>NC_056742.1:460148005-460468005 GCF_019279795.1 Protopterus annectens | reverse complement strand
TTATTTACAACTATATTTATGGTTCTATTATATTTAAATGTGTATTCATATTTATATTATGTAACACCATTGTATATATTTTGGAATATTCATGTATTTATTTATATTCATGTATATATACAAAATATACATACATACATACACAAATGTATATACATTAAATATCAACACATCCTATTGGAAGATTTTATAATGATTATAGACACACAAATTTAATTCAATAGTACTTATTTATATTAATACGCGTACATATATTTTTTAAAATTGAGGGGTGGGATGACACTATATACGGGTATATGAACATATTAATAATGGCAATAAGTTTATATAGACATATATTCCAAATGGCTTGTTTATATGGGACAGGTTTATAAAACAACATATACCTTTAAAAATAAAGTGGAATTGTAATTAATTAATGGAATAATTGACACTTACAGAAAAGTATTTAAGAGCTTATTGGAATGGAATATGTAGATTCTGAAGAAGTCCAGTAATCCATGGACGAAAGCGCACTCAATCTCTGATTTTTTAGTAACATGTAAGACGAGCTGGTGGTGTTGTTTGTTTGCTGGTGTTTGCTGCTATTTTAAACCAAACCAAGAAACCGACTATCGGTGCTGGTTTATGGTATGGACTGATCCTGTTTATCTGTTTTAACTGCTTGCTACTCAATAAATTCATTTTTGTGCAACTATCGGTGAAGGAAGGTATTTTTTCGTGAATTGGAGGAAAACCCTTTATTGTGCGGGAAAAGCGGACTGTTTCTTCTGTGATTTTTGTGCATACAGCTTTTTCTCAGCAATTCAGAGATTCATCAAAAGTGGGACTTTTTGTGTCCCTCTGCTTTCTGATGCAATTGATGGGATTGTTAGGTCCAAAACATGAATGTCCTTCTGATAGCAGGACAGGTGGCAACCTTGCTGATACTTCTTCAGTCACATGAGCCACTAAACAAACCTTGGATGTCTGGGATCTCTACACCACTGGAATAGCTATCTTGCTAATTTTTCTTGAACCCAAACCAACATTTTCTCTCCATGTTTGTGGTTTACTTACCATAATTTTTTTATATGTAGCAGTCTTAGTATGATTTTTCATCTCTGCTCAAATTACCTGTTTCTATATTCCTTTTCACCTTCCATTTTTATTACTTTAGTATCATTATTAACATATTAAAGAGTTCTTACCTTTCTTACAGGCCTATCCCATCATTCAAAATAGTTAAAAAGACTAAAACCTATGCCTTCAGCCAAGCCATGAGGAGATGGTATTATAAACACAAGACTTTGAGACTTTCAGTCCATTGTTTAATAAATGCTTTTAAGTCCTTATTTAGTTTATATGTAGTCATGGCACTTCCTTTTACCTGCAATAGAAATAATTGCAATAAGATCATTGCTACTATGGATTCATATAGATGAAAAACACTTTCAGTGATAAAGGAACAAAGTCACTTTTACTGGTGTGTCAAGACCCCCTGCTCCCTTCATAGGGAAGGAGACCCATTCACATATCAATTTATATATGCTAACTCCATGGTCACACCATCAGTCAGCATCATCATCCCTCTTGTCCTATTTCTCGACATGGTGTAAGGATGACATGTAAGTAATGCCACCTCTCTCAGTTCAAAAACAATTTCCTGTCCTCTTTGACAGTCATGCCTGAATCTTGCAAGTTTTTTTGTCATGCAATCCTTCCATCTCTTGTCTAGACATCCTTGCTTCCTACAGCCTTCTTCCAGTCACTCTGATGTGTGTTTTACCAGATATTATCCTGCTTTCTAGCACATGGCAAAGCCACTGTAACCGGTTGTTTTACTTTTTCTGCAACTGGGGCCACTTTGGATTCAGACTGGGACTGCAGTTCTAGCGGCCAAAGAAAGGCAGCCTGGTCTGTCCAAGGTGGGAAACACATACGGAGGCTTAAGGTGAGTTTGTTTCATTGGCCAGAGAGCTTATTTAGGTGGTTTAGTTACTTTTCTTTGAGCCTAGAAATGTGAAGCATTTGTGTGGCTTTTGGCTCAGTTCCACAAAGCCCACAAGTGCTTGACGTCTTTCCTGTCTTATCAGAGTGATTGATTTGTGTCTGGTCCCATCCAGGGTAAGATAAGTACTTTAAATTGAAATGTTGCTCTCTTCTAAGCTATTTCTGAAAGCTGCTGCTGTTTTTTTCAGGTTACTACTACATTTTTCAGCATTTCATCCCTGTAAAGTGTGTTTTCTTTTTCTTGGTCAAGCTGCTGCTATTGTGCTTTGAAATCACTGTAAAGTACGCGTTTCTCATTGATGGATTGTCTGCCTTAGAATCACCTTGCAGTCACTTGTAGCTAGTTGTCTGATTGTTTATGGTACCTTTTCACTTTTGACTAACTGAAGTGTGTTTTCACTATAAGAAAACTGGAACTGCAATTCTACTGAATCTGTCAGCCAGTATATTGGCAATGTCTATTGGCTCAGTATAGGAGTTACCATTGTGTAGTAGCTCCGAGCAGACCTGAGCATTGACCTGTAGATTTTTGGCATAACTATAGAAGGCCTTGTGGTTGTCCTTAGTATCTGTTGCAATTTTGTTTTCATAGCTAGCTTTAGAGAATTTGATGAGGGATCATAGCTTTTTGTTAAGGCTGACAAGGGAGTTTTTCCAGTCTTGGGACTTCACCTTGTTCTGCAACAGTTCTTCCTTCTGTTGAAGAGTTTGTTTATGGCAGGGGACCACCAGATTGGCTTCCTTTTTTTTTGGAGGAGAGCGTCTTGGTTCTACTGGGAATGAATCGCTCCATGCATTTGTGTACATAGTGCACTGGAGTATGATTCAGCAGTCCTGCTTTTATTTTCCATTTGCATGGGCATTGTAAAGTTAGCCACCTCAGTTTTTAGAAGCACAAAGTTGGCTTTGGAAAAGTTTTTTACAGTGGTTTCCTTGGCAGGGGGCATGGGTGGGATGTGGATATCCATGGTGACTAGCTTTTGGTCAGATCTGACCAAGGAGGAGTTGACAACTTGTGTAGAGCAATGGACGCCCATATTAGTAATGACCAGGTCGAAGATGTTGCTACCCCTAGTGGGGGTAAGAATGAGCTGGTCCAGGGCATTGGAATTGATGAATTCCAGGAAATGTTGAGCAAGTGCGGTGGTACTTTAATAGTTTTCCCAGTTAATGGAGGGGTAGTTAAAGTCACCCAGTATGAGGGTATTTGGTTGGACCTTAATATTTTCCAGGGTGTTTAGGAATGTGGAGTGGGTGTCCTGGGGCATGGTGGAAGATCTATAGCAGGCAAAAACCTGGACTGCAGTCTTAACCAGTGTTAGTTGTACCTAGAGTATCTCTGATTCGTTATGTTGGGCTACTAGCCTGTAGGTGTACATATCCTTTATGAATATGGAGATACCACCACCTTTAGGGCTTCGGTCTGCATTTTGGGGCTGAAAGGTGTGGTATGAATTATAGCCTGGTAGTGTAGGAGTGCTTTCAGGTGCTTTGAACTGGGTCTCCATTACTGCACAGATGTCGATGTTCTCTATTTTAAGGAATGCTTTGCATTTTGAGATTTAGACTACTACTTGAGTAGCATAACCCTCAGATTACATTTGTTTGTAGCTGTTGTGGTGCTATTTTGGTCTTCTGGACATTGCTTAAAAAAGGAACTATAGGGGTGGCAAGGGCCTTGGCCAGTATACGGAATCCCAGGGGTGACAGATGCAGACCATCTCTGCCAAACCATCGAGGTCTGTCGAGCATGTCATCCCAGGCAGACACATACTGGATCCCCTTGGAATGACACCAGAAACTTAGCCAATTATTGAAGTCAATAATTTTTGTTTGCACTGTGGTATCATTCTTGGTGACAGTAAGATGCTACTCAGGGCTAGGGTCATGCCCTGCTGGGCTACATGATCCAAGAGCTCCTCCATGTCTCTTTTCATGTAGTCCAGGGAGGTGTGTCTCAGGTCATTTACACCAACATGGACAATGACAGAGTCATATCTGTACCTTTTGTGGAGTGACTTAAGTGCGTGTGTTATGTGGCGTATCCTGGCTTCCGACAGGCAGTTGACCGTTACCTTCTCCTTATTCAACCTAGTGAGTGGGACATCAGTGTACCTTACTATTTTGTCACCTATGATAAGTGTATTGGGTAAGTTGTTTTTCCTTAGAGGCGTTGGTTGTGCGGCACACTATTTGTGTGAGCCATGTGTCTCATGGTTTGTGCTGTGGTGTGGTGGTTGCTTGCGTTTCTGCCTTGGAGGTCTCTGCTGTTAGGGTAGATTTTTATTAAGAGCCTCCGTGAAGGTGGGTGTGTGTTTTGTGTTATTATGTAATAGCTGTGAGGGTATGTGACTATGTGTACCTTATGGTTTGGTGCTAGTGTTGACCTTCTCCTCTTGACTGGCTATACCAGTCTTGCAAAGTTCAGCAGTGCCTTGTATAGACACAAGCACTTTGAAACTAAATTTTCCATACAAAATGTCCCCTGTAGCTTTACCAAGTGCTCAGTTATGCAAAGTCCAATATTTTTACTCACTGATGTGCAGCAGTGACCCACTAATTCAGTCGTATATAAGTAGCTGCAGGTTCTACTCTTACAGTACCCAAGTTAGCATGCTGTATCACTCCTTTGTAGTTCATCTAAAAAAGATCTACCAGATCCTAAAAACAGAGGTGGCTAACTTCACGGCACCCATGCAAATGGAGATCAGTTGCATGACCACCAAATCATACACCAATGTACTATATGAACAGGTACACAAATGCATGGATCTCACCATACCCAGTAGAACCAAGATGTTCTCCACCAAAAAAAGCAAGCCAATCTGGTGGTCTCCTGCCATAAACAAACTCTACAACAGAAGGAGGAAACTGATGTGGAATAAGGTGAGGTCTCACGACTGGAAAAACTCCCTTATCAGCCTCAACAAAAAGTTGAGATCCCTCATCAAATCCCCTAAAGCTAGCTATGAAAACAGAATTGCAGCAGATAGTAAAGACAACCACAAGGCCTTCTATAGTTATGTAAAGAATCTCCATAGCAATACCCAGATTTGATCTGAGCTACTGCACAATGGTACCTCCTATACCGAGCCAACAGATATTGCCAATATACTGGGCAACAGACTCAGTGCCAACTTTACCCCTCCCCCCCAAGGGACCAGTCACAATACCAGTAGATTGCCAAGCACCCAGTATTACTGCTGCACAGGTTAAAACAGCACTGTCTAAGGCCAAGAATACAGCTTCTATGGGACCTGACAATATCCCCGGCTGTGTTCTACATGAACTATAGAGTGAACTGGCACCTCACCTGTGTTCAGTGACAGCTTCACCTCAGGCTTTGTCCCTACCGAATGACGCACTGCTACAGTCATCCCTCTCCACAAAGGAGGAGCGACTACAGACCCTGGAAACTATCACCCCATTAGCCTGATGAGTCTGATATGCAAAGCTATGGAATGCATCATCATGGACCTAATAAACAAGTGTATAGGGAATCTCCAAACTCTGGATCCCGCACAGTTTGGTTTTGTGAAGGGTAGATCATGTCTGCTCAACTTGGCCAACTTCTTTGAGTCAGTCAACAGAGCTGTGGATGAAGGCAAGGTGGTTCATACAGCCTACCTTGATCTAGCCAAGGCAACTGATACCATTCCCCACTCAGGAATCATAGAAAAACTCACTAAGCTAGCCATCAAACCCTATATCACTAGGTGGGTTGCAAACTGGCTCACAGGTAGAAAGAACCCACAGTGTGAAAGTAGCTGAATCCAAGTCAGACTGCTGACCAGTCATGAGTGGAGTCCCACAGGGTTCGGCTCTGGGTCCTCTCCTGTTTGGTATTTACTTCTCTGAAGTCCAGGCCAACACAAAGGGACTCTGGCTGACAAAGTTCACTGACGATTACAAGTTGGGAGCTATTATTAACTCCCCGAGTGATGCTGGCATCCTACAGAAAGGCCTCAATGAGACCAATGACTGGTTTCGGAACCATGGCCTTAAGTTCAATGCCAAAAAATGTGTCGTCATCCACTTTGGGAAAAACCTGGTTCCCATGAATTACCACATCAATGGTAGTCCACTGAACACAGAAGGCATTATAAGAGATCTGGTGGCACAGGTCGACAGCAACCTCTCTTTTGACCACCACATTGCCACTGTGGTCAGAAATTCCTTCTATGTGGCACATTTCATTACTAAGGGTTTTGCATCCAGGAAGAAAGAGGTCATTGCCTCCCTCTACTCTTCCCTTATTAGACCAATCATTGAGTACAATGCCCTATTTGGCATGTACCTCACTAAACACCTGCAACAACTGGAGAGGCCGCAAAAGTACCTCACAAAGAGGATCCTAGGCCTTAAACATTTATCCTGTATAGACAGACTAAAAAAACTCCAACTATTCTCTGTCTCATATCGCCTACTTAGAGGCAATCTATGCTTGACTTACAAAGCCATGTCTGACCCAGCTCTGTTAGAAATGCTACATCTAAAGAAATCCCAATCCCTCCACACCACATGCTCCAGAGACCTCAACCTCATTACCACAATCAACAGATCATGCTGGAGGGACAGGTTCATAACCCAGAGACTATCCATGCTATGGAACAGACTTCCCATACATGTCAAGCAGAGCACCTCACTGACCTTCTTCAAGAGAAATCTTGATGAGTGGATGGGAAACAGAAAATTCACTTCAGGGATCACTCCAGTTGTGTTACTCGACAGAGGCATTGGGAGTTAAGGTTGGGTGGCACGATGCCAGGGTAATCCTATGGGCTAGGCTTGTAAAGGTTCCAGGGCCAACAGCCTAGTACACACCTATGAACTTATGAACCATAGATGGGCATTTTCCCAGTTTCTTTGCCATCAGCTTGGTAGACATGGTCATCCTGAAACAATGTAGGCATTTTCTCATGCTCACTGACAATTAACTAATCCTTAGAGAAATGGACACAGTATGTGAGAGATGTAATTAGACAACATCACTGGAGGCACACAGAAGCACTCAAAATAACAATACGTCAGTGACATAAGCATTACTCTCACTACACATCGCATTAATCCAACACATAGACTGACATATGCTGAAGTTCTTAAAAGCATTCTTCTTAAATTCCATCTACCTCCTAGACATTTTTCCTACAAAGAGATTATTTCTTTGTCTCTCTTGTTAGACCATGTGTTGGCCACTATTAGGCCATTTGGCAGACAGAAGTCTAGAGTAGCTTCTCCTTCTTTATTGCTGTTGCACCAGCCATGTGGACCCAGAAAATCAACATATCCTGCTCTTTCTGTCTCAATACGTGCATTAGGTTCAGCCATTATCAAAACCAATTCAAGCTGTCCTGCTTTATCTAGTAGGTTCTGCAACTGCTGTTTGAATGCACTGTTTTCCTCACTATCACAACCGTGCTGTGGGGCCTATGCTGAAATTATGAATACCGTCCTATTATTAGGCTGGGGTCTGATCGCCATGGGTATGTCACTAATTCATCTCTCATTGTCTTCTGATGGCTCTCCCTCACTAGAGTTCCCACACCATTTTTAGTCTGTCCTATTCTTAAGTAGTAGACTTTGGATCCCAAGGCAAGTGACTAAGGCAAGCTTCCTAGTACTAATGATAACCTATAAAACTCTCAAACCCCAAACCTTGAGAACACAGCCTGTAAGGAATGCATTTATGTCAATAAATGCATAGAGACAACTGTACCTACAACAAATAAGACCCGAACTAACACAAAAAACAAACAACCCCAGTGGAATCCAAGCATAAACATGTTGTACAACAAAAGAAAAAAAAAGTCATAACCAAAATTAGGAAGTGCTACAACCAGCATGGTAAAAACACTCATCAATATAAACAAACAACAAAGAGGGAACATTAAGTCTACTAAATCCAGATTTGAGGTGAGGATAGCCTCTAAGGAAAAGGACAACCACACGGCTTTCTTCAGCTATGTACAAATCCTCAAAGGCAGACCTAGAAGTGTGCAGAACTGATTGTAAATAGAGCCACCTACATGGAGCCTGAAGATATAGCAAATCCGCTGACCGACAAATTCAGGACCAGTTTAACCCCCACTCTCCCTTGGCTGCCTTCAGGAAATACTATAGCAATAACCCACGCCTGGGTGTGGGTAATGCTGGATTTACCCACGGTTGGCGTGGTTTGGTCCCGGTAGCCGAAGGACCAAACAAAGACAACCGTGGGTAAATCCAGCATTACCACCAGAAGTGGTTATTATATCTAATGACATTATTTAAGAAAAGAAATAATTACTTTTCTTAAATAATGGCATTGTATAATGCCTCTTTGCTGCCCTTCCGCAGCTGTCTGGTGTTCCGCGGCAGTTCTGATGTACTGCGCATGCCTACGCAGTGCATCAGAGCTGTGGGCAAAAGCAACGGAGAACGCAAGATCTCCGTTGCTTTTTACTGTCTGGCTATGTTAAAGGAGTTTAACATAGCGAGACAGCTTTAAAAAAAGCAACGGAGATCTGCATTGCTTTTTTTAAACCTGTGTCGCTATGTTAAACTCTTTTAACATAGCGAGACAGTGTTTTATACTAACGGAAAAGTCCGGCGACGGACCTTTTTCCGTTAGTATATTGAGGGATTTACAACGGGCACGCTGGTTGGGCTGGCCAATCAGCGTGCATGTTTTAGAGGAGGCATTGTATAACATAAAACATTCCACCCCCCCCCCCCAACTATCACTATTGAGCAGGTCCTAGATGCGATTTCTAATGTCAAAAATGCTGCATCAATGGGCCCTGATAATATCTGTGGATGTTTCCTAAATGGCCCGAAAAATTACCTGTTGAGACCATAGGAGTCACTGTTTAACCATACCTTCTTCATGCTGTGTGAATGGAGAACTGCAATTTTCATCCATCTGCACAAGGATAGGTCATCAATGGACTTTGAGGAGCTACAATTCAATACATCTGACTAGTCTCGTATGCAAAGCCATGGAAATGATTAATAAGTACATAGAAAACCTTCAAACAGTGGATTCAACCTGATGTGGTTTCACCAAGACCAGATCATGTCTACTCAACCTGGTGTATTTCGTTAAGGAGGTCACTAATGTAATGAATGAGGGCAAAATGGCACATACTGCCTACCTTGACATTGTTAAGGCATATGATACAATTTCCCACTCTAGCATTGTAAACAGACTCACAGATATAGCCATCTACCCCCTATGTTCTGCCCTGGATAGCCAGCTGGCTCTCAGATAGGATTTAGGACATTAGGACAGGGGAAACTACCTCCACAAAAATGATGGTCACTAGCAGAGTCCCTCAGGGCTCTGTGGTAGACCTGCTCCTTTTTGGTATCTACTTTTTTGGAAGTCAAGTTCAATCTGATCCATAGTACAACTGAAAAAAAAACTTGACTCAAGGGTGACAAGTCAATAACTTATAAATAAAGGGTAGTTAGCAAAGACAAAGATAAACAGAAAATTCAAAATAAAATAACAACAACATAAAAGTAAAAAAAGTATGGCAGAACAAGCACAAACAATAAACAACCAAAGTAAACAAAAGACAAATATAAAAAGCCAGCGGTGGACTCAGAATCTAAAATTAAAATAGCAGTAAACTGAAGATAAAAGACAGTGAAGCTCATCGGTAAATCATACCTAAGCTAAGTCCATCAGCTAAAAACAAAAAGGCTAAAATGAAAGTGAAGTTCAATAAATCAGTAGATGGGAGTACCCCCCCCTCCACAAAAAGAGATCAGTTTATGCCAGCTTCTATTCATAAACACTGGAAAATGTGAGAGGGGAACCTAGTCAGGACACTGGCAAGGAAAAGTTGAACAAGCCAGAGGAGACAGCAACCAAGCCTGAATATCTATCAATCCAAAAATGTGCTTAAAAGATCCTCACAGCACAGGTGTTGTAAACAAACATCATTTTACGATGAGTGCCTTTGGCCCTTCCACTAATAGAACTTATTCAGCACAATTATTACGCTAGGTACCCCCCCCCCATTTTATACACATGATGACAAATCAAATGACCATTACAAAAGCAATTAAACGACCATTACAAAAGCAATCAAATGACCATTACAAAAGCAATCAAATGACCATTACGAAAAGCAAATGACCATCACAAAATCAATTACAAATTGCATTTACAATGATAATACGCTAATCCAATAAATAAATAAAAAATAAAAATTAATTGTAAAAAAATTTTGAAGAATTTAAAAATAATTTAAAAAGCAAAGTTTCACTGTTCCAGTTTTCAAAACACTTAAAATGGAGAGTACCTGACCAGATTAAAACCAGACCCTCCCGAAAAAACAAGCCACCTTGGTGGACAGCTAGTATAAACAGATTGTGTAACAAAAGGAAGAAACTGATGTCCAAGAACAAGAGATAACTGCCTCTGCAGAGGAGGAATTCTCTCCACAGATTGAACAAGCAAATCAGAAGTCTTGGAAAGTCCTCCCAAGCTAATTATGAAGCTAAATTAGTATCCCTAGCCAAGGACAATCATAAGACATTGTTTAATTATGTCTGAAACCTAAAAGGGAGTGCCCAGCTATGTGCCAAATTGGTAGTTGATGGTACCACTCACGCTATACCAGAGGAAATTGCCAGTTGTGCTTATTGAACCTGGTAGACTTCTTTGAGAAAGTCACTAAGGTTCAGATCTGAAGAAGTTTATATTTAATAAACAAAAGCACTAATCCACCGTTTGTGTACTGTTTTGCATTTTACTGCATGTTTACTGGCTGTTGTACCTGTTGGAGTCTCCGTGGCCTGCGGGTTTCTTATTTTTATTGTTTTTTTTGCTTTTTGTTTTCAAAGTCTTCTATATTGTGCATCCCCTAAGTAAAGGCATCACATCCAGGTCTATGAATTTTATCACCCCACTTTACTTGACGGTAATCAAACTATTAATAGAATACAATGTTCTCTTTTGCAGGTATCTCACCAGACACCTGTAGCAACTGGAGAGACCACAAAGGTTTCTCACTAACAAGATACAGGGCCTCTAAACCATGACCTATGTGAATAGATGGAAAGTCCTTTCACTGTACTCTGTATCATATAGGCTTCTGGAAGGTGAAATGTGCCTGGCCTACAAGGCAGTCTCTGACACCAACCTGATGGAAATGCTGCACATTGGCAAATCAAATCGTACTACAGTCACTCACTCTAGGGATCTCAACCTTACCAATGCCATTAACAGAAAATGCTGGAGAGACAGATTTGTCTCCCAGAGATTGCCGGTGCTCTGGAATAAACTTCCAACTCATGTGAAGCAGAACTCCTCAATGACCCTATTCAAGTGAAACCTGGACAAATGGATGGGTGACCACAAATTCACTCTGGGGTGACACCCATGACCCTCATGAACAGGGGTAGTCGGTGCTGATCTGTAAAGTACGTCCATCTAACCAAGGACAATTGTGGCAACCCAGGATTAACATGGCATGGCTAGGGTTGCTAGCCTAGTAACCTCCTACGAACCTATAAACCTATGTTGTCTTTCAATTATGGGAGTAGGACCCTGGGAAACAAAATATGAATACAGGGAGTTATTTTGAGAGGGATCAAAGTGCTCAGCATTAAATTATTTTTGTATACTTCTGTGTTGTAAGAATTTTTTGCACAGATTTTTGGGGGGCTTGTTAGTTTTTCCTACCTATACTTCCTTTTCACTGCTTTTGTTGCTTTCTTAAGCCTAAGTATCTGCCAGACAGAAACTTGTAATGAAGATGGGGAGAAAAAGTTGAGCAATACAAAGGTGATATCTCAGCGCATACAAAAGGGGAAAGGCCAGCTGCAGAAAGACTGGGACAACTGCCCAGAATTTCAGTAAGTAATGGCAACAATCCAAGTTCAGGCACTGGTTAAGACAAACCTACAACAACAACCAAGCTTGGGAGCAAATCTTGTGACAAGTAATATAAATAAACTAATGCCCTAAATGAAACTGAAGTCCACATCCCAGTAGAAAATAGTCAGACGTTAAGCAAAGATTTCACCCCGAGCTGTGTATACACAAGGACTGGAGTGCCTAACAAAGCTAATGTTAAATTGATGATACCAGAACCATTGAAAAAGCAGATGAATGGTACCCTGTAATAATGTAGACAATATGGAGGCCCTTGATTTAATAGGAAACATAATATCCAGGTCAAAGCTGAAATAATTATGGGCATACATGTGCAACAAATGGGTGGGCACTATGATGTAAAATTGCTATAAAATCATTGCAAATGTCAAACAGAGCACTATAGTAGAAGTTTGTAAATATTTTTAAATGGTTTACTGGGTATTACTTCAGGATGGATCCACATCTGGACATTTTTTTTACTTCCCTCTTCATTCATAGCCTGTCTGTGGGCATCTCATAGTTCAGTGGTAAAAGGCCACACATTACCATGATTACAGGTATTTTAATCTTTCCCCTTCAACTAAATTGCATTCCAGTACCTGACGTTTTCCTTCTTTTCCCTACTGTAGCTGTCAGCTGAGGCTTCACCTTTTTGTCTGTAATGTTCATACTGACATCTCACTCTGTGCTTTATTCTATTCTGCAGCAGTGGTGCCTTCTCCACAGGGCAGTTCATTCTACCTCATTCAAACATGGTCACCTCCACTTCTTTCACTTATCCTATTATTTTGTATACCTTAACTCTAGAAATCACCATATGACATCACTAGCTCGGGTGATTTCTGTTATGACTCAGATGGCATCTTATATTGCACAGTATAACCTGTCACTCATCATTCCACCTTATCCCATTTCTTACCACCTTATCCCATTTCTTACCACCTTATTCCATTTCCTACCACTTGTCCCATTACACCTTTTTATGAGCCTTTGCATGATATCTGCACCCCCATTAGTGATGCTGTTCATCTCCCCTTCCCCAGTTAAAAGGATTCTTGTTTTAATAATTTTTCCCTGTCCATCATTCAACAGCCATTTGCCATTCACAATGGGACACAGGTGAGTCCTTGGCATAATGCTTCTGGTGTATCATAAAGCCTCCTTCATACTTGTCTTTATGCACCAGTTCCTCAAACAACAACTGAATTACCTCATTCTATACTGACTCACCTTTCGCTCACATGGCAGGGTCACCACTTCATTGAAGACCATAAATTGCCTTATCTTCCTGCATATACTGCAAACTCCCAGTTCTGTCTGCTTCGTTTCTTTGTTTTACCTACCAGAGTATTTGTACTTTTATTTATTTTATTTATTTATTTAAATTTGTTGACCGGGAGTGTTACAGATATATATATCAAGTGTATGGCTCTGTCATCTCCCTGATTTTATTAGATTATTTTTGTTTTCTCTTCACTGCCTGGTGTGGTGTGAACTGTTGCCAACCTAAATTTTCCATCTGTCATCCAACTTAACACCTTCGATATCAAACAAATGAAAAGCTTCAGAAACTAATTTTATGTTTTGCTTCTGATAAGTCACTTGGATGTGACCTCTGAATGCTCTTTAAGGTAATGCGTGATGCAGTTCTCCTTGGAACTCTTTGTCTGGAATACATTGCGGAATATAATAATAATAATAATAATAATAATAATATAGATTATATTAAAACATACAAAAAAAGTAAATGATACAACACACACCAATGAAGATTATAAGGCAAACATAAACTTCATTAAGAAAACAATTTACAAGTAAACATAGATAACAGCACAGTCCAGCTTCTTGAACTTAAAGGGCATTAGTCCATAAACCTATGAACCAAAGTTTCCAAATAGAAGTGGTAGGACATTTATATGACCCGATTCTCATCCCATTTTATCTTTCGATTTTTTTTTGTCCGAGACATTTTTGCTGTTATTCATTAATTGCATATTGATTCTCCTAACATTCTTAGCTTCCTGCACTCTTGGTCAGAATGATTTATGCCCCTTTGCACTATACTAACCAGACATTCTTATTTCCCTTGTACGAACACTGTCACTGCCTTTGCATGATTATTCGTCTTTGACAATCTTCATCTGCACATTTACTTACCTCATCATCTTCATTCACGTACTTGTGTACCTGCTCTTTAGAATTCTGCCCTCTTCTTCCCACGCCTGTTACATGCTAACCCTTCTTAATGCATTCATTTTGAAGCATATGCTTCTTTTCCACCCCTTTGAATTATGGTTGTCATTCCTGCCACATTTTCTTCTGGTGCTCCCATGATGTTCATCAGCTTAGATTTTGCCTTGCACCAAATCCCACCTTTCTTGTACTACATACTTTGCCATCAATATTTTTCTAACCCAGTCTTCTGTAGCCGTTGAGTGGTGTTATTGCAATCTTCATAACTTATAACAAGATAAATTTTTAAGTGTCTTGCAACTTTGGCTTGGAAGAGACTTTTCCGAGCATCCACTACAGATTTCAATTCAACAACTGGAAGTAATTGAAAAGACCTGACATTTTTCTGCCTAACTAAACAGACTATGCAAAGCTAATTAAGTGACTCTGTAATATCAATACAAAACATGTCATCACCATTGAAATAGACTAGATTTAGACAGAAAAATGACACAGAATTGTCCAGGGCAGTGTTCACAGTCTTGGGAAAAGTCAGCCTTAATAAGACACTTGGATCTGAAACATATGGCAAGTTTATTGTACCTGCTGTAGGTTTGCACTAAAAGAAAAGCGTGAGTCCCGGATAAAATGCCTATCAAGTTAAACTCACTTACACTATAAAATACTTGGTTTATGGGTAGCAACATTACAGGAAATAAAGACCAACTGCTTATATAGCAAAATCTAGGCACAGTCATTAACTGACATTGTTATTTCCTTACAAAGCAAAGTTACAACTGCATGTTTGCTCTCAAACTCATCTGCTATCGTTTCTAAGAGTGTTGCATTTTCTCAGTGCAATGTGTTGGATCACTCAGTGTACTTTTTAGGGCACACAACTGCAATAGTGAATCCAAAACAATTGCACTTTATAAGCACTTACATGAGTGCATGGATCGTGCTATCCCAAAAAGAACCAAGACGCTATCCTCCAAAAAAAGGAAGCCAATCTGGTGGTCCCCTGCCATAAACAAACTGTACAGCAGAAGGAAGAAACTCTCGCAAAAGAGTGTAAAATCCCACAAGTGGAGGAGCTCCCTGGTCAGCCTCAGTAAGAAGCTGCGATCCCTGATAAAATCCTCCAAAGCTAGTTACGAAAACAAAATCGCCACTGATTCTAAAGACAACCACAAACCATTCTATAGCTATGTCAAGAATCTCAATGGCAACACTCAGATCTGCTCTGAGTTACAGCACAATGGCACTAAATATACAGACCCAACATCCTGGCAGATATGTTCAGTGCTAACTTTACCCCCCTCTCACCCCCTAAAGAGCCCATCTCTATACTGGAAGAATGCAAAGTTCCTGTAATCACGGCTGCACAGGTAAAAAACACACTCTCCAATGCTAAGAACACAGCATCCATGGGACCAGACAACATCCCAGGCTGCGTTCTACATGAACTACAGAATGAACTGGCACCCCACCTAAGTACCATGTTCATTCATAGCCTCACTTCAGGCTTTGTGCCTGCTGAATGGCGCACATCAATGGTTATCCCACTCCACAAGGGGGGGAGCCACCACGGACCCCGGGAACTACTGCCCCATTAGCCTGACGAGCCTGGTCTGCAAGGCCATGGAGCGTATCATCATGGAACTTATAAACAAAGATATTGGTAATCTCCAAACTCTGGATCCCACCCAGTTCAGGTTTGTAAAAGGCAGATCATGTCTCCTAAACCTGATAGACTTCTTCGAAGCAGTCACCAAAGCCATAGACAAGGGTAAGGTGGTTCACACAGCCTATCTAGATCTTGCCAAGGCTTTCGACACCAACCTCCACTCTGGAATCATAGATAAACTCACTAAACTAGGTATAAATCCCTATGTCACAAGATGGGTTGCCAACTGGCTCACTGACAGAACCGACACAGTGAAAGTAGCAGACTCCAAATCTGACTTCAGACCAGTGAGAAGTGGAGTACCACAGGGTTCAGTCCTGGGTCCTCTCCTGTTTGGTATCTACTTCTCTGAAGTACAGGCTAACACAGGAGGTCTTTGGCTAATGAAGTTCGCAGATGACTGCAAACTAGGAGCCATAATCAAAGGTGAAATTACTGGTAAAATTTTCTGTTTTGGTAGTTCTTCCTTTGATAATCCAGTCTGGTATGTGTTAGCTGGGGGTCTAAAACATTCCCTCCCTGCTTTGCTTGTTTCTCCTACAGTCTCCTGGATCTGTGTGGAAAAGCCTCTACCAAAAAATACTCAGATTCTTCTTCCCTTGTGCCACTCTCCATGTTCTTGGGAATGTGGTTCAACAATTACCTCATATGTCAGTCTTTACTATGGGGATCTGGTTAAACTGTCTTATTTTTATAATCCTTTTCATCCCTAATGATCTGCTTTTGTTTCCATTTAAATGCAGCAGCCTCATAGTCATCCACTCTCTGAAAAACCCATCAAAATCATTCAAATAACTAGAACAGAGTCATTTTTTTCTAATTGCCACATCCAGGTTTTAAATCTCCTCTTCAATCTTACCTAGATGCCGTACGTTGTCAAAAACCATAATCTGCATCAATTCTACCTCTGTGAAGTCAGACAGGTCAAGTAGTTCATGATGGAACACTGACCCTGAAATAACACCTTTTAGATATTTGAATATGCACAAACCCTCAGGAATACATCTGTTCTGTATAGAGTTGTTTAAAAAAGAGTTGTCCAGCCGCACTGCTTTGTATTTGGTAAGCAGCTTCTCAAATCTTTTAATCTTCCCATTAAGAGTAAAATCCTGGTCACTTTCTTCTTTAAATCCATTATAAGTTCATAGGTTCATAGGAGGTTACTAGGCTAATGGCCCTAGGGTCTTCACAAGCCTAGCCATGTAAAAACCTGAGTGTCCTTATTGACCATACTTAGATGGTCATAGTTAGTAGAGTGATTTTGGGATCAGGACTGACTGCCCCTGTCCACGAGTGACATAGGTGCCACCCCTGGGATGAATTTACAGACATACATCCAATAGGGTCATTGAGGAGCTCTGCTTCACATAAAGAGGGAGCTTATTCCCGAGGAGCGGAAATCTTTGGAAGATATATCTATCTCTCCAGCATGTTCTGTTAATGTCACAAAATAGACTGAGATCCCTGGAGTGAGTTATTCTTGTCCCATTTGATTTGAGGATGTGCAGAAATTCCATTAGAGCAAAGTCTGAGACTGCTGTTTAGGCCAGGCACAGGTTACCTCTCAGCAGTAAGTATGTATGCATGATACATAGTACAGGGACAGGGCTTTCAGTATTTCCATGTAAGTCACATTTTGGAGGCCCTGGATTCTCTTGGTAAAAAACCGCTGTGGTCTCTCCAGTTGGTGCAAGTGTCTGGCGAGGTACATACAGAAGGGAACATTGTACTCAATTAGTAGTCTGATAAGGGTTGTGTACAGTGGAAGGTTAACCTCCCTGGTCTTGGATGTGATGCCTTTATTTATGAAATGCTCAATGTAGAATGGATTTCTTACCACTAGGGACACATGGTGATCAAAGTTTAGATTGATATCAACCAGTGTTCTTCAGTCTCACCCACTGAGTTTGAACTTGGAGGGGTGCTATCTATATCATAATTAGCCGGGGCTATTTCTTTGCCAAATGGGGATAACGAGGATTTTTTTTTGCATTAACTTTATTCCGTCAGTTTGGCACCAATCATTTGTCTGCATCAGCCCTTTCTGTAACATGGGAAACTCTGTGATTGTGCTCAGTTTACAGTCATCTGCAAACTTTGTAAGCTACAGACCATCTACCTTCACCTGGATTTCAGAGAAATAGATTCCAAACAGTAGAGGGCCCAGCACAGATCCTTGCGGTACCCCAATGGTAACCGGTCTACTGGTGGAGGTCGACTCCCAAACTTTGACAGTGTGCATTCTGGGGGTGAGCCAGTTGGCTACCCATCTAATAATGTATGGAGAGTTTCTCTGTGATACCTAAGTGGGGGACTGTGTCAAAAGCTTTGGCTAAATCTAGACAGGCAGTCTGTACTGTTTTGCCCTCCTCCAGGGCTTTGGTGACATTCTCAAAGAAGTCCATCAGGTTTAATAAGCAAGACAAAGCCAGTTCTCAAGTTACGGTTAAAGACAGTGTTGAGTGGTTCTGCTAGATCTTGTTTTAGATTGCTTAGTAAGCAGCCTGGGATGTTATCTGGTTCCATAGAGGCTGTGTTTTTGGCCTTGGAGAGAGCTTGTATGACCTGTTCTTTGGAGATACTCAGTAGAGGACTGGTGTTGGGAATGCTTTGGAGTATGTCAGGTGGGAACAGGGGGTGAAGTTATTGCCAGATCTGTTGGTTAGCTGGTTGGCAATTTCCTCAGGTTCAGTGTGAGCGGTACCATCCACTATAAGTTCAGCACACAGCTGGGAATTCCCTTTTAGGTTTTGGACATAGCTAAAGAATTCCTTATGATTGTCTTTAGCTACTGATGCTAATTTAGACTAATAGCTAGCCTTAGAGGACTTAACAAGATATCTGATTTGCTTGTTCAAGATGAGGAGGGTATTCTTCCTCTGTTGAGTTAGTTCCTTCCTGTTCTTAGATATCAGTTTCTTTCTTTTGCTGTATAACTTATTTATGCTTACAGTCCACCAGGGCAGCTTGTTATTTTAGGGAAGATCTGTTTTTTTCCTGATAGGTACAGCTGAGTCAATGCATCTGTTTAAGTGGCTATATAAGGTAATTGTGTATTCCTCTGTATAGGAGACACTGTTGTCTATGTTGTCACGGGCGTTTAAACTTTTTATACCATTGTTCAGTAGACAATAGTTTGCTTTGGAGGAATGTTTCATTTTTTTACTCCTGTAGGGGTGTCAGGTTTGATCTTTACTTCAAACAAGGCAGATTTCAGTCTGACCTTATCAGGGAGGGCAACACACAGAGGGGAGGGCAGTGACCCCCCCATATTGGTGAGCACTAGGCCCAGGATATTTGAGCCCCTTGTGGGTGTGAGGATCAAGTGTTCCAGGGCATTTGAATTAATAAAGTCCAGGAACCTCATAGCGATCATGTTTGTGCTAATGTAAGTCACCCGATCGATAGAAAGATAGCTGAAATCTCCCGTGACCAAGGTGTTTGGCTACATGTTGACTGACTCTAGCAAGTAAAGGTAGGGGTGTGCTTCTCCTGGTTCATGATACACCTCCATCTCTGGTTCTTTCATGCCCATTTTGGGGTCTGAATGTGCGAAAAGCATTGTAGCCTTGTATGGCCAGGGTGCTCTCAGCGGCCTTGAACCAATTCACTGTGACTGCACAAATGTCAGCATCTTCCAAGGTGAGGAGTGCTTCCAGGGAGTGCAGTTTGTTGTTTAACTTCCCAGCATTAAGCAGCATGTCCTTGAGTTTGTCTTTAGGGTATTTCTTTACATCAGAAGTTTTGTTATTTGGACATGGACCCTAGAGCCATGGGTCCCCTCAAAGATGCTTGGATATGAACCAATCCTGGATGTTAATACTAGTGTTGTCTCTAAACGCCTCCTGACACTTTAAATTGAGAATTCATTTGTACTGACTTGGGTGGTCTTTCTTTTAGATGTAAGGCAATTCTTATTTTTATGCATTGGCTTTTTATGTATTGAACTATTTTTTCAACGGTTTGTTTTTAATTACAAAATGTTTAAAGTGTTGATTTTGTACACACACACACACACACACACACACACACACACACATATATATATATATATATATATATATATATATATATATATATATATATATATATATATATATATATAAATATATATTATATACATGGATTTTTTTAATACTTATTTTATATCCAATTTAAGGTCAGTATGGTTCTTCATTACTTTTGGGATGTATTTCTTTAAATAACTTTAGTGAGTTTGGCACCTTTAATGGTATTAAAAAAAAGGAATAATCCAAAATGATGCCACGCAGTAACAGGACCTGGAACTCACTGGCAAGAATAATTGTAAATAAAACCGCCTTTAATGGAGTAAAAAACAATGAACAATACTTTAAAAACAAGCGCTTTCGCTCGGTCAATACCGAGCTTCTTCAAAGTCAAACAGTTCTGTGTTAAAATAACCTAGATTAAATAGTACATCAGAGAGTCACATGACTCGTTCTGATTAGATTAAGCCAATCTCTTACTAACTGAAAGGTAAAAATACCTACTTAAAAAACATTGTCATTCCTAAATCTAAAAAGTGTATTATAACAACATAGACCATCACAAGTTGAACATCTTAAAGCTTGTTTCAAACCATTATTAAGACACGTCCTCTAAAAGTATTCATACTTAAAGGGATCTCTACCCACACATTCATTGATCAAAGCAATAAGTAAAATACACACAATAGTTTAGTGCATGTTACAAATATGAACCTCAAAATATACAATACTCATGACTTACTATAAAATTACAATAAAATTATAAACGGGTCATTCTTAGTTTAAGGACACTACCTATATTTATATTTTCGTTTAAACCAGGTGGTCTACCTGCATCTAGCTTAAGCTGCCAATATAACTCTCGATATTCTAGTCTAGACTAGCCGGTTTTATTTATAATTATTCTTGCCAGTGAGTTCTAGGTCCTGTTACTGCGTGGCATCATTTTGGATTATTAAAAAAAAGGAAGTGAATGAATATTTTATTCTGATGAAATTCCGTGGAAATTTGAACTGAAAGCACTTAATAAAATACTGTTTTGTGGCATCTGGTGTGGCGTTCAGTTAGCTTTTAAAATACATTGTACAAATTAATTAATGCTATGCTTTAGCATTTACATATATGCTTGATATGCATAGAGTGTTTAAATGTCTTGCTTACAGCCACAGAATATTCAAGTAGAGGTTGCAAGAAGCAAACTTTGGTTTGTTAAACTGATTAAATAATTAATTTTGCTAATTGCTGCAGTTTCCTGCATCCTCCCTTTTCCTACCTGTTCAATGCTGACTTTTGGCTTGTCTGAAGCACTCCTTCCAACCTCCCCTACGTATCTTACTGTTTGTTTCTAAGCAGTGTCAGAAATCCCGTCTCACTGGCCAGGCCTCCTGGGGAAAGAGCCTCATGGCTGCTCTATCCTATGGCCTTTGAGTGAGAACCTAGGTGTGGAACTGCAAATACGAGTCAGTACTGCCATACTGTGGGACGCCGGTCAGAATACTAGCTGACAGAGCAATGTACTGTGATGGCATTGTGCATGATACATGCATCTGCACATGGTACATTGGATGATACATGCATCTGCACATGGTACATTGGATGTCTATCACCCTTCCTTGCAACAAACAAAAGACAGGTGTCCATAACAGATCATGCAGGGCATAGCAAATGCCTGCACCTTTTTTGGGGGTAGAACAGCTAGCTGCCAACTGTGTCATCCTGCCCCAGCTACCGGCATTTCTGGTGCAGTAGTTCTGTTATCAAACCTGAGCCACTGGTGGCCCAGATAGATGCCCTGCCACTGTACCAACAGACTAGCATTTTCTACTGCACTTTTTATTACACCAACATTTATCACTGGGAATCATATACAACACAAAACATGCAGGCACAAAGATTTCTAGGTATTGTAAACACAAACTCCAAGGACCAGGTTGTCAATACGTCGACTGGGGGCACAAGCATATTGGATCTAGTCCTCACTAATATAGGAAAGTGCTGCACACCCTCTAGTGCAATGTTTTCTCTCGTATGGTCAGACCACAAAACAATCTCCTTTGAAGTAAAACTGAGCTCAGCTAACTCTGGAATGTTCAGGAACTACTTTACGGCTAACATCTTACTGTTAAGGGATTACCTATCAAAATTTTAAGCCTCTTTAAGCCCTGAAAACACAACTGCCTATGTAAAACTCTTCATAGAGACCCTATACATCTATGTTAATAGCTGCATAAAGGCAGCTGTACCCAAGAGGAAGAAGTGCAAGTCTGGTGAAATCATAACATCAATAGGTTGTAGAACCAAAGGACAAAAATCATGGCAAAAATTAAGAGGTGCAGCACCCAGCAGGATAAAAGCACTATAATCAAACTAAACAAACAACTCAGAGAACAAATAAAGATTACCAAAGCCAAATTTGAGGTAAATTTGGCCTCTCAGGCCAAGGACAACCACAAGGCATTCTTTAGCTATGCCCACAACCTCAAAGGCAATACACAAGTGTTTGCAGAGCTCATGTTTAATGGATCCACCTATACTGAGCCAGAAGATATAGCAACCCTACTGGCAGAAAAATTAATCTCTAACTTTACCCCTCTCTCCCTGTTGACATTTCCTCAGCAAATACCATCAAATATAACTCCCTCTGCTATCATTAGAACAGGTCCTTAATGCTCTCTTTAAGGCCAAGAACACTGCATTGATGGGCCCAGACAATATCCCGGGATGCCTTCTAAATAGCATGAAACATGATCAGTCAGGATCTCTGGAATTGCTATTTAACTGTAGCCTCCAAACAGACTTCATGCCTTATGAACGAAGAACAGCAACAGTCATCCCTCTGCACAAAGATGGGCCATCTACAGACTCTGAAAACTACAGACCCATAAGTCTCACTAGTCTCATGTACAAAACCATGGACAGAATTATCATGGAAATGATCAATAATGACTTAGGGAACCTCAAACACTGGACCCAAGCCAGTATAGTTTCATCAGGTCCCTATCAGACAATCGAAATGCCATTTCTGCGAATACGAAATGATCGACACATATTGCGCAATCTACGTAAATGCTGAATGTCCAAAACAGTGAAATCTGAAATGTCAATGTGTTTTGGTTGGCCCGTCTGTGGTATAGCCCCGTAAGGCAAGTGTGCGATAGTCATGGACCTTAGGGTAGGGTGCGGGTTAAGGTAAGTGTATAGATAGGTAATGTAAGATTTAGTGTAGTGTAAGAAGTAGGGTTTTGTTAAATGTATTTATGTGTATTATTTATTTTCTTAGGGTATATCTCTGTAGGGGAAGTGCGCAATAGTTATGGACCTTAGGGTTAGGGAGGGGTTAAGGATAGTGCATAGACAGTTGTGTATGTGGGGTTTAGTGTAGTGTTAGAAGAAGGGCTTTGTTAAATTTATTTATGTGTATTATTTATTTTGTTTGGGTATATCTCCTTAGGGGAAGTGTGCGGTAGTTACGGACCTTAGGGTTAGGGAGGGGTTAAGGATAGTAAATAGATAGTTGTGTATGTGGGGTTTAGTGTAGTGTTAGAAGTTGAGTTTTGGTGCTTTACTTTAGGGTTAGGAGTAGGGTTTGGTAAGTGTATGTATGTGGTTTATTTATTTTGTTTGGGTAGGTAGTATGTAGTGGGTGGTGGGGTTGGCCGTCTATGACCGTTCGATGTTTTAAATTTCGCAGTTTAGTGCGTTCGGTCTATTCGTGTTTCAATTTATACGTGTCACTCTTTTGGTGTTCGCTGAAATGGATTTTTGCGGAACTGATATAGACCCGTTTCATCAAGGGCAGGTCATGCCTACTCAGCCTGGTGGATTTCTCTGAGAGGGTCACCAAAGCAATGAATGAGGCCAAAATGATTCATACTGCCTACACTGACCTTGCCAAGGTATTTGACAGAATAACTCACCCAGACATAGTTGACACACTCAAGAGTTTAGGTATAAACCATTATGTAACCTAGTGGATAGCCAGCTGGCTTACAGACAGGACCGAGAAAGTTAGAACTGGGGAATCCACCACTACAAAAAGGCCAGTAACAAGGGGAATACCTCAGGGATCAGTCCTGGGACCACTCCTTTTTGGTATTTACTCCTCTGAAGTCAAGACCAATGTCAAGGGCCTCTGGCTGACTAAATTTGCAGATGATTGCAAATTGGGAGCAGTCAAAGAATCCCCCACTGACACTAATATTCTCCAGGAAGGGTTGACACAGAAAAATAACTTGTGTCAGACACACAGACTAAAACTAAATGCCAAGAAATGCGTAATAGCATCCTTCTAGAAGTCATCTACCCCCGGGTAACTGTCATATTGACAGCATACACATAAGAGTAGACCCAACAGTCAGGAACTTGGGGACACACATAAACAGTAATCTAGCATTTGACTATCACCTATCTACAGTAGTGGGGAAATCATTCTATGTTGTGCAATTTATAAACAAAGGAATGGCATCTAAGTCCAAGGAGGTCATCGTTCCACTGCATTCAGCATTCATTAGACTTATTATTAAGTACAATATCCCCTTTGGCATGTACCTACCTAGGCACATCCAACAATTATGTTATGAAGGAGCGTTTTTGTGGATTACAATAAAGCAGTTTTTATCCAACTATGAGTTTTTCCTTTCGTAGGCACTTCGAACTTGTTATTGGTGACTTTTAAGTGCCTTTACAACACTTTTTGGTGATACATCCAACAATTAGAACATCCACAGAGGCTCTTCAATAAAAGAATACAGGACATAGGTAACATGCCCTCTGCAGACCACCTCAAAGCTCTATCCCTGTATTCTATCTTCTACAGGGTGTTGAGGGGACATTTATGCCTGGCATAGAAGGCATTGTCAGACCCCACTCTGATGGATCTCCTGCATATCCGCAAAACAAACAGCACCCGAGTTACCTATTCTAAAGACTTTAACCTTGCCTGTGATATAAATAGGACCAGCTGGAGAGACAAGTATTTATATATATTTATATATATATTTACATATATATATATATATATATATATATATATATATATATATATATATATATATATATATATCTATATAGTTCCCCTTTAGAATCTCAAATTACTGAAAGTTCAAAATTCATAAGCTCGAGCCCAGAATCTCGAGTTTCAGCAACTCGAAATTCTAAAGTGGACGTAAAAGACATTCAAAAATGTCTTTACAATGTTTTTGCAGGAGGACAAGCCCCCCCTGCGCCCCCACACCCACTTTACTTAAATATACCAACTCCGAGATCACACTACAATGGGGATGAGGGAAATCTCCTGTTCCCTGCTGTATACAGAAGCACAGAATGGGAGAATTTCTGTTCCTCCGCTATAATGCGGTCACGGAGCTGGTATATTTAAGCAGGGAGAGTGCAGGGGGACTCGGCCCCCTGCATAGATGTAAGTAAACTTCCTTTTTTTTTGGTTGTCTCCCCTTCACAATTTTGAGTTACTGAAACTCGAGATTCTGGGCTCGGGCTTATGAATTTTGAGCTTTCAGTAACTCGAGCTTGTGAAGGGGAAACATATATATAATATATACAAGAGAACAACCCTTATCTGGAACAAGCTACCCATTTGTGTGAAGCAGAGTTCCTCCCTAACCCAATTCAAGTGTAACTTGGACAACTGGATGGGGAATAGGAAATTCATCCCTGGTATGGCACATATGTCTCTAATTGACGCAGGTGGCCTGTAAAGTATTCATCTCTTAGGCCTATTCTTGTAAATCTTTCATCTCCCAAGGCCCTGATTACACTTATCAAGGGTGCTAGAACTTGTCAGAAATTTGGGATGCATGGCTAGGCTTAAAAAGACCCTTGTGTTCATTAGCCTAGTACACACCTATGAACCTATGAATCACATGAATTAAAACTATTTCAGTTTGAAATGTGTTAAAATGAATTGGCTATATATTAGTCACTGCATCACTCTTTTCACTTTAAATGTTTTTAAGTATCTTTTTTTCTGAAATGGTCTGATAATTACTGACATCTCAGTGTAGTTGAAATACTAAAGCAATTAAGTAACTGTAGATTTTTTGGCACTTGTTAATGTTAGTAAAAAGAAATACATTAACAAATGCCATTATAGCTTACACATACCATCAGTAAAGCAAATGTACAAAAAAAAACTGAAATCTATGCCAGACCAGTCTGGTTTCAATGGCAATTCTATTAACATTTTCCTGTTACGAATTCAGCTGGCATTCCACATGACAAGGAAGTTTATATGGAGATTTTTCGCCAACCACAAGTCTGTTTGCTTATAATGCTTGGAATGTTATGTTTCATCTTTTTTTTAAAAGATGTGTACTCCAGGAACCTTGTTTCTATACAAGAGAACAATAAAGTCAATTGTCTGGTGAGTGAAACATAGATACCTTTAAAATAGGCAGGCAAGTACATGAATTACTGTCCCTCTTTGTAGCAGTTATTAAAAAAAAACAAAGAAGATTCTGTAATGACAAGAAAGAAAGTAAAGCGAACAAGAAGACAGTGTGAACTTGGAACATTGCAGCTCTGTTATATTAGGCCTGTAAAGCAAACATGGCTTGTTCAAATTAACAAAATGTGAAAGTACCACCTGGACACCAGATACTGATACAGCGTCAGGACTGATTTCCATCCAGAATACACTAATATACCTAGCAAAAAAAAATCAAAGCATTTCCTGGCTGCCCACAGAAATGCTTTTGAAGATGAAAACTAAATTTAGTATTTAATGCAAACCAGCAGATACAGGCTAAACTGCAGTATAGTGTACACGTATGTGACACTGCTAATAACACTGCCTATGTTACCACTGTTACTGATTTGATGCGTCTTAATTATTCATAATTACATCCAAAGAGGCAACTTTGTCTCATCCCATTCATGTGAGCTGAAGTGGATAACCACTTAAACCTCGCCCATTTATGTATTTATGAATCAATCATAAGTAATAGCAGCATGTGTGACTACCCTCCTGGTCGACTATCATCTTCTGTAGCACAGCTGCATTTAACTTTATTCATCAGATATTATATGAAAAGAAGTCAGAGGGAGGTTTTTTTTTTTTTTTTTGTCATTTTATCTGTAATTTGTCCGTGTTTAACTTTTTGGAGTTTTCTTTTATACACACCCTGAGTCAACCATATTTCCATATTTATTCTGAGAGGTGGTAATGATTCCAGAGTTAAAGTCAGAAAACCAACCGATAAATTGAAAGCACACTAAAATCATGTACTAACTTCTGCTTTGGAAACACTGATATTTTCCCAGTGAACCACTTTATCTAAATACTAAATTGTGAGAAGCAGAAGAAGAAGAAATACTCCACTAAAATTTTGATGCTATTATTTTTAAGATATATTCTGACATTGAATGAAATTATTTTGATGATGAATAAATTGTGTTTAGTTAAAGCTAGTAACTCGCATCTCCTGAGAACATAATTTTATTAAAAGCCTTGATCTAAGATTGCACATAATTACATCAGCATTCTAAATACTACCTCCATTGCAACTAGCTAGTGTCATTCTGTGGTTTAGAAAACACTGGTAGTAATTTTTAAATCATGAAAAATAATTTCCTTAGAAAACAGACATCACAGCATTAAGTCTTTTGGTCTGTGTTTCCTGTTTATCGATTATTTGGCATAGTTCAACATTGCTTTTTAGATGATAAATCATACTCCCCTCTCTTACCATCTTTTTTGATGTGCTCCAATGCTGTCTCTTTATCTAAAATTCTACATTTGATTTTTTTAGTCATATACAATCTTCTCTAGATGTATACTTCTCTCTATTCTATGCTAAAAGATTTTCTTGGCCTTGTTTGTTGTGTTCACAATCACAATTTATAAGTCATTCTTTCACTATATAAAACTGTCTTGAGTGTATTAAAAAAAATCAGATCTACATAATAACATCAAAAGTGATTATGATTAACTCGTATAAACTGCAACAGGAAATGTAAATCTCATAGGCTTGACGACCACAAGCAGCAGTGAATTGTCTTGTCCAGAGGGAATTTTGTCTTCAACACTAATTCAACTAATTATTGTGGCCTCCCACCCTGACACATGCATATATATTTGCAACCATTGAAATCTGTGGTTGTTAACCCAACAGTTCTCATGTCAGTCAGCATAATGCTACAAAACCAATTCCTGCATGAGATATTATGTAATTCCCCACCATCTAACTCCTTGCTTTTAACACAGACTTATAGTCAGTTACTCCTTTAGTTTTGTTCATTTCATTGTTGGCGAATCACGATAGCTTTAGTTGGCAGTTGCCCACATACTGATATTTAGTTAAACAAGGAGTAGTCTGTCATTTTTTAAAGCATAATGCATTTGAGGGGCTTCAGCCATACAGTCTGCCAAAGAAAAAGTGTGACAGGTTTCTCTCTGACTGTTTTTTTCCTGAAGGTGCTCTGACCTGAGAGTGAGAATAACTGAGATTATACCATGACCCCCCATTAATATTCCAAAACGTGCATGCTGATTGGCCAGCGTGCACGTTGTAAATCGACTTATACTAATGGAAAAAGTTGCGGTCGCCCGGACTTTTTCCATTAGTATAAGTCTCTTTTAAAACACTGTCTCGCTATGTTAAAAGAGTTTAACATAGTGACACAGGTTTAAAAAAAGCAACGGAGATCTCCGTTGCTTTTTTTAAAGCTGTCTCGCTATGTTAAACTCCTTTAACATAGCGACACAATGAAAAAAGCAACAGAGATCTTGCTTTCTCCGTTGCTTTTTTTTAAACCTGTCTCGCTATGTTAAATGGGTTTAACATAGCGAGACAGCTTTAAAATAAGCAACAGAGATTTCCGTTGCTTATTTTAAAGCTGTCTCGCTATGTTAAACCAATTTAACATAGCGAGACAGGTTTAAAAAAAAAAAGCAACGGAGAAAGCAAGATCTCTGTTGCTTTACTATTCTCTATGTTAAATAGGTGTAACATAGGGAGACAGCAATAAAATAAGCAACGGACAACTCCGTTGCTTATTTTAAAGCTGTCGCGCTATGTTAAACCCATTTAACATAGCGAAACAGTAAAAAGCAATGGAGATCTTGCTTTCTCCATTGCTTTTGGCCACAGCTCTGATGTACTGTGCAGGCATGCGCAGTACATCAGAACTGACGCGGATACCAGCCAGCTGCGGAAGGGCAGCAAAGAGGCATTATACAATGCCATTATTTAAGAAAAGTAATTATTTCTTTTCTTAAATAATGTCATAGTATAATAGCAATAACCCACTTCTGGGTGTGGGTAATGCGGGATTTACCCATGGTTGTCTTTGTTTGGTCTCGAGGGCGAACCACGCCAACCGTGGGTAAATCCCGCATTACCCACACCCAGGCATGGGTTATTGCTATAATAATAAAGTAAAAGGGCTGCAGGGGAAAATGTGTTTCTAATGACTGTTGCTCTCTTACATCCACATAACTAAACATGCTCAAGTGTATATATTGTGAACATTTCTGCATTTAAACTATTAATTGTAAGCTATTGCTGTGGGGAACTGAGATGTGAGCTTGTGTATCTCACGGATTTTGAATGGCTCCTTCAACATAAGCTCCTTAACTCTTCTGCAATGAGGCCATACAGTCTGAGATGATGATTAGAGCTTCTAATTCTTAAATGGAAAGACTGAGTCCATCATTATCACTTTGCTAATGTTACACCCAAACTCCAGATCTTCTCTTAATTCTTTCTGCCATGCCAGTTGAATAGAAGCTAAGTTCATTGTGGTCTTTTGCCTCCTTCAAGTATTGAATCGAAAATAGTCCTGAAAATTGCTTCTCAGTGTCAGCAACAGTCGTGTTGTACCTTAATGGAAGAATATTCCAATCTGTTCTTGACAGACAGACTCCTTCACCCTGTCATTTCTACTTCTTCATTCCTCTACCTTAATAGTTTTTTCACTTGTGACCACATTTGATTTCTGATTTTACTCTTCCTAGATTCTTTCTGTTCACTTTCTTTTTTTTTTTTCTTGCAATGTATTTACAAAATAAATACAATTCCTCATACAAATGTGAATACATTTGAATATTTTTGGTTGTTATGTTTGCTTTCCTTTACTTAAGAATCAAATAACAATTTTCCCTTTATTTATGTTGGTAACAAAGGAGATCTACCAGACGTGTAATGCCTTTTTTATATCACAAGCTTAGAATTTGAGCTTATAAATTATATGGCACAGTGATGACAAAACTGTTAGCAATATCAAACAAGTGTGCAAGTGAGTTCACTGTTATTGATAGTTTTGTAGAAAACATTATATTTTGGTTCACTGATTACAGTGCTGATTTTTCTGAAAAGAATTATTAACATTGCCATATACATGAACCAGGCATAATGGACTAATGTCAGCTTTTCATATGTAGTACAGGGACAAAGACAACGCAATAAGATATCATCATGCACTAACTGAAGGCAGGACATTCTCCCAAGTATATATATATATATATATATATATATACACACACACACACACACACACACACACACACACACACACACACACACACACACACACACACACACACACACACACACACATGCACATTTGCCTAACTTAACCAATAGCTCCCCTAGCGCTAACTTTGCACACGACCCTTAACACTATCTTACCACTAATCTCTCCAGCACTTACCTCCTCCAAGATAGGTAAACTTGGCATTTTGTTTGTGTTCACTGCTGTGAGGGGCCAGGAGTGGCCCTGTCAATCTACATGCTCAACAATTCCATGAATCAATCAGCATATACATGCCTTCCCAAAGGCAGTGCCGGGGGATAGCACATAACTAATTAGCATATTCCTCTCCTGTACACAGCCAAATTAGCATGTAACATGGCTGACATGGTGCTCCATGTCTCCATACTAAAGCACAATGTCAGGAATGTCTATGAATACCAAACATTTACCACATGGTGTACACTTCATGTTAAACTTTAGAAATCCTCCTTTTGTAACTTAACCTTCATTCCAGTGACTGATCTTTTATTACTTGATAAAATCACTTTATGCCCTTCCTGTTGGAGTAATAAGTATGCCTAGTTGAAGTTTGAAGTAGTTTATTAAGTTTAAGTAGGTAGATGGAGAAATGCTCTTGTACTAATACATTACATTCAACAGGTCAGTTATTTAAAGGCAGTTATAGGCAATGGTGGGAGGGCCCAAGGGAGCTGATTGGAAGAAAATGTGGCAGATGAAAAAAGGAGGAGTCAATCCCAAAGCTTAGCGGTAAGTCTCTTGTTTGAATATTCCTGAAAGGTCTGTGAGGGATAACCAGCACAGTAGCCTGTGGAACTTCATTCTTAGTTAAAAGGTTTTTATTTTTAACAAATTAAAAAGGACAATACACCATGAGCTACCATTACCTATTTTTAAGAAAACTCTTTCAAATAAGTTTTATTAGGACTGTCTAATAGAGTGGTTTGTAGAGTGGTATACAGTTTGATCATTGATAATGCTTGCTTTTATAAACCTATCACCAGACTTTATTAGCCTGTTTTGTATCACATGTAGTATGAAAGGCTGTGTCTGCCTTTACGTGCCTCATATTCCTTGAAGCAAATTAGAAAGCTTTATTACAGAACTTTTTCCATTTTGACTTGCCCTTGTCAATGCTTGTATCACTTATAATATGACAGGCCTTGAACACTAATTATAGTGCCTGGTTATAAGAAGCTCCTATGCATGACTAGTATGACCAGTCCCCACTCTTCTTCCTGATGAAGACAGACCTTTTCATATGCAGGGAAGGTAGCCACTTAAATCCACATTATTTGACTCCCATTATTTGAAAAATACATGCATCCAGGGAAACAGCTTACAGTGGGAACAAGTCACACTGCTCATTTTTACAGAGCTCATGGATGTGCACACATAGAAAAAAACATATACGTAGAGCTTGACACCTCAGAACCTTTTGCATAAGCTTTCTGTGTCCTCAGAATAAAAATCTACCAAGTGGTGAACTGAAACATGCATTGTCTAACAATCAGTTACTTTGTCTGTAAAGCTACTGTATGAAAAGGAAATTGCAACTTCTTTACTGAAGAATTAACTTGTTTGTAAAGCTGCTGAAAAGAAAAACTGAGTGCAATTTAATTAACTAAAATACACCTCTTAGCTACATGTTCACTTTTACTATGTATGTCATATCATAATTGAAATAATTTATCTTTAAATCTTAAAATTTAAAGTGCTAATGGTATTATAAAGTAGGGAATATGTTAGAGAGTGTTACTGTTCTAACACTAATACACTAAAATAAGAAAAAAAAGAACCAAAATCAGTTTTCAGCTCTGTGAAATAAAGGGATGATGGCCCTATTAGACCCTGATGAGAGAGATTTGATTACTAACTGTGTACTATGAAAAACGGATGATGAGCAAAAGGAATAATCAGGAATAGCCTGCGTGCTTCTCCCCATGGTAGAAGGGGGGGTTGCAATATATGTCTCGAGGTGTATAGTCAATCTACAACTGCTGGTAGAGACCTGAGATGGACATAGATAGCTACCTAGAAGATAATAAAGGCTACTGAGTGGTATCTTCAGTCACCAAAGTGTGTGAAGCCTTTGCACACCACACTCCTTCTCCAGCTCTTAAGATGTTTTGGGAAAGGTGCAAAATAATACGGCTTAAAAAAATGGGAACCTGGCAAATTGGTTTGAGTGTTGTTCTTTAAAATTAACTTCACCAACAGTGGAGTTTGCCTCTTTTTCCACAGCTGTGCGACCATGGAGTTGATATAGTTAACTCTAAGGGGGTGAGGGGGGTGTGCCCCCCACTTGCCCCTCTGCCAAGAAAAACATTTGTGCTATGTTCGATAAAGGTAATTTCATTTAGAAGTTTTCGTATGTTTTACCTTCACCGAGACTATCTTTGTCAAGTTGATTGGATTCCAAGGAAAATGCCTGTGATAACTACTTGGCTGGCAGACACCCCTGTAGCCCTGATCCTGCTTCCTAAAGGAGAATGAATAAGTATTAGTAGCTACTAGTGTGGTTTGTAGTTGGCATAAAAAAAAGTGTTGGCCTCTAAAACATATCATCGGTAAATTCTACTGAACTGACAAACTAAGTAAAAGACAGCTAATATGTTTCTGTGGACAGCCATTGTCTCTCAGAGTAAATGGTATACTCAGTTTTCCTGTAGGTCTCAATTCAGCAAACAGTAGCAGAGTTTTCCCAGAAGAGGTCTGGCCAAGATCCATTGTTGTAAGTGCATGAAAAGCACTCAAACTAGATTGGACAATAATGGGTTAATGCTATAATGATTTACCTGTTGCTGTAATGATGTTTAACATTAATGAAGTCATTTAGTGATGCACATTATCTCCTGCTGATGAAAATGAATATGTTCACTTTAAGTGAGATATAAGAAAATTAATTTATAAGACTGCCTTCAAAACCATTTATTATGCTGAATTATAAGGAATAGGTTGATCTGATTTCCTCTTAAATGTAATATTGGGATTTTTTTAAATTAGCACGTACTATTAAATTACTATTTAAATCCTGAAATTATAGACAACTGATGCGTACAAAATCCTGAAGCAAGATATTAAAAAAGGTTGAGATGAGCAGGATGAAATGAACCAGTGTATACAATAAGCAGTTTCTGTACACTTTGAAGGTAACTCGATGGTTAATTAAGGTTTGAGGATAAATGTTTAAATGCGTCAGTGTATACAATAAGCAGTTTCTGTACACTTTGAAGGTAACTGGATGGTTAATTAAGGTTTGATGATTAATGTTTAAATACATCAGTGTATACAATAAGCAGTTTCTGTACACTTTGAAGGTAACTGGATGGTTAATTAAGGTTTGAGGATTAATGTTTAAATGCATCGGTGTATACAATAAGCAGTTTCTGTACACTTTGAAGGTAACTGGATGGTTAATTAAGGTTTGAGGATTAATGTTAAATGCATCAGTGCATACAATAAGCAGTTTCTGTGCACTTTGAAGGTAACTGGATGGTTAATTAAGGTTTGAGGATTAATGTTTAAATGCATCAGTGCATACAATAAGCCGTTTCTGTACACTTTGAAGGTAACTGGATGATTAATTAAGGTTTGAGGATTAATGTTTAAATACATCAGTGCATACAATAAGCCATTTCTATACACTTTGAAGGTAACTGGATGGTTAATTAAGGTTTGAGGATTAATGTTTAAATGCATCAGTGCATACAATAAGCAGTTTCTGTACACTTTGAAGGTAACTGGATGGTTAATTAAGGTTTGAGGATTAATGTTTAAATGCATCAGTACATACAATAAGCCATTACTGTACACTTTGAAGGTAACTGGATGGTTAATTAAGGTTTGAGGATTAAGGTTTAAATGCATCAGTGCATACAATAAGCTATTTCTGTACACTTTGAAGGTAACTGGATGGTTAATTAAGGTTTGAGGATTAATGTTTAAATGCATCAGTGCATACAATAAGCCATTTCTGTACACTTTGAAGGTAACTGGATGGTTAATTAAGGTTTGAGGATTAAAGTTTAAATGCATCAGTGCATACAATAAACAGTTTCAGTACACTAGGAAGGTAACTGGATGGTTAATTAAGGTTTGAGGATTAATGTTTAAATGCATCAGTGCATACAATAAGCAGTTTCGGTACACTTGGAAGGTAACTGGATGGTTAATTAAGGTTTGAGGATTAATGTTTAAATGCATCAGTGCATACGATAAGCAGTTTCTGTACAATTTGAAGGTAACTGGATGGTTAATTAAGGTTTGAGGATTAATGTTTAAATGCATCAGTGGATACGATAAGCAGTTTCTGTACACTTTGAAGGTAACTGGATGGTTACTTAAGGTTTGAGGATTAATGTTTAAATGCATCAGTGCATACGATAAGCAGTTTCTGTACACTTTGAAGGTAACTGGATGGTTAAGTAAGGTTTGAGGATTAATGTTTAAATGCATCAGTGCATACGATAAGCAGTTTTTGTACACTTTGAAGGTAACTGGAAGGTTAATTAAGGTTTGAGGATTAATGTTTAAATGCATCAGTGCATCCGATAAGCAGTTTCTGTACACTTTGAAGGTAACTGGATGGTTAATTAAGGTTTGAGGATTAATGTTTAAATGCATCAGTGCATACGATAAGCAGATTCTGTACACTTTGAAGGTAACTGGATGGTTAATTAAGGTTTGAGGATTAATGTTTAAATGCATCAGTTCTTATGATAAGCAGTTTCTGTACACTTTGAAGGTAACTGGATGGTTAATTAAGGTTTGAGGATTAATGTTTAAATGCATCAGTGCATACAATAAGCAGTTTCTGTATACTTTGAAGGTAACTGGATGGTTAATTAAGGTTTGAGGATTAATGTTTAAATGCATCAGTGCATACAATAAGCAGTTTCTGTACACTTTGCAGGTAACTGGATGGTTAATTAAGGTTTGAGGATTAATGTTTAAATGCATCAGTGCATACGATAAGCAGTTTCTGTACACTTTGAAGGTAACTGGATGGTGAATTAAGGTTTGAGGATTAATGTTTAAATGCATCAGTGCATACAATAAGCAGTTTCTGTACACTTTGAAGGTAACTGGATGGTGAATTAAGGTTTGAGGATTAATGTTTAAATGCATCAGTGCATACAATAAGCAGTTTCTGTACACTTTGAAGGTAACTGGATGGTGAATTAAGGTTTGAGGATTAATGTTTAAATGCATCAGTGCATACAATAAGCAGTTTCTGTACACTTTGAAGGTAACTGGACGGTGAATTAAGGTTTGAGGATTAATGTTTAAATGCATCAGTGCATACAATAAGCAGTTTCTGTACTATTTGAAGGTAACTGGACGGTGAATTAAGGTTTGAGGATTAATGTTTAAATGCATCAGTGCATACAATAAGCAGTTTCTGTACATTTTGAAGGTAACTGGATGGTGAATTAAGGTTTGAGGATTAATGTTTAAATGCATCAGTGCATACAATAAGCAGTTTCTGTACACTTTGAAGGTAACTGGATGGTGAATTAAGGTTTGAGGGTTAATGTTTAAATGCATCAGTGCATACAATAAGCAGTTTCTGTACACTTTGAAGGTAACTGGATGGTGAATTAAGGTTTGAGGATTAATGTTTAAATGCATCAGTGCATACAATAAGCAGTTTCTGTACACTTTGAAGGTAACTGGATGGTTAATTAAGGTTTGAGGATTAATGTTTAAATGCATCAGTGCATACAATAAGCAGTTTCTGTACACTTTGAAGGTAACTGGATGGTTAATTAAGGTTTGAGGATTAATGTTTAAATGCATCAGTGCATACAATAAGCAGTTTCTGTACACTTTGAAGGTAACTGGATGGTTAATTAAGGTTTGAGGATTAATGTTTAAATGCACCGGTGCATACAATAAGCAGTTTCTGTACACTTTGAAGGTAACTGGATGGTTAATTAAGGTTTGAGGATTAATGTTTAAATGCATCGGTGCATACAATAAGCAGTTTCTGTACACTTTGAAGGTAACTGGATGGTTAATTAAGGTTTGAGGATAAATATTTAAATGCATCAGTGCATACAATAAGCAGTTTCTTTACACTTTGAAGGTAACTGGATGGTTAATTAAGGTTTGAGGATTAATGTTTAAATGCATCAGTGCATACAATAAGCAGTTTCTGTACACTTTGAAGGTAACTGGATGGTTAATTAAGGTTTGAGGATAAATATTTAAATGCATCAGTGCATACAATAAGCAGTTTCTTTACACTTTGAAGGTAACTGGATGGTTAATTAAGGTTTGAGGATTAATGTTTAAATGCATCAGTGCATACAATAAGCAGTTTCTGTACACTTTGAAGGTAACTGGATGGTTAATTAAGGTTTGAGGATTAATGTTTAAATGCATCAGTACATAGTATAAGCAGTTTCTGTACACTTTGAAGGTAACTGGATGGTTAATTAAGGTTTGAGGATTAATGTTTAAATACATCAGTGCATACGTTAAGCAGTTTCTGTACACTTTGAAGGTAACTGGAAGGTTAATTAAGGTTTGAGGATTAATGTTTAAATGCATCAGTGCATACAATAAGCAGTTTCTGTACACTTTGAAGGTAACTGGATCGTTAATTAAGGTTTGAGGATTAATGTTTAAATGCATCAGTGCATACAATAAGCAGTTTCTGTACACTTTGAGGGTAACTGGATGGTTAATTAAGGTTTGAGGATTAATCTTAATAACAACTTGTCTCTGTCCTCAATAACCTATCCTTCTCACAATCAGTCACCAACTGGTTTCAGAGTTACTTGTCTGACCACCAACAATTCATTGTATGGCAGAATGACATATCTCCCCAACTACCTGTCTCCATAGGGGTTCCCCAATGATCCATCCTTGGACCCGTACTCTTCTCTGTTTACACCAATAATCTAGCCTCTGCCACCAAACATGGCACACTCATACAATACACAGATGACTCGACCCTCATCTGCTCAGCCCAGTCCCTACCCAAACTGCAAAAAGTCACACAGGAAGCCTTATCCTCTGTTGAAACATGGTTATCGGATGCCCAATTAATACTCAACCCAAACAAAAGTAAACTACTCATCTTCCAACCCACCAAACATACTCAAAACAACTCTCACTTTAACATCACAACAAAAGACAACACCACTATATACCCAACTGAACACACCAAATTGCTAGGAGCTGAAATAGACAATAAACTAAAATTTGACATTCACATATCCATGACCATAAAAAAAGTCCACAAAAAACTAGGTGTGTTATACAGAAATAAGCAATTTCTCACCAAAGCAGCAAAGATTTCATTAGCAAATTCCCACCTTATCTCCTCCTTACTTTATGCCTCTCCAATATATATACCAACCTAAGGCAATGTGATCTAAACAAGCTAGAGAACTGCTACAACAAAATCGCCAAATTCGCCACAGGGGCATCCTACCATAGTCACCACTGTCTCTCACTTGCTGAACTGGGCTGGCTTAAACTCCCTCACCTCCTTCAGTGGTATCAACTCTCACTCGCCCACAAACTAGTAAACCATCCACTAAATGTCCTATCCCTCCAGAATCTACTCCAACCCTATCACACTACCAGACCACTAAGATCCAGCAACAAAAATCACTTGCAGATCACTAAAGCCAATAACTCTGCTAGTGAAGCACTATTCTCTTGCACCTTAACCAAATTATGGAACTCACTCACACCCACAATTACCTCTGTACCATCATGCAACCACTTCAAAACTTTACTAAAAGCGCACCTAAAAACATGCTGGCTATGCCCTTGCAAATCCCACTCTAATATCATCCACCCCATCCAACCACTACCTTTCTTTCCACTCCACTAACTACCTTGATTAGAGCAAGCTCAGATGCTCATAAGCCTAGTACTTATTATACAGCAGGAACTTCTCATTGTAACATTTGTTAATGTCTGTTATGTACTTCACAGATAAAGATTCTAGTTGTCTACTGATGTACTATGTTCTTCATCTGTAAATATGTTGTAAGTAATTGCTATGTTAAATTGTTAATCGCTATGTAATCCAATGTAACTACTGTCTGTTTATTTTACTGTGGAGCTTTTCTCCTCGGGCCTCCGCTGAAAATGGACCTACGTCCAGTCGGACACTCCCTGTCAACAAATTTAAATAAATAAATAAATAAATAATAAATGTTTAAATGCATCAGTGCATACGATAAGCAGTTTCTGTACACTTTGAAGGTAACTGGATGGTTAATTAAGGTTTGAGGATTAATGTTTAAATGCATCAGTGCATACAATAAGCAGTTTCTGTACACTTTGAAGGTAACTGGATGGTTAATTAAGGTTTGATGATTAATGTTTAAATGCATCAGTGCATACAATAAGCAGTTTCTGTACACTTTGAAGGTAACTGGATGGTTAATTAAGGTTTGAGGATTAATGTTTAAATGCATCAGTGCATACAATAAGCAGTTTCTGTACGCTTTGAAGGTAACCGGATGGTTAATTAAGGTGTGAGGATTAATGTTTAAATGCATCAGTGCATACAATAAGCAGTTTCTGTACACTTTGAAGGTAACTGGATGGTTAATTAAGGTTTGAGGATAAATGTTTAAATGCATCAGTGCATACAATAAGCAGTTTCTGTACACTTTGAAGGTAACTGGATGGTTAATTAAGGTTTGAGGATAAATGTTTAAATGCATCAGTGCATACAATAAGCAGTTTCTGTACACTTTGAAGGAAACTGGATAGTTAATTAAGGTTTGAGGATTAATGTTTAAATGCATTAGTGCATACAATAAGCAGTTTCTGTATACTTTGAAGGTAACTGGATGGTTAATTAAGGTTTGAGGATTAATGTTTAAATGCATCAGTGCATACAATAAGCAGTTTCTGTACACTTTGAAGGTAGCTGGATGGCTAATTAAGGTTTGAGGATTAATGTTTAAATGCATCAGTGCATACAATAAGCAGTTTCTGTACACTTTGAAGGTAACTGGATGGTTAATTAAGGTTTGAGGATTAATGTTTAAATGCATCAGTGCATACAATAAGCAGTTTCTGTACACTTTGAAGGTAACTGGATGGTTAATTAAGGTTTGAGGATTAATGTTTAAATGCATCAGTGCATACAATAAGCAGTTTCTGTACACTTTGAAGGTAACTGGATGGTTAATTAAGGTTTGAGGATTAATGTTTAAATGCATCAGTGCATACAATAAGCAGTTTCTGTACACTTTGAAGGTAACTGGATGGTTAATTAAGGTTTGAGGATTAATGTTTAAATGCATCAGTGCATACAATAAGCAGTTTCTGTACACTTTGAAGGTAACTGGATGGTTAATTAAGGTTTGAGGATTAATGTTTAAATGCATCAGTGCATACAATAAGCAGCTTCTGTACACTTTGAAGGTAACTGGATGGTTAATTAAGGTTTGAGGATTAATGTTTAAATGCATCAGTGCATACAATAAGCAGTTTCTGTACATATTGAAGGTAACTGGATGGTTAATTAAGGTTTGAGGATTAATGTTTAAATGCATCAGTGCATACAATAAGCAGTTTCTGTACACTTCGAAGGTAACTGGATGGTTAATTAAGGTTTGAGTATTAATGTTTAAATGCATCAGTGCATACAATAAGCAGTTTCTGTACACTTTGAAGGTAACTGGATGGTTAATTAAGGTTTGAGGATTAATGTTTAATATATATATATATATATATATATATATATATATATATATGTATATGTGTGTGTGTGTACATATACAGAATCATAAATTTATACATTGTTACTAGACTAACAACAAGGGGACCTTTCTAAAGCTAGACAGGTTTTCCTGAAAGAATTTTGAAGTCCTGTACCCATATAGGACATTGAGGGCCAGACATTTATAAGCTACTTCTGTCCATAAGGTACATGCATGCCAGGGCTGATGTGAATTTCCTTGTCTCCATCCGCTGGTCTACATTGCACTTAAATTGGATAATAGACCAACTCAGCTTCAAATGTAGGTGAAACCTGTTCCGTAGAAGGGTCAGTCTGTGGGACACATAGCTGTCTCTCCAGCATGTTCTGTTTAAGTTACAGACAAGATTCAGGTCCTTAGACCTTTTATTTCTGGTACCTTTTGACTTATGAATATGCAGGAGATTAATAAGTGTGGAGTTTGTAGATGCCTTGCAAGACAGGCTCAGATCACCCCTCAACAATCTCTAGGAAACTGAGTAGAGGGAAAGGGCTTTAAGACGCTCTGCATAAGGCAGGTTTGTTACACCTTGTATTTGTTTTGTAAGGAACATCTGAGGTCTCTCTAGTTGCTGCATATGCCTGGTCAGGTACATACCAAAGGGAGCACTGTACTCTATGATTGGTCAGATAAGGACCGAGTATAGTAGAACTGTGACCACTTTGGACCTAGATGCCACACCATTACTTATAAGTTGCACAGCATTAAAGGACTTCCTCATCACTGTGGCCACATGGTAGTCAAAGGTAAGGCTACTGTTTATGTATGTACCCAGATCCCTGACCACTGGGTTGACTCTTAGGGGTGTATTATCCAACAGTAAAAAGCCAGAAATCCAACTGTTGTAAAAATACATGAAAAACACAAAAACAAACCTTTCAAATCATCTAGATTCTTTATCAATGCATAAGATAGTTAATTACATTGTTTCTAAAGTGAGTATATATATATATATATATATATATATATATATATATATATATATATATACACACACACATATATATATATATATATATATATATATATATATATATATATATGTTACAAAAGCCAGCCTATTACAATCTAAAACTGTATCACATGACAGAATCTATTACTTTTCTAAAACCTTAGAGTACAATTGCAAATAAATGCATAAATGAATACAATAAATAAAAGAATATAATAAAATATGTGATGTGAAGTCCTAAATACTAAATATTGATTATTAATCATAATAAATATAAATATAAAATATCATTAAATATAGCCTGGGTTAAAACTTAAAACAAAACTCTGCTTATATTTCAAAATATGTTTAATGCTATTCATAGTATTTAACCCTGGTGGTGAGTCTGTTCTAAAGAAATGTATCCATTTATACTCTGCTATTTCAGTTCTATTAATTACATCACCCCTTCATTTATCATTATAGAAATATACTCTCTGAAGTACTCTAAACTTAAACTTATGTTCATTACCTTGTTGCATAATATGTTTACTTAGAGCATTCATATCAACATTCCCATGAATGTCTGGTAAATGAGACCCTAGTCTTTCCTTGAACTTTTGATTAGTTTTTCCTGTCTCGAAACATTCAAATTTCATGCAATTAGTGAAATAAATAGCATTTTCAGTCTAACATGTTGCAGATACCTGAAATCATATCAACATGATAGTTAGCTGGGATGGTTGACTTCCCAAAGGGTACAATTATGCATTTCTTAGCATTGAGTTTAAGACCATGGCTTTGGCACCATTTGTTAGCCAGAGATAGGTCTGCTTGAAGAATGCTAGTGTCTGCAGGGCAGTCAGTGATAGCCCCAAGTTTACAATCATCTGCAAACATAGTCAGCCATAAACCTTCAGCAGTTGCTTATACTTCAGAGAAATAGATGCCAAAAAGTAGCAGGCCCAGTATCCAGCCCTGCAGACTCCATTAGTGACTGACTCTGTTGAGGTGGCTTTACCAATTTTGACCTCATAGATATATAGATAGATAGATAGATAGATAGATAGATAGATAGAGATAGATAGATAGATAGAAAAAAATATATATATATATATAGAGAGAAATATATATATATATATATATATATATATATATATATATATATAGAGAGAGAGAGAGAGAGAGAGAGAGATTTTTTCCCTGCAGAAACTCTTTTGTCATCTAAGTCTATGGCAGTGGTTACCCACTTCTTTACCTCTGTCAGAATAGTTCTGATGTTGTAAATTAGTGATGGCCTCTTCTATGGAGATGCAGAGTTTGGTACATGATACCAAGGGGACTATTAGTTTGGTGATGTGAGTAAGGACTTGATTTTTGATCTGGTTTAATTCTTTTAATAGTGGCCAGAATTATTTCCTTTTAGTAATTAAATTACTAGGTAAATATTTAGTCCACCTAAGTTTGCAGCTTTTATAAATAACAAGAGACTAACTCCAGGCAGGCATGTATTTCAGCATCATGTTACTATACAAACCAAAGAAATGAAATAGTGTATGGTTAAAAACCAAACGCTCCAAAAATCTTCCTACCAGTAAATAAACCAGGCAGCTGTTTTCTTCCAAATAAATGTTTTGCTTTATTCAAGAGTAGCTAACTAGTATTAATTTTGCATAGCTAATAAAATATGTAAACTACTGGAAGTAAAACCAATAACCATTAATAATCACAAATAAAACAATCAGATGAGTGTTATTCCCTTTGGAATAAAGGCTTCTTCAAATCTAAAGCGTGCTTGCTTTCACTGTTTGCAGAATAATCTGAAAAAAACAAACTCCTTCCTCTTTCTGCATTGTGGGAGGAACCTCACCAGGTGTGTGAGGAAGACCATGGAAAAAAAAAATAATGGACAATCCCATGTGGTCTGTCTTTGTCCAAGTGTCATATAGGTAAAATCTAGTACTCTCAGATGTATAAAAATGCTCCACACTCCACCAGGGTTTACACTTGTTTAATAAAATAATAAAATCCATTGGATTTTATTATTTTTATTAAAGAAGTGCAAACCCTGGTGGAGTTTGGAGCATTTTTATACATCTGAGTGGTCTGTTTGAAGTGCACTTTACTTTTTTGTTGTTTCCTGGTGTATATCACACTGTGAGACATTTCCAGACTCAAACATGGACACTTTGGATGAATTTGAAACTCCAGGTACGAACGGATATGATTCTGAACTGAACTCGTAAAACAGGAGGTCTCCCAGCTCAAGGGAGAGCTAACACGGCTCATTGAGCTATTTTCACAAAAGCAGGACAGTTGTAGAGTCTTTTCTACCCAGAAGGATTTGTTTGGCTCTGTTTCCCACAATTGCGACCGTAATCTTGCTTGTTGCCATGGTGCAGAGGTCCCCACTGGCTTGTGATCTCACATGATGGAGGTCACCAGGCAAGAGGAGGAAGGGAACAGTTCTAATGGTGTGGGATGTAACCAGAAATGGTTTGTGGATGTTTTTTTAAACTCCATGAGGGGAGGAGAAGTTTTAATAAGCCAGTTGACCAAAAACAATAGTAAATAATGCAACAAAGCCATTTCTAAAGCAGGTACTGTTAACTCTAATTTTAAAATAGAGCGAGAGACCTTGTACCAGCGTGCAAGCTGGTCTTAATTCTAACGTACATGAACCTGTTTCTTTTGATTCTAGTGCTTGTTTTGAAGGGTTACTAACAAAGAAATGTGCATTTTCCAGTGGAACAGGTGATGAAGCTGTAAATGCTAATATGAAAGATGTTAGAGAGAAAGAAGGTGTATTTTTCAGCTCGTTGAAGGACTTAATATATATTTTGAAAAAAGGCTGTTAAGCTGAAATCCTTACAAGTTGATATTGCCTGTTTAAATGAATGCTTGCTTTTAAAAATTGTGCCACAAGGTTTAAGACTTTTAAAATTTTCATTTGGAATTGCTTATAATGAGGAAGTTGTTGATGATTATACCCAACTGTTGATGAAACTGGTTTTGCTATAATGAAAAAAATTATTTTTATTATGAAAAACAGAGTGACAACATTGTTCATGAAATAGAAACTTTTGAATGAAAAAAATAAACAAGATGTGTTATTTTTTTCAGTATAAGGAAATATATTTTAAAATACTTAATAAGGTAGACAAGAGAATTAATAATTTGTTTTTTTAAAAAGAAAAGGAAATTAGAGGGAGATGTCAAACAGTATGAGAAAAAAGAAGGCATACCCCACAGCGAACTTGTTAACTGTTTGTAAAGCACATGTATTTAGTTACAGCGAAGCACTGAGAGGTCCTACAGAAGAAAATACAGTAGGGAAGTATATGAGGAAACAGCTCAGGATTTCCTTCATTTCAGAAAGACTGGCACACAGATACACAGAGCAGGGGAATACAATGTTCATTATTATCCACAGCCACAGAGAAGGAACACTTACAGGAACATGAACAAACACCATTATTGAGTGATGCAGCGAAAACTATTATAAATCAGAAGGATGGGTTCACCATTTATAATTATACCAATAGGGTTATTACAGCAGAATATTTTGACTTGTCAAAAGGTATAAAATTTGTTCCAGCTAGGAAAGGTAATTTAGTTGATAATGTGTTGGAGTTAAAAATGTATGTGAGAAAATTAAACTTTGCAGAACACAATAAAGGAAATGTAGAGAGAAATAATAACAATGCTTTAATACCAAAAAAGTAGTACATTCAATCCACCATTGCACCCCTCGTTGGATGCATTTGAAAAAACAGTGGCTGACGATATATACAGAATCTATGAAGAAGACAGAAAAAAATGGAATCTTACTAAAAAAAGAGTATGATTTGTTGGAAGAGCTTAGAAGGTATGCTAGTTTACATATCATGACGCCTGATAAGAGGGATGGCATGGTATTATTTAAGGTCACAGATTATATTAATGAGATGCAGAACTTATTGTTCAATGAAGAAACATATACAATTGTGTCTAAAATCAGATTAATATATCATATGCACATATTAATTCCTACTTGGAGGATTATATGTTAAACGGAAGGATAGAACAGGAAATGTATAACTTTTTATACAGGAAAGATGTAGTTATTCCAATTTTCTTCGGTATACCCAAAATTCATAAAAATATTGAAAAGCTCCCATTCAGACCCATAGTGTCAGCTAGGGGATCTAAGACACATCCCCTAGCAGTGCTGGTGGACTTCTGGATAAAACATGTGGTCAAAAAAATCCCCCATTTGGTACAAGATTCATGGGAGTTCCTAGGTTTATTCAAGGATGATATATGGGAAAAAAACTTAGTATTCCTTACTATAGACATAAAGGATTTTATTACGGTAATTCCAAAGGAGGAAGGTTTGGCATTGTTTGAAGAAGTACTATTTCAATATTTGGATTTAAGTCAAGATCAGATAACTCTCACATGCGAGCTCATGGGTTTGGTTTTAGAAAATAATTTTATTTTTATGAAGGAGAATATTTCCATCAGACTAAGGGTGTTGCAATGGGGTCAGCGTGTGCTCCCGTGTATGCCAATATAGTCCTTTTGGGGTGGAAGTGCAGATTTATACTAGACAGCCCTTTTCAGAGTAAAATAAAATTATATTCTAGATTTCTGGATGATATTTTTGCCCTTTGGAGGGGCACATGTGAAGAAATTGAAGAATTTGTGCAATATTTAGGAAACACAACTGGATTCTTGGAATTTGCCCACCAATTTGACAGGAGGGGTATAAACTATTTAGACATACATATATACCACCATAATGAAGGTTTCAAATCCAGAGTTTATAGGAAAACTACTTTTTGCAACTCTTATTTACATTTTAAAAGCAGTCACCCCATCACACAAAAAAGACTATAGTGCGGGGACAAGCTATTAGAGTTGCAAGAATGACATTTCATAGGGATGATGTTTGGACAGAATTGGAAAAGGTGAAGGAAATTTTCTTAGAGAGAGGATACCCTGAAAATTTGTTATCAGGATTACTAATTGAGGTATATAAAAAAATGGGGAAATGTATTCAAACCCCTGTTAGGTACTGGTTTAGAAGAAACAACTAACAACCAAGGACTTGGTGGCAAAGAGCAGTATAAAAAGGCATACATATTAGAGTATAACAACTTAACTACCAACAAAATACTCCAACACAATTGGAATGTGTTAAAGGTGAACAGTGAAGTGTTAGAAAAAATCAGAGATGGTCCAAGATTTGCTTATAAGACAGGAGCTAATTTTAAGAGACTATTTGAACATAAGAAACAACTTAAAACACATCCCAATGGGGGGACTAGACCATGTGGTGCTTGGCATCAGTGTTCATATATAAATCAAGTGACTAGTGTAACATTAAATAACAGATTTGCAAGTGAGATAAAGTTTATAAGGGGTAATTGTACTATGACTAGGGTGATATACCTGGCTATCTGTTCAACATGTAACTTGTTTTATGTAGGCAAAACGGAGCAAGCATTAAAAAACAGAATATATGAGCATAACAATGATATAAAGAACAAAAAATTAAACAATGCCTTGTTCAAACATTTTTTTACAATGTTCAAATTTTAAAAAGTTTATGTTTGGCATTTTGGAGCAAGTCAAAACAGAAGCCTGGGATGGTGACTGGAAAATGTGTTAAAGAAAAGAGAAACTGAGTGGCAGATTAAATTAGCTGCTATGTTTCCACCCAGGTTAAACGATGCAATATCTATTATGCCCATGTTACATGAAAGAGCAAATACTCTCTAATATTTGATGTTTAACTAGTACATCATTAGTAAATACACAAGGTGAATGTATGCTATATTCTCAATATTGTTTGTATATAAATAGAATAAGCACGGATGAAAGGAAATAACATCAATATGAAAATGGATGCTATTGGTTAATTTCATTGCCAATCATGATACATGTATTAAAAAAGTGATGTGTCTGTGGTTGTGAAATTATTTTGATGAACTCTCTCTTGGTAAGAGATGAAAGCACTTAATTTTATTGGATTTTATTATTTTATTAAAGAAGTGTAAACCCTGGTGGAGTTTGGAGCGTTTTTATACATCTGAGTGGTCTATTTGAGGTGCACTTTACTTTTTTGTTGTTTCCCAAAATCTAGTACTGATTGACCCAAGTGATATTTTACAATCTTCCCTGGGGAAATCCAAATGACAAAATAGACAGAAATTTTGCAACATATCCTGATTCCTGTGGTACGTGTTTTTATTTTCACAGTAGTGCGCTATGAATGTTTTCTTACCCATATTAAACAAGCTCAAATTATTATAAACCTTTTGGATGTACTTGACAGGTAAAATACTAATTCACTTCCTTCTTCCTTTGGGATACCACATTGTTTCATATCGCTCTAGTCCCTGGTTAAGAGCACTTTTGCAAGAATTCATAACTAACCTTAATTTTATTTAACATTATTTTTTTAATATGTTTGTTTGAAGTTAATTTTCTTTTATTATTCAATCGGCTTCATTCAGGATTATCAAAAGATGTGGAAGGTCATCCTGGTTTTGTTTTCATATTGATTTTTTGAAGTTAGAACATTATGTATCTGTTGTAAAACATACCTGAACTTCTAGCTTTATGTACTTGCATTTCTTTGTAGTCTCATATTGGGTTTTTCAGTCTGTCTACAATAGGGCTCTTAAAGTGTCAAATTCTGTATCTATTATTAAAGAAACAAAGTGGAATTTCCAGTCCAGAAGTAACAATATCTAGTCAGTTTAGTAACTGAGACTATATACCATATAAGATTCTGAAAGGAAGCATTACCTCAGGTTGATATTACTCTTCAGAAATGCTACTTGGTGTTGAACTTTGCACAAATCCTGTCAGCGTTTAGCAGCCCTGAAGTGGAGAAAAATACCCTTACATTTTAATATCTGGCTTGACATTTAATTCACTGAGTGAGATATTTCTTAGTACAGACATCCCATTATATAATATTATCCAACCTAAACCCAGTACATCTTAAAGAAGGTCTGTACACATTGGTTTAGTGGACTACATACAAGTTGGTTTAGTGGACTACATACACATTGGTTTACAAAGTCCATTGAACATGTGGGCGAAACAGAAAAATGTGGGTTCTGTACAACAGAACTAGAAACAGTCACACATCTTGTTGCTGGGTATGATACATTTATGGCAGAGGGCCTGTATACTGAAAGGCATAATAATGTGGCAAAACAGTTGTATTTGGGGTTGTGTAAGCATTACAATATTGAGGTAGCTGAGAAGCATTGTAAATATGAGCTACAAGGCATTACAGAGAATTATGATGTTTATTTATTTATTTATTTTATTTTATTTTATTTTACATTTGTTGACCAGGCTAGTCTAACTGGATATATGTCCATTTTCAGTAGAGGCCCGGGGAGATAAGCTCTGAGAACACAAATTTAATAATACAATGCAGGTACAATACAGAATTTAGCAATGATGGCAGCTCATTGTATAACTATCTAACAAATTATCACATATGTATTAAAGTAAGTATCCAGAGAAGATGTCAGTACAAACAGGAGCATTATCTAGAAGATAAAGTTGTCTTTGTTATCAAGGAAAATAGGACTTGTTACTGAGAAGTAGAGAGTAAGGAGAACCTAGTAAGAAGAGCAAGTTAGTCAGGGTTAGTACAGGGCCTAACCAGAGTGTTCTGAGGAAAGGTTTCAGTTTGTTTTTGAAAATTGATATGGAGGACAGTGTGATGAAAGTTCACTGGGAAGAAGGTTCCAGGATGTTCCAACAGTACTGGAGAACAGAGAGTCACCAGCCATGTTGTTGGATTTACCTATATGTACTAAAAGTTTATGTGATGAGCGTAAGGTTTTAAGATTTTTGTATGGGATAATGAGTGTAGAAAGTGTTGAAGTATTGGAAGGTTGGTAAAGGGTCTTGTGGGCAATGGTCAGTTGGTGGAATTTATGCTGATTTTGTAGCTCAAGCCATCCTAGCTGCTTTAGATTATAACAATGGTGGGTTCTAAATGGATTGCCTGTGGCATATATGGCAATGTTATTGTAGGAGTTTTCCATTTTGTTGAGGTTACTCTTTCATAAATTAGTATATATGGGCGAGGCATAGAGGAGTGTTGAGATTAGATGAGTGTGAGCAATAGTTATTCTAGCTGCTGGAGAAAGGAAGGGTTTGATCCTGTAGAGAGAGCTTAGTTTTAACAGTTTTTAGTGTATTGTTGATATGGGTGTCAAAGTTAAGGTTGTTGTCAATAGTTATTCTGAGTAGTTTGGTAGTTGGGTCTGGAGATATGAGTACCGTTATTGGATATTACTGTGAAATCTATAGGAGAGGACTTCCGAGTAGGAGTAAAGAGTAGGAGTTTAGTTTTTTGGGGGTACAAGAGGAGGCAGCGCTATGTAAACCATTGTTCTACTGTATTAAACACCTTTGGGGTAAGGGAGTGAAGGTCAGATGTAGATGTGGCTGAGCATATAAGTGTCCAATCGTCTGAGTATTGTATACATGTAGCTTGAAGGATTACTAAGTGAAGGTCATTGATGAACATTGAGAATAGGAGCGGTCCTAATATGGACCCTTGAGGGACACCAAGGTTTATGGGGAGGTGGGTAGATAGATTATTATGCCATAGCACAGCCTGTTGTCTATTGTCTAAGTAGGACTGGAACCATTTCATAGTGAGTGCATCTAGTGACAGAGATTTGAGGATATTTATAAGTATTTGGTGGTTAACCATATCAAATGCTTTGGACAGATCGCTGAAGAGTACAGAGGAAAGCATATTGTTGTTACAGTTTTTGTTAATACAGTCAGTAAAGGATAGGAGGGCAGTGGTAGTGCTGTGGAATGGCCTGAATCCATGCTGACACCTGGAAAGTAAGTTATTTTGGATTAGATGGTCAAGTAATTGACTATGGATGCATTTTCCCATTATTTTAGCCAAAGGAGAAAGTAAGGCTATGGGATGATAGAGAATTCGGTCGAGTTGCCACCTTTATGTAGGGGGATAATGTGGGAGATTTTCAAGATAAATGGGATGTGTCCTTCACTGATGGTTCTATTAATCAGAATGGAAATGGGATAGGCTATGGATTTGGCTGCTTTTTATAGAAATTCTGCGGGTAATTGGTCAGCTGATGGAATGGATGGTTTCAGTTTTTGGATAAGGGTAAGAATGTATGATGTTGGGACTGGTTGGATGAGAAATGGAGGGGGTTGGCTAGTATTAGAGGTTAGTAGAGTTAAGCTATCAGGTGATAGCTGATTGGCGAGTGTTTGAATAGCCTCTGTGAAAAAGGTATTGAAGGCATTGGCAGTTTGCTTGGGATTCTCCTGGTCTGTGCCTTGTGGGCTCGGCGTAATGGATTGACTTGGGTGGAGTAGTTAGTTAATGCTCGCCCAGAATTTTTGTGGCTTATTTTTGTAAGTTTGCTGGAGTTGTAGGTAGAAGTTTCTTTTATCTGAAAGTATAGCTTTTTTGTGTCATTTCTCAGCTGTCTGAATTTTTGTTGACCTACAGGGTTTTTAGTGATTCGCAATTTAGTCCAGTATTTATTTCTAAGATGGATTTTTTGCTTGGTTTCTTTTGAAAGCCATGGGGCAGGTTTAGTCCTAATTCTGATAGAACAGGTTGGTGCATGGTGGTCTAGTATGGCTAGAAATTTAGAATTAAATTACTTTACGGCTTCCTCAAGTGGGAGGTATTTTGTGGGAGGCCAGTCACATGCCCTAAGTTCACTTTGGAAGAGATCAGGGTTAAAGTTTTTCTTGGTTCGAATTGTCCTGAATGTGGTTGGGATGGATATATTAGTCTTATGCCTGATAATGTATGTGAGTGAGTGGTCACTTACATCATTAGGGAGGATCCCTACTTCATATGTCTGGGGATGATTATTTATGAGAATACAATCTAAAGTACTTTCTTTCTTATTGGGCTTGTTTATCCTGGTAGGGGAGGTAATGGTTTGAGAAAAAACATATAGGTTAGTATGGGTAGAGTGGTCAGTGCTGCAGCACTTCCAACTGATATTAAAGTCACCTAGGATTATAGTTTCTTGGGGGAAATTTTGAGATAGCCAGCAAAGGATATCTTCTAAGGTGGTGTTGTTATTACCGGGAGGAAGATAGATGCAGATGATATAAATGGATTTGAAAGTGTTGAGCTGACGTTTAGGGATAAGGATTTCAGCATTAGAGTCTTGAGGTGGTTTATAGTCAGAGGTAGTAACTTGAATCCCTGCTTTGAATAGAATAACTATCCCCCCACCCTTCTTGGGTACACGGTCTTGTCTCAAGATATTATGACTTCATTGTCTTTAGTTGCAGGTTTTAACCAAGTTTCTGTTAAACATAGAATGTCAAAGGAGTATGCTTCCAAGAGAGCATGGAAGTGTGCAACTTTGTTATTTATACTACATATATTGAGGTGTGTGTTAGAAAAATATGTATTAGTGTATGTATTAGTAATATGCTTAGTACATTTAAGGTTTGAAAAGGGTTAACACATTTATTCTATTTCACACTGCATAAATCTGTACAAACTGCAGAAGCTTTCCAATCTTGTATTGTTATGAAATATGCGCAGTTATAATCTTTGCTTATGCTCTGGAAATTTACAGGGAAGCAGATAATTTCTGCTTGTGTCAGGAAAATAATAAATAGATGTATCACTTGTATTAATGTTATGAGATTTAGACAAGGAGTTACGCTTATGCTGTGAGAAAATACACAGCTGCAGAAGCTATTGATAAAAAGAACAAACACTGCTTGAAAATATGAACTGCAATCAGCTTTTACTTGTGTCTAAGCTAGAAAAGTACCTTGAAATGTAACACATGCATTAGAACTATACAATAGAAGCTTATAGCGGGCTAAAGCACCCAAGGTCAGGTTGTTTTTCTCAAATGTTTTTTCATAAATCCAGTCATGTCAGCAGAAAATCTGAGTAACATCTGCTGTAGAACAATACTGAAAATTGTGTTTAATTACATCAACTATAGAAAGCAACATTTTGTAGAACAGTATAAGAAGAGCATACTTCCTGTTAGTAGTTAGGCAAAATCCTGTATTTGCATGTTTTTTTCTCCTTGCAGCAAGTAATTAAATGCCATATCTGAACCTTGCGTGAATTGGTCTTTGAAGTTTTTTCCTTTGACAGATTGGTCCTTCGAGCCGGAAACCCTCACTTTGCCTCGGATCAGATGGGCCAGGTGGCTTGAAACCGTACAGGGAAGAAACATCGGTTCTTCTTATTTGAAAAGCCCTCCAACTGAATTGTCATACAAAAGAGGCCAGCAACTTTCTGATCTGCGACTGAAGGACGGGTTTTCACAAACCAGGTGATCAATCACGAAGGCTCAGGTAAGGTGAATCTACCTTTTTCTGTTTTAGATCAGGGACTAGATTTGTATTGTTTTTGTCAAGACTGTATTTTTACAAGTCAGGGACAGAAAAAAATTACTGTCTTGTCATAGATCAGGGAAAACAGAGTAGGTAGGTAGTCATTCTGAAGAGACTATAACAAAATCCATGGTACCACATTAAAAATAAGAGAGGTTATGTAACGATTAAAAGGGTAGAACAAAATGGGTAATAATTGCACAAAAAGATCCCAAAATCCGCCGTTAACCGAAGACGCAAAATACATGCAGTCGCACCGCGCTGACAATATTAAATACTATTCCAAATGGGTTAATAAGTATGAATTCGATGGAAAATTAGAAAAATCCTCACTTATCAAACTTGTCAAACAGCTCAAAACCGATTCCAAAGGTCGGGTAAAAAAGCAACGCCACTTAGGAATTCCTCAGGCGCACAGGTGGATTGAGGAGGTAAACCGTAGGGAACAAAAGAATAATAATTCAAAAGCAATGTTTTTAGATAAGGAGGACAATAATTTAGTAATTGCATCGGCCCCTCCACCTCCCTTACCAGAATATGAAGCAAGTGAACAGGTTAGTCCACCCCCATTATACCCTACTGTCACTGAAAATAGAGACATTACAAAAGCAAAACCCTTTATTAGAGATCCCATCGAGACCAGGTCTCGAACACGGGCAGGTAACTCGAATGAAGGCATTGAGTTACATCAAATGGTTAAGAATTCATGGTCTATGGGTGAAGAAGAAATATGTCCACTCATAGAAGTACCTAATCCTCAGGCAAGACAGGAAGGCCAGGACCCAACTATTCTAGTGTATAGACCCTGGACTCCGGAAGATATCCGGAAAGCCACTGAGGGAATTCCCCATCCAAAAGTTAATTTTAGAAAGTTCTCAGAAGATTTACAAGGAATGAGGCGAAGTTATAATTTAAACAGAGAAGAGGTAGAAAAAGTAGTTAGACAAATTGTGGGACCAGATTGGCACATGATTAGTGGCAACTGGAATCCCCGTGACGCTGCACACAGACCCCTCCCACATAGCAGTGCAGAGCTAGACAACAGAGTAAAAGGTCTTACAGACCACATCTCTGAGAAATGGAAGCCTAGGGCAGACTGGACTTGCATTAATCAATGCATCCAACAAGAAGGTGAAACTGTTGACAGATATTATGCCAGACTATTAGAATGTTTTAATAACCACTGTGGAATGCAGGTTCCTGAAGATCAGACACAAGATTCCCCATATGAACAGCAGTTAAAGAATGCATTTTTGAAAGGCAGTATTGCACCCATAAGCAGTTTTATTACAAAGCACATGGTAGATCATCGTATAAGCCGGTTACAGTCATTACTTGAATATGCTATGCATGCCGAAAGGCATTTTAATAGCAAAAAGAAAAAGAAAGCCCAAGTATTTTCTGTAGAAGATGGAGCAGAAGTTTATGTAGTACAGTCCGGGAAAAAGGGCAAGAAAAATGCCCAGGGAAACAAACAATCTGATCAGTGATCAGAGGACTTTGAAGGGCGAAAGAAAAGGGGAGAATGCTTTAAATGCAGTAAAAAGGGACACTTGGCAAGGGATTGCAAGAAAAACAAGAAGGCAACCACGGAAGATAAGGAGGGTGAGGACTGACTATATGATAGTCAGGAATCACTAGAAGGGGATAGCGAAGAAAGGACAAATGAGAATGTGATAGAAGGAGTAGAGGATGTGACAGAAGAAATAGAGGAAGTGCAGGAAGTTACGGATAGTGAAGAAAATGAAATATTGCATTTAGCTTTATTGAGCTTAGAGCTCCATTTAGCAGACACAAAACCAGAAGTTACACTCTTGGTAGAAGGGAGGGAGGTTAAATTTTTGTGTGACTCAGGGGCATCACGAACGCTGATACATCCCTCCAAACTGCCAGAAAATTCAGAGTCACCTGATTATATACTAGTAAAAGCAGCTAATGGACAGCTGTACCAGGAGCCTCTCTCCCGTGGCATCGCAATAACTGATCCTGTTTCAGGATTGACCCAGAAAAGCAAAATTGTTGTTTCTGCAAAATGCCCAGTAAACCTCTTGGGCAGAGGCCTTATGCAGCTATTTGGTATAGCAGTAGTTCCGACCATGCAGGGTATGGAAGCACAGCGACAAATTGATACCTTTGCAGTGCAATCGGAGGGTGAAGTGTTTTATTGGTACAGTCAGGATTTGGTTGCGACTGGTCCAGGGACTGTGACCGAAAAATTAATGAATATAGCCATCAGTAAGTTCCCCTCCCTTGACATTGACAAACAGCACCTGTTGCACTGTACTCTGTATTACTGTAACACACCAGGACCTGATAAATAATATGAGCAAGAATTGTTTAAAAATCGTGCAAACAGATTGATATTACGTACTCTGTACTGGGACATGGAAGGGAACAGTGTAGCCAGCTGTTCATTGCCCCAGGAGTTCTTTGCACTTTATAAATCTAATTGATTACCACATGTTAGCTTAACCAAGGACAGAAACATAGAATGGGCAGACTTAGGAGAAAAAGTTACGAGATGGGAAAGGCAGACAGAATTAGAACTGTCAGAACAAGGAATACAAATACAGAGGCTGTATTGGATAACTCAGACCCACCCAGCCGTGCACTTGCAGTCTTGCAAGGACAGCTGATTAGCACTCCTATTAAAGGAGGAAGAGAATGTCTTGCAGAACATACCAGAAACTCTCTGGTCAACAGGAAAGTCAGATGTAGGACTTATTCATACAGCGGGACCAGTAACTATCACGCCAAAGTCAGCATTCAGACCACAAAAAAGACAGTATCCCTTAAGAAAAGATGCAGAGGTAGGAATCAAACCTATTATAGCAGCTTTACTTAAGGAAGGGGTACTGGTGGAATCTCCCGATTCACCATGTAACACACCCTTATTTCCTGTTAAGAAAGCAAATGGAGAATGGTGTATGGTCCAAGATTTACAAGCTGTAAATGACGCAGTAATTCCAAGGGCACGTACAGTGCCAGACCCACACACCCTGTTGAATGATTTAAAACCTCAACAGAAATATTTTTTCTGTGGTAGACATCAGCAATGCATTCTTTTCTTTACCGATACACCCTGACAGCCAGCATTGGTTTGCATTCACATTTCAGGGGAAAAGGTATACATATACGTGACTACAACAGGGATATTGTGAAAGTCCGACAATATTCTCACAAGAAATGGCAAGCAACTTGGCGGGATTTACCCCACCAAGAGGCAGTCAGATTTTACTTTATGTTAATGACATCCTGCTGGTGGCCCCCACCCAGCAAGATTGCAAAGAAGATACCATAGCGCTATTATGATTTTTAGCCACTGAATGACATAAGGTAAACAAAAATAAACTGCAGCTTTGGAAAAAAACAAGTCAAATACCTAGGATATGTAATATCCAAAGAGGGTAGAACATTAGATGAGGACAGAAAAGTAGCAATTTTACAAGCACCAAAACCCACTACCAAGAAGGAAATTATGTCCTTCCTGGGTACAACTAATTTTTGCCAGAGCTGGATTCCAAACTATGCCTTGGAATCTGCACAACTGACTGACTTGATATATAAAGAGCCTATGGCAGCACAGGACTTGTTACAATGGACAGCAGAAGCAGAATCTGCTTTCTGCAAACTGAAACAGTTAATAGCGTCCTCATTAGTTCTGGGATTACCACACTATCATAAATGTTTTTTCCAAACTGCAGATTGTAAGCAAGGTTATATGACATCAGTGTTAACACAGTAGCATGGGGACAAGCAATGCCCTATTGCTTACTATTCATCACAACTAGACCCAGCGGCATGGTCTTTACCTCACTGTGTACAAGCGGTAGTTGCAGCTACAATGGCAGTACAGGCTTCGGCCTCAGTAGTTTTATTCCACCCTCTCACATTGAGAGTGCCTCATGCAGTCGCAATTATTTTACTGCAAGAGAAGGTAGCATATCTTTCCCCTGCTAGGCATCTTTCCTGTATGACTATATTGTTGAGCCAACCTCATATGACAATTGAATGATGCACGACTTTGAACCCTTCTACCTTGCTCACAACCCCTGCAGATGGCACACCACACTGCTGCCTGCAGGTGATTGAGCAAAAGACACTGCCTAGAAAAGATCTCATGGATGTCCCCTTGAATGATGCCGAGGTAACATACTACGTGGATGGCTCGTGCAAAAGAGGTCCTGCAGGACAGAACCTAGTAGGATATGCAGTAGTTTCTGATACTGAGATTATAGAAGCGAAACCTTTACCACACAACTTAAATGCACAGGCAGCAGAATTGATTGCCTTGACACGGGCATGTACCTTAGCAAAGGGTAAATGTGTGAACATTTTTACTGACAGCCAGTATGCTTTTTCTACTGTACATGTTTTTGCGCAACAGTGGAAAAACCGAGGAATGATAACATCTACTGGCAAACCTATTAATCATGCACAGTTTATTCTAGATCTCTTAGAATCTATTCAGTTACCTCAGAAAGTAACTATTTGTAAATGCACAGATCATACCAAGCAACAGGATAGGATTTCAAAAGGTAATGCGAGAGCTGATACAGATGCAAAGCAGGCAGCTTCAGAAGTATTTCTTTTGAATGAGGAACTACAACCCTCTGAGATTTTAGACTTAGAAATGTTAAAGGCAATGCAGACACTCACTACGCAAGTAGAGAAACAAAGATGGGTAAAACGAGGAGCAATTCTCGAAAAGGGGCTGTACATCTCTAAAGAAGGGAAACCGATATTACCATCTAATTTGTTTAGATATGCAGCTTTGTTGAGCCATGGGCAATGCCATGTCTCAACGGGGGGATGGTACAGCTGGTGAACCGAGTGTTCACGACATATGGATTCACTAACTATTCTAAAAAAATGTGTTTGATGTGCCACATTTGTAACAAACATCATGCACAAGGGGCGTTAAAGCCCAAGCAAGGGAGTTTCCCTACACCACCGTATCCATTTCATACTATCTGTATGGATTTCATAGAATTGAACAAATGAGAAAATAAGAAGTATTGTCTTGTCATTGTAGATATGTTTTCCAGATGGGTGGAAGCCTTTCCGACCAAAAATTCAGATGCAGCTATGGTAGCGAAAGTCCTTGTTAAAGAAATCATCCCTAGATTCAGCATTCCGGAAAGGATCTACAGTGACAACGGTACACACTTTGTAAACCAAACCATGCAACAGTTAAGTAAGCATTTTGGCATTTCTTTAAAAAATAATTGTGCATACCATCCGCAATCTGCAGGGCTAGTTGAGAGGCATAATGGAATTTTAAAGAATAAGTTAAGAAAATTAATAGCAGAAACAGAAAAGAATTGGGTGTACTGTCTGCCCCTGGCACTGTTGAGCATGAGAACTGTTCAGACTGCAAAAGGATTGACTCCTTTTGAAAAACTATTTGGAAGGGCTTATTATATACCCCAGTGGAAACCTCTCATGCCTGCAGACCAGGAAGCCAACTGTACATTAGCCGAATATATGAGAAATTTGTTGAATTCTAAACATCTGTTGCAGTCAAATTTTGTTTCAGATAAAGAACAAACCGAAGCATCGGAAGTGGCAGTGATCCCAGGGAATTGGATCTGGGTGAAAGCTATCCAAAAGAAGAATTGGACATCACCAAAGTGGGAAGGTCCATATCAAGTGCTTCTGTCGACACCCACTGCAGTCAAAATCTCAGAGCGAGCCTCGTGGATCCACCTGACACACTGCAAACTAGTTAAAAACTTTGAACTGGACAAAAATCTTGTCACATGTCAAGAGCAAAAATGATAGAATCCAGAAAAATCCAAATAAAACTACTCGGAAGAGTTGGAGAAAACAGGAATGCAGAACAACCATTTCCTCAGAAGTATTGCATAATCATCCTGTTAACTATACTAGTGACAATAATCTTTTTGTTGTGGCCATTCCTTTTCCCAGCCACACAAACTGAACTGAATAAACGCGAAGCGTTGCTCATAGACTGGCACCCAAACTTCAACACTTACCAGGCCATCAAATATGCGTATGCTGAGACTTTCAATGTTTTAAATTGCTGGATTTGCACAGCTTTGCCGACAGCATACAAGGGGTTATTAATGACTTCAGTCCCCCTAGGAGTCAACGAGACCTGGGAAAATTTGATTTATGATACATCAACTGTTACATCACAAGATAAAATAGCATTGCACTTGTCTGTTCCACAAAAAGGGACTGTGTGTTTTTATAAAAATGATATTGTTCAGGTGGGTTGGAGCAATTGCAATGTGACTGTTCCTTATAGATGCTACACTAAAGCTAATAACACAGGTTCTTATTGTAATACAAACTATGATTCATTTTTTGAAATGATGCACAAAACAACTGATGAAGTAAAACATGATTCTGTTCTTTATAAACAACTGTCTATAATTGATAGAAAAATGTTTCATGCAGGACAAGTGTATATTCATAGTAAAGTTACTACTAAAGTAGAGGATTGTTATTTTGTATGTGGTAGGAAAGCATACAAGTGGTTACCTGAGAATTGGTCCGGCAGTTGTTTTTTGGGCTACCTGGTTCCGGGCATACAACACACGGCAGTCTTACCTCGAGGAAAAATTCAGAATGTCCGAGAGGTCGTCAAGAAACCCGTCAAGAAACCTGTAAATCCAGTGGGGCAAATCAATGAGCACTGGAAAAGCCATCATTCTATAGGCAATAAACTGACACACATGGACTTGAGTGACAGTGTTATATCGTGGGCAGGCATATCACCAGCATATGGAGCAGTGAAATCGATCTGGGAGCTGAGAAAACTGTCTAAACTTCTTGAAGTAATGAGCAATGCAACTTTTTCCGCTCTAGAATTGGTGACTGATGAACTGAATGCCATGAGAACTGTAGTGCTTCAAAACCGCATGGCTCTCGACTTCACCCTAGCGGCGAGAGGCGGTACTTGCGCTTTAATCCAGGAGGAGTGCTGTTCATATATTCCTGACCATAAACATGAGATAGACAATCACCTTGAGGTAATTCAGCAAGTGTCGGACATGACCAAACCAGGACCAAACCCACTGATGGACTTTTTCCAGAAATGGTTTTGGGGGTAGGGTACTATCCTAATCAACATCCTGATTGCCATTTGTGTAGGAATGATCCTACTGGGAGTATGTGTTTGCTGTGGCATCCCCTGCATGAAAAGACTGATCAAAGGCTTTATAGACATGTCAGTTTCAGAAACCTTATATCAAGGTGCTGAGTTTGAAGAACTGTTAAAAAATTGAAAATGCTTTCATAAGTTTAAACTGAATGACACTCTTAGCTGCAAATCCTGAGTAGGAAGAGGTTAGGGGAAGAAAAACTGTTTATGCTTATTTTGAAAGTAGAATAAAGTATTAAAAGGGGGGAAATGTTTGAAAAATATGTATTAGTGTATGTATTAGTAATATGCTTAGTACATTTAAGGTTTGAAAAGGGTTAACACATTTATTCTATTTCACACTGCATAAATCTATACAAACTGCAGAAGCTTTCCAATCTTGTATTGTTATGAAATATGCGCAGTTATAATCTTTGCTTATGCTCTGGAAATTTACAGGGAAGCAGATAAATTCTGCTTGTGTCAGGAAAATAATAAATAGATGTATCACTTGTATTAATGTTATGAGATTTAGACAAGGAGTTCCACTTATGCTGTGAGAAAATACACAGCTGCAGAAGCTATTGATAATAAGAACAATGACTGCTTGAAAATATGAACTGCAATCAGTGTTTACTTGTGTCTAAGCTAGAAAAGTACCTTGAAATGTAACACATGTATTAGAACTACACAATAGAAGCTTATAGTGGGCTAAAGCCCCCAAGGTTAGGTTGTTTTTCTCAAATGTTTTTCATAAATCCAGTCATGTCAGCAGAAAATCTGAGTAACATCTGCTGTAGAACAATACAGAAAGTTGTGTTTAATTACGTCAACTATAGAAAGCAACGTTTTGTAGAACAGTATAAGAAGAGCATACTTCCTGTTAGTAGTTAGGCAAAATCCTGTATTTGCATGTTTTTGTCTCCTTGCAGCAAGTAATTAAATGCCATATCTGAACCTTGCGTGAATTGGTCTTTGAAGTTTTTTTCCTTTGACAGTGTGCTATAAAGAGTGAGTTTGGAGGTTTTGTAAGGGAATGTTAAGTAGAGGGATTGGGGTTGTGGAGTTGAGTGGTACAAGTATTTGTTGGGCCTGGGTTTGGGTGAATATCCCCATCTTTTAATGAGTGGAGTTGTATTCCACATCTAGGAATTTGGAATTTACTGTATAGGTTTAGAGACCTTCTGGCTTTTAGAGAGTTATGCCTAATGTGGACTAGTCTAGGATTTATATCAGATTTTATTACCCATCACCAACAGTTCAAAAAATAGATGTGAGAAAACCAGAAATAGTAGTTCATGAAAAGGTGACAAAAGTAACATTGATCATTAAAATTGCTACACACAGTGATGACAGTGTCTTATGTACTGAGAGGCAAAGAGTTATAAAATACCAGGATTAGCAGGCAGAAATGAGGGCAATGTGGAGGAAGGAATAGCAGTAGGAACAATGGGTCTCATGAAAAAGAATATACAGTCTTATAAGCTACCATTACATGTAACTCCATATGAACTGCAGAAGAAGTCAGTTCTAGGCACATTGTGGGTGCTCCGAAGAGCACTTTTGGCTAACATCAAAGATCGAAACAATACTAATGTTATGAACCTTAATCACACTTTGACTTAGGAATGGGATCCATTTCCATTATGGTATTAAAAACCCAAATGACTTGGAGAAATTAAAGCAGGATAAAAGTAGACAAAACACCTGATGTATCTTTTAAGTGCATGTAACATTCTGTCTCATTTTCTTCCCTACTTTCCCAGTATCATCTCTCTACCTGTTGAATTCCTCTCATGAATACATCTGTGAATTTTGTCTCTGAAACCTGTTGTCATAGTTTCTGTCAAGAGGCACTTCAGAGATCTGGGAAGTAGTTAGCCTGTAGTTTGCTACCTGTTTCACTTCTTCACCCATGTATCCTTCCTGTTGATGGTGACCCCATTCCCATCTTCCCAGCATGATCCTACTCATTAACACAAAACTCCCATGTCTCTTCTGGTCTCTGTTGGGAACAGTTCTAACTCAATTAGTTGCTAGTCATATCCATACTACTCTATCCCATCAGTCTTTCTATTGGCCACCTTCTGGATTCCTTCCTGTTGTCTGATGTCCCCTTCCCTGTATGCCCACCAGAACTGTACGCAGTACTCAAGACGTGGTCTTACCATGGCCTTGTAGACAGGAAGTATTACCTCACTCTTTCCAGTGTCTGTCCCATCTGAAGATACACCTAGCATTATGTTTGCTGCTGCCCCTGGTCCTGATGGCCTAGTCCAAGTATAATTAATACCCCCAGATCCTTTTCCTTCTTTGCTAGCATCACTTCCATTCCTATTAGTTGATATGTCATATCACAGGTGTTACAGTCTAACTGAAGTATTTTTCATTTGGACTGCACCTTAACTACCACTTTTCTCCCCACTTGGACTACCTCTTCAAATCCTTTCTTATACTCTACATACCCATCTTCTACCCTTATACTCATATCCCTCATCTTCTACTCTATACTCTGTACCCCCCATGTTCTACCCTATACTCTGTAACCCCCATGTTCTACCCTATACTCTTTAACCCCCATGTTTGACCCTATACTCTGTATCCCCATGTTCTACTACTTCACCCGCAATTGAATTATTATTATTATTAAAGAGGCTGGTCATGTTCTCTATTCCCTCAAGTACCTAAGACAATCACTTTCAACAGTACTGCACCCATAAAAGATCCATAGTCCTCTACTAGTGTTTTACCTAATTCTCACACTGTCCCATTCACGAGAACCCTTTCCATGCTACACTATAAATAAAGCAGAATACATTTCCTTTGTCTTGGGCCTACTCCTAACCCATCCACATTTCTATGAGGGATTGAGTCAAAGGCCTTTCAGAATGGCAGTTAACCATGTCTACTTGTACTTCTCTGGAATGTTCTCTTATATCCCAGTTGTAAAACTAGATCAGGTGTAACTGACATCAATTTCTGGCCATGAACTTATGCTGGATGCTCTGTTTGAGATTGCTGTCCATTATAAATGCTACAACCCCCCACCCGGATTCTGTCAGAGAGTTTCTGTGCCTTATAAAGTTAACAAGACTACTAATCTCTAGAATTTTCCTGTACCCTATTTTACATGGATACCATATTTGCTGACTGCTGGCCTTCAGTCCAGACTTCTGAGGATGTTGGGAAGTTCTCCATGTGGCTCTTGCACCCTAGCCTAGTCAAGGGCAGTCGAATCCCTGTCCACCTCCTCCTTCTAAATACTTTCTGCCCATGTTACCTCCCTTTCTGCCATCACTGCCACCCAGCCTGATGCATTCCCCTTTGTTTCCTTTTTGAAAACTGAAGCAAAAATATTCATTCATTGCCTATGCTTCTTCCAAGTCTTCTGCAATTCTATTCCATCTTTGCTAAACCTGGTCAGGTCTGTTCTTCCCTCCCTGCTTTCTGTGATGCATCTACAAAGACATTGTTTCTCTTCTTGATACTTTTTTCCAGTCTTCTTTTCAGCTTTTACTGTCGCTATCCCACCAGAATATCTTTATGCTAGTCCCCATGTGCTGTGACTCCTTCAATTCCCATCATCTCTTTCCATCTCTCGTGCACGCTATCTTTTGCCCCAGTAGCCTCACATTCTTATATAGTTGATGCGACCTTCTCCTCTTTTACATTTGCTGCCTTTTCTTTGATATCCTTGTGCAAAATCAAATGTTCTCAATGCTTTTTTTAGTCCACTGAGCCCTGAGGGACCCCATTAGTGCACTGTCATTTAGTGGAGGTAGACTCTTCTATCCCGATTTCTTGGGACATATCTGCCAAGCCACCTGGCTAGCCAGTGGGTGACATAGGTACCTAATACTGTGTTTATCTACAATGCCCAAGTAAGGTATTGCATCAACTGCTTTGACCAGGTTGAGGTAGGTAGTATGCCAATGGTTGTCATAACAGCAGTACTGTTTTACTTTGTGCATCATTAAAAAAAAAATAAAAGTAAACAGACATTTCAGTAGGAAAACAAAGGGGATCTTATTAACAGAGGCTGAAAGTTATTACTTTTGATGCCTGCTGCTAGTTACAAATCATATCATAAGAGCATAATACAGAAGCTGGGTTTTTAGGCACTAACCAGAGTTGACACACATAAATAGTTAAGAAGTAAATAATACATTGTACCAACAACATTCTTGCTTTTCCCCAGCTACACACTATAGCCACATTTAATGGGCAATAGAAACATACTTAAAGAATAACATCTGAAAACAGCTGAGAACATCAGTAATGTATTTGTATGCATGCAAGGCATACATTTCATTTTTATACAAAGACTTTGCAGTTGTTCCTCATTTTGCAGTACATATTTTATTATCTATACACACCACATGTTGCTGTGGGATTTGACCAATATTTATGTGGTATAGCATGAGGAACTGTTGAGTTACAAAAGCCACATCAGACAAATGCTTGCCACTCTGTCTACTATGTTAGCTATAAAACCAGTCTTTGAACACAGGCAAACAATAAACAATATTAACAAACGTGTAGCCTTGTATATTGAAAACTGTTTAAAAGACAAAAAAGTAGTTACTTAGCAGAATATTTTCACCCATTTGAAAACATTGCGATGCATATTACATAACTCTATGAATCTAAAACTCAGATTTATATCACAAACAGCCTCATAAAAACATCCATTTGGTATCATAACCTGAAAAGGTCTGTTTTTCATTACTTATCAGACATTTTCTAATATTATTGGATAATTTCTCTTCTTTCTTTTTTATATTCCTTTTTTTCCTCTATCAGAATACTAGCATTTAAATGTTGGCATTACTCTGTATTTTGTGGAAAATTGGAGCAAACACAGTGGCAATTCCTTTATGAGTGCCACAAACATTAAAATAAGCAAAGTCTTCTATATCTCTTGTACTATTTTCCCTCATCTTAGCCCCACATGACCATAAAGTCCCTCTCTCAGAATCCTGTAGACCCATTTCTTCCTTTTCAGAATAAAAGCCAGGCTCACTTCCCTGACTGAGGTAATAGACCTTCAGACCATTCATTCCAGATGAGCAAGAAAGAACCCTGTCATCCATTCAATGATTCATTTATTCCTTTCACAGGTGAGAACTGTGCACCTGTTTATCAGTGTGAGGCATCCACTTTATCTACCTAAGGGCCTCCATCATGGCTGTGATGGATTGATTTGGGGTGTGAGAGGCAGGTGCAGAATTTTGATTGGTTACTGTGTGGAAGTAGTGGCTGGCAGAGAACCCCAGTCTCCACACAAATGGAACAGGCCAGTGACAACATGCACTAAAACCCTGGGAAGATCGAGTGTGTCTGTAGACTCTGATCACTGCTGCTGTGAAGCCATGCAACAGAAGTTACAGCCCTGATTGCTACCAGATTGAGGCATAGCGTTGGACACTGAATGAATTTGAATAAGGGGTTAGGGGTGAAAGGAGCTCTTTGCAGTGGCAGGATGGTACAGGAACATTACATCTTGAGGAAGGATTAGTATAAAGAGTAGAGGTGCTTGTGAATTGATATAATATATTTTTAAAATTAGACTTCCATGAGCCAACTGCAATGGATGTATGCAGAGGCACCAACTGATGACATGTGATCCTCCTTATTTATCCAAACACGCTGTTCAAATCTAGACTAGAAATTAATGCAAAGTATAAAGTATTCGTTTTTAGCATGTTATTAAATAGTGAAAACCTACAGACGTCATCAACACTACTCATGGAACCATGTCCATCCCACCTGCTGTGACTATATAATCTTATAATAATTCTTGTAATAATTCTATGTTTATAAATGATGCAGTAAGTTAATGGAAACAGCTTATGGAAACAACACACATGCATTTATGTTTTTCATTACAAGTGAGATATACCACCTGAGAAAACTCTCCCATCAAGTGCAGTCCCCCCAGATGCCAGCTCTGCAAAATGAACAGACCCCAAATGTTTTTAAATTTGTTCTCTGTAGTATGTGATCACAGTACATATATGTTGAAATACTTTTTCACCCTTGAAGAGTGTATCTCTTTTCCTTATGACTGGTTGACAGAAGAGTTTTGTATATTTAAGAATAATTAGTGTGCAAGTATATTTAATTTTGGGTTGTCTATGGGGATGAAACTTCTCACATGGGGGAGTTGTGAGATAATGCTCATCTGCAGAAAATGTTATTTTTTCTCACTACATTGATCAGTGGATGCTTTGTCTGATGACTTTACATCAGAGAGTGTATTCTAATAACAATGTATACAGATAACATTGTGATTGTTGAGTTAAAACAGTGTTTAAGTTGCTCTGAGTTTGCCAAGAGAATGAATCTGATTTACAGAATTACAATGCATGCTCTGCCATTAATGTAAAGCTTGGAATTCTTGGCATCTTCAATGCTGCTGAATCGATTGATGAGTCGAGACAGACACACCTAAGTCTTCTCCGGGTCTGTATTAGATCATCAAAATGGCAGAATTTTTAATGATCTAATATCGAACCCGATATCACGAATGCTGAAAACAGCGAAGCTGCACAAAACCAAATTCTTTCCTAGGGAAAGAATTTGGTTGGCCATTGTTGTGGCTTCGCTATTTTCAGCGATACGGTGGAAAGGTATGGGTTGGGTTAAGGTAAGTGTGCGATTGTGCGGATGTTCAGGTTAGGGCACAGGTCAGGTAAGTGTGTGATTGTGACAGAATTTGGGGTTAGAGACCGGTTAAGTGAATTAGGGTTAGGGCGCAGGTGAGGTGAGTGTGTGATAGTGAGAATTTGGGGTTAGGGTCAGGTTAAGTGAGTTAGGGTTAGGGAGCGGGTGAGGGTGCAATAGTGAGAATTTGGGGTTAGGGGTGGGTTAAGTGAGTTAGGGTTAGGATACGGTTGAGGTGAGTGTGTGACAGTGATGGACCTTAGGGTTAGGGTCTGGGTTAAGGTAAGTGGAGAGCTAGTAGTGTATGTGCAGTGTAGTGTAGGATTAGATGTAACTTTTAAATGTATGTGTGTGGATTGCTGCTTTTTAGTGTGCTTGTGGTGTATGTGTGTTTCTCAGAACAGCAAATTTTTTCCCTGGGAAAAAAATTGCTGTTTTTAGGTTTTGATATTGTTAGGGTTCGGGTTTTGCAGTTCGACGTTACGGCATTCGATAATGAGCTGTTTCGATGATCTGATATAAACCCATCTTCTCCCACTGAGGAAAGCCATTTTTCTTCTTAACATTAAAAGGAATTTGTTGCAGTACCTCTGCCAGGTGTTACAGGAACCCTAGGATTCCAGGGAAGCCTAGGTGAAAATCATTGTTATAAAGGTTTCACCCACGAATCCTACTCATTATTACCATATTTTAAAGGTGTTTTACTCATTCAGGAAAAAAAGATACTATAGCATTTAGAAAATAGATGAAGTTAACATTTTATGAAGGGTGGGAGGTAGTAGCCAGGGAACGAACCATACTTAGTACTGATACAGTCTCATTCATTTGTTTTATTAATGAAGTTGCCCCGCTAATATGAGACCATAACACTGTCTGGTTAAATGTTTTGCATAGGTGGGAAAACACAGTTTGAAAGAATCGAACTCCAGCCTACCAGAATGAAAGTCATTAGTAGCATATAGCCTTATTATTTTGTGCTGATCTGCTAGACTTACATTTTTCTGTTGAAGGTCTTCTATTATTTGTAAAATGTATGCACCATTGGCCTATCATAATGTCTTATTTCTTGGTTATAGCACCTAGAAATATCAAGAAATGTCAAAAAACATTTTAAAACAAGGTCCCATCCAGCTGATCTGAAGGAAGTACAGGTAAGTATCAAATTTCAGCAGTACTTGTCAGAGAAAAGTTGGGATACCTTGTATTTATTTGATATTTTTTTGATTGCTTCAGTTTAGTAAGATGAAAGGTTTCACTAGGCATATGGTCAATTGTCAGGGTAAACTGAAGATATATTTCAGTTAAAAATTTGGGCTGGTCACTACGGAATCTTCCTTATCTTTTTCCTTATGAGATCTTTTACATCTACTAGACCTACCATTAACTCAAACAGATGGTCCCTCAGTTTAATACCCCTTCCAAAGCATGGGACAGCATGAGCGACAATAAAAAAGTACAGCCCTCCAAGGAAGGGTATTAGTTCATTTCTAATGCAAACATCCTGACTGTGCCTCGGGTATTACTTCAGTGCCACCATTTGTAAGATGAGTAATATACATTATTTTCTCATGTTCAAAGGAAAGTTCCAGATACTGCATAGCTCCTGAACTGGATTTACAAACCTAAGAACAGCTGATATTTAGCTGTTCTTATGGAGTCAGGATGTAACAAGGGTTTCTAGATCCATCCTGACAAATATGAATATAACCTGATCATACATCTCAACCCCTTAGAGCAAGAAATCTGGACAAAGCCATAAATAATGGGGGGACAAAGGCCCAAAAATATGGACATGTTTTAAATATTGCATTACAGACTTATAGAGCTGATATAATAACAGGCGTTGCTTTAGCATGAAATATCTGAGGATAAAGATAAAAACGTTTCTGAGTAAAAAAATATCTGAAGAGTATGACGTCTGAAACTCCAATGTCTGTCACCGTTTTCTAATTTGTCAAAAAAAATGACAATTTTATGAAAAATTGGCAAAAAATAGGAGGCAAAAATCTGGGCATTCTGAGAAAATCTGTACAGTTGAGAGGTATGAACCTGATAGTGGCCCATATGAGAGTGAATGACCCTAGACACTCTACCCCAGAGGGACATGCAGAAAGATATAATTGAGCTTGTTATGCATGTTTCGGATGCAGGAAAGATGCTGGTCTTGAGTGGTATTTTGCCATCACCCAGAATGACGCAGAAATTCAAAGACACTCTGACTGGCTTTAATAATTGGCTATGTAGCTGGTGTCATTTTAGAGAGATCTGCTATGTGTCAGCTTGGGATGAGATAGCTGACAAGCCTTCATCTTTGCCAAGAATGGTCTGTACCTCTATTACCAAGGCTAAAGCCTTTGCTGCCCCCATACTGCTTTTTTGGGGCAGAGTGCATCTGACAGACATTCCAAATTAGTAAATCCTAGTTTGGAACACATTATAACAATACTCAGTGCCAGGAGTCTTAATAAAAAACATGCTGAACATGATGCTCTCCTGTGACTTAAACACATTCATTTGTCTGTATTTACAGAGCAATGAATGCAGTACCTCTTTTCCAGATTATAATGCCCATCATGTGTACAGACCTACTGGTAATTGTCTGGGGGGGGGGGGGTATCAGTATTTGCCAAGTATATAATCACTTCATGACAGATTTCTGGGGCATCACATTCAAACTCTTAGAAGTCTTAATCTCCATAAACAAAACTAATTGCTACTTCATAGCTAGATATAGAACACCCTCTGCGTCTCCTTCTGAGCATGATAGTTATCTTAATAGACTTACTGAAATTCCCATCAAACCCAAGGCCTTTCTAATGGGGAACTTCAACTATCCATCAATAAACTGGCCAGCCTATACTACCAATGGGTGTCAGACCCAGCACCTCCTTGACATTATAAATGCTAATGCTCTTTCACAAATAATTAACCATCCTACTAGGGACACAAGTATCCTTGATCTTGTTCTCACAAATATGGCCACTTCTTGCACAGCTCCATATGTGTTATTATGTCTTGTTAAATCAGACCATATTTTAGTGCCCCTTTCCTTTAAAACTGGTGGTAATTCCTCTGTACATAGCTCTGTGTTTAAAGACATCTCAGAAGCAAACTTTCTTCAGTTACTTCATGTAGTTGTTCTTTTCGGCTTTTCCCAGTTAGGGGTCGCCACAGCGGAACTCCGGTCTGCTAATGATTGGCAGTCAATTTTTATGGTGCTGAGTTGCCAGCCTGATGCCCAACCTTCAGCAAAGGCACACCCATTCACGCATGTCTTTCTGAGGCCACTCGACCGAGGGGAGGACATGCAGACTCCACATAGAAGGCACTCCAGCCGAGAATCGAACAGGAGAACCTCTTGCTGTGAGGCAACAATGCTACTGCTGTACCAAATAAATTCTGCTGTAATCCCTTTCCAAAAGATCCCATAGCTCAAGATCCTACCTTTGCCTTCTACTGCCACTTTAATAGTTGTATTGATAAGGCAGTCCCTATCTGCATCAAATATAATGAAACATTCAGAGACAAACCCCTGTGGTGGAATACCTGTATAAATAAATGATATAATAAAAGAAAGAAACTGGTTAATACTTCTAAGAGCATGTCTAGGTTCATCACTAGGTGACCTTGGCAACTGCCTAGCACCCTGTGCTGATTGGGTGTCCCAGCCAGAACAGAATAATTAAATAAAGGAAAAGCTTTTTGCTCAGGATATTGCTGCTGCTTTAAAAACTAAAAACACGTGCTTGCATCCTCATCCTGCAACTTTAGGAACTAAAAAAGAAACCTACTTTGCTTACATCCTGGGTCCTCTAGCTTTCAGCCAATGAAATGGTATCATCCAACTTCCTCAATCTTTCAGCCAATGAAACAGAACCAAAGCACCTACACAACCTACGCAAGTTTTGATTTCACAGGGCAGGCTGTGCTAATGCATTTTCTTTGCAGGTGCTGGTACAAGAAGGAATAAACACCACACCCGAATGGATTTGCTTACTTGAGCAAGTGTCAGTACACAGAATTTCTGAGTGATAGAAGAATGTATTTCTCTCTCTCTCTCTCTCTTTTTCTAAGAACAGCAGCTAGGGAATAGATAACTTTTTGACACTACATAGAAGTTTTAAGAGCCAGGAGAATTACTTTTTTAAGAATAGGAGCACTGGAAATGTTTGTCTGTGTGTGTGTGTGCATGTGTGTTTGTGTGTGTGTGTGTGTGTGTGTGTGTGTGTGTGTGTGTCTGTAAAATGCCTAAGTTAGACAGAGCAGTTTAGCTAAGTGACTCACTCATGTTCAAACCCTGTATCTCAACTTCAGGAGGAAAAAGTCTTAATCCTCTACCCCAGCTGCCTTACCTCTGTGTAGGTGTCCTGCAAGCATGCAAGACCCACCCCTCAAAAAAAGTACATATAATTTATTTCTTCATAGCAATAAAGGGTATACACTGTCAACAAAGTGGCTATAACTGCTGGTGGGGGTGTGCTCTCTGTAGATGAAAGTACTTTATGCTGTTATCTGGTCATGTGTGTGCATGCGTGTGTGTGTGCATGTGTGTGCATGTGTGTGCATGTGTGTGTGTGTGTGTGTGTGTGTGTGTGTGTGTGTGTGTGTGTGTGTGTGTGTGTGTGTGTGTGTGTATGTGTGTGCATGAATATTAAGCAGGAATGCTTTGGTTACTGTGTGTTTGTGTGAAACAAATCTGAAATATCTGACTTTGGTGATTATTGTTAATTTTTTGACACAGACATCTGAGTAGGATGCTCTTTACAACATAGCTATAATTGCTAGGTTTGAGGCTGTCTTCAGATAAAAACAACTGACCCTGCTGAGCTGATAAAGTTAAAAATTCATTAGTCTCTTTGCAGGACCAGTGTGCATCTATGTAAAGGAAATTGGAATATTTTACTGTGGCTACTTTTTTCTCACAATCAGTCACATGTTATGCACTCAATCAATTTAATGGCTGTAATTACTGAGTACAGATATTGGAGGATTATAATGACATCAGTTTGAGTGGCCTTTTATGGAAGAAATGTTCTGAAATAAGCACTTTTGCCATTATTGGTTAATTTTTTCAATGCTTGCTGAAAAATGTTCATGACTACAAATTTAAAATGCTCTCTAATGAATATTGCTGTATTAAACAAGATATACAATTTAAAACAATCAGTAAGATGACAGAAGGAACTACTGCATTTCTGCATGGTCCTAAACATATATGCATGTAACACATGGTTTAAAAACAACCTGGGGACCAAGGTACACTTAATCCACAACTGGGCAGATGCATTTTCAATGAATACGAGTTTCAATGACTGTAAGCTTCAATGGAAGAGAAGTTTATTGTTGTTCGTGCTAGTTGTATTTTCCATGTGCAACTGTTTTGTTTTATTTAGCAAACAGACGTCAGTATCTGTGCTCTAAAATCTGAACTAAAAGTTGTAAATTGAAATCTACATCTTTAAGATCTTTTTAAAAGTAAAGAAGAAAATAAGAAAAGAGTTGTGTCCACTGACAGTTTTGAACAGTATTTAATGGAACTGGGGGGAGAATGTCAAGTAACAGAATACTTGAATGACTGGGGAGGGGCAGACACATTTAAACATGATCTGGCTCTATAAGACGTCTTGTTCTACCTGGCTTAAGACCACACTTAATTAAACTAACAATGAGCTTAAGGGAAGGATTATAAAGCTCAAAGCTAAATATGAACTTAAAATAGCCACTAAAAACAAAAATAGCTACAAGTCTTTATCAACTATGTCAGGAAGTTAGGAAATAACACTCAATAATGTTTGGAGCTAGTTGATAATAATAATACACTCTCTTATCCAAATGAAATTGATAGCAAATATTGTGCAAATTTTACTCCATCCACAGTTGTAGTTATCCCACCGGCTCTGCAATCCATGCTACCACCTTTAACTACTATGGAACAAGTTCTCACAGCTCTGTAAAAAACTAAGAATATTTCATCCATAAGTCCTGATAACAGCAAGTTGCCTGATTATTAATACCAGATACGGCCTTCTTGAACCACTGTTCATGGCGCACGGCTAACTAAGTTTGCAGATGACTGTAAACAGAGTGTTGTTATCCAGTCTTCAACTGACTCATAATTGCTCCAACATGGGATGGAGCATGTTAACAATCGGTAAAATGACAATGGTTTCAAAATTAAATGTAAAAAATGTAGCATAATCCATTTGGGTAAAGAAAATAGCTTCACTTACCATATAGGTAATGCACCCCTCAAATTAGACACTGCTGTGAGGGACTTAGTCACTGTTGTTGATAATTTCATATCATTTGAGCAGCATGTCCTCACAGTAGTTCAGAAAGCCTTTTATCCAACTCATCAAATTGCCAAAGGCATCTTTACTAGATCCAAAGAAGGTTTAATTCTCCTTTAGCCGTATCTTATCAGACCCGTTACTGAATATAACACACTTTTTAATATCTTATCAGACCCGTTACTGAATATAACACACTTTTTAATATCTTATCAGACCCGTTACTGAATATAACACACTTTTTAATATCTTATCAGACCCGTTACTGAATATAACACACTTTTTAATATCTTATCAGACCCGTTACTGAATATAACACACTTTTTAATATCTTATCAGACCCGTTACTGAATATAACACACTTTTTAATATCTTATCAGACCCATTACTGAATATAACACACTTTTTAATATCTTATCAGACCCGTTACTGAATATAACACACTTTTTAATATCTTATCAGACCCGTTACTGAATATAACACACTTTTTAATATCTTATCAGACCCATTACTGAATATAACACACTTTTTAATATCTTATCAGACCCGTTACTGAATATAACACACTTTTTAATATCTTATCAGACCCATTACTGAATATAACAAACTTTTTAATATCTTATCAGACCCGTTACTGAATATAACACACTTTTTAGCATGCATTTTTCTAAACATCATATAACTTGTGAAACCTCAAAGATTCCTGACTAAAAAGATCAGTGTCCCTCAAAATCTTCATTATCAGGAGTCAATGGCTGCCCTTTCTCTGTACTCTGTACTCAGTATCTTTCATACTCCTCCCTGGAGATCTGTGCCCAATCTTTCGAGTGTCATTTTTGATTGGATATTGACTATAATATGGACATTTGGAAAGTGTATAAATGTGAACTGGGTATTCAGGTTCTATGTTCTGATGAAGTCTGCCATTTATATGATGAAAGCTCTTAAATTATATATATATATATTTTATTTTAATAAACTGTGGTAACTGTTGTCTTCCCATCGGCTCTTTGGTGTTTGCTAGCAGTTTTGTGGCATTTTAGTTGTTAGTACTGTGTGCAAGATTTTGGTGTGACAAATCCTTGAATTCCAGTTGACTTCACTATAGGACATAACTTTGGACTAAGAAATGTACTTCTTATGCTTAAACCTGAAAATCAGTAGAATTCCCATACAGTGGAATAAGAAACAATGACTGGAGTAAACTTCTGATAAACATTTCTCACAACTATTTAGAAATAAAAAAAATATAAGTTTAACATGTATTAAACTGTTCAATTCCTCAAATTAGGGCCATAAAATTAAGGATTTCTGTGACTGTTCTGTTCTATATATGATGGGAACAGTATTATAACTCAAGCAATCAAATTGTGAAGATTTATGACTGACCAGACAACAATTTAGACAATTTGAAAAAGCACCCATCTTGGTGGCAGAATGAAGGAATATTGTGCATACAGTTAGAAAACCTTATATCAAATGCTTTTTAATCACATTTTAGAGGTCCCCTCCTATATCCCAAAATCACGAAGATGACAATCCTGAGATGTGAATTGCGAAAACAGGAAATGCCGAACCGCTAAAGTTTAACCAGGGCAAGTAAACACTTGCCCAACATGGAGACTGCCTTTTTTCCACTGTAGTGTGGTCCTGGAGTTGGTATATGTAGTTGGTGGGGGCAAAGCCCCCCACATAGAGGGTGTGGGTGGTGTAAAAAACACCTAGGTGATTTTTAGCTGGTGCGGTGTGTTTGTGTTGTTTTAGGTGAGTGTTTACTTGCCCTGGTTAAATTTCCGCGGATTGTCGTCTTTATGATTTTGTGGTTTTGGGATATAGAAGGTAAGCTCATTTTAGAGCAGAGCCACTACTCAAATAAATGAAAAGGATAATTGTCTTTCTTGCACTTAACCAGAAGGAATTCACAGAACATTTAGTGCCTATGGCTTAGTTATTACCTATTTACAAAGAACTACATCTGTTTCAAAATATGAATCACCTACTAACTAATGGTAAATTCTTTAAATAAATATTCATCAATTCTAAGGATTGTAAATCATCTGGATAGCTATCGTTATATACAAGATAACATCAAGGTATTAAACAGCTTCAAGATGATGAAGGTAAAATAGTATTACACAGAATCATGCCTAAAGGTTTATCCACAGCTGGGATATGTTTCAGTTGGCTAAGAACATTCACTTTACTACTACCATATACTTTATAAATACAAATAAGACAAAAGCTATTACTTAAATTAGCTACTGCTTGAGGGGCACATGCAGTGAATAAGTAAGCTTGGATTTCTAGTTTGGGAAGATATTTCTAAGCTATCCCTGTCCATAGAGAATCAAACATGTTTCATATATAATACAATATAACATAATACAATATAATATAATATAATACAATGGAATATAATATAATATATAGTAAGATGCAATATATGATGCAGACGGTATTATTTTAAATTGCCATTTTATACACAATTCATTTTCTCGAGAACATACTGGTCTCATACATGATCTTTTTCAATTATTAAATCTCTTTATCACCCAAATTATGTATGTCATTCCATTCTAAGTGAAGAATAGTACAATGACAATTTATTTGGATGGAAGGTTCTTTACATAACTATAGAAGGCCTTGTGTTTGTCTTTACTATCTGCTACAATTCTGTTTTCATAGCTAGTTTTAGAGGATTAGATGAGGGATCTCAAATTTTTGTTGAGGCTAATAAAGGAGTTTTTCCAGTCTTGAGACTTCACCTTATTCCGCATCAGTTTCCTCCTTCTGTTGTAGAGTTTGTTTATGGCAGGGGACCACCAGATTGGCTTCCTGTTTTTGGAGGAGAGCACCTTGGTTCTATTGGGTATGGAAAATCCATGCATTTGTGTACATGTTCGTACAGTGCATTGGTGTATGATTCGGCAGTCATGCAACTATTCTCCATTTGCATGGATGCCGTGAAGTTAGCCACCTCTGTTCTTAGGAGCCCAGTGTTAGCTTTGGAGAAGATTTTCATGGTGGTGTGGGGGGGGGGGTGTGGATTTCCAAGGTGATTAGTTTGTTGTCAGATCTAACCAGGGAGGAGTTGACTATTGGTGTGGATCAATGGTCGCCCATGTTAGTAATGACCATGTCAAGGATGTTGCTACTTCTAGTGGGGGTAAGAACAAGCTGGTCCAGGGCATTGGAATTAATGAATTCCAGGAAACACTGGGCAAGTGTATTGCTACATGAATAGTTTTCCGAGTTAATGGAGGGGTAGTTGAAGTTGCCCAGTATGAGTGTGTTAGGTTGGACCCTAATATTCTCCAGGGGGCTTAGGAACATGGTGTGAGTGTCTACAACCTGAATCGCTGTCTTACCCAATGTTAGTTGCACCTGAAGTATCTCTGATGCATTATGTTGGGCTACCAGTCTGGAGGTGTGCACATCATTTATGAATATGGAAACACCACCACCTTTGGAGCTTCAGTCCAAGTTCTGGGGCTGAAAGGTGTGGAATGAGTTATAGCCTGGTAGTGCAGGGGTGCTTTCTGCTGCCTTGAACCAGGTCTCTGTTACAGCACAAATGTCGATGTTCTCCATTTTAAGGAGTGCTTTGAGCGAGTGCATTTTGAGATTTAGACTTCTAGTGTTGAGCAGCATGACTCTCAGATTGCATTTGTTTGTAGCTGTTATGGTGGTAATTTGCTCTTTGGAACCCCCCCTAAAAAAAGGCACTATAGGGTTGGCAAGAGCCTTGGCCAATATCCAGAAGCCCAGGGGTGACAGATGCAGGCCATCTCTGGCAAAGCATTGAGGTCTGTCAATCATGTCATCCCAGGCAGACAGATACTGGATCCCCTTAGAATGACACCAGAAACTTAGCCAGTTGTTGAAAACAGTTGTTTTCTGTTTGTACTGTGGTATCATTTTGGGTGATGGTAGGATGCTGCTCAGGGCTAGGGTCATACCCTCCTGGGCTACATAAACCAAGAGCTCCTCCATGTCTCTTTTCATGTAGTCCAGTGAGGTACTTCTCAGGTCATTCACACCCACATTTACAATGACAGAGTCATATTTGTACCGGTTGTTGAGGGACATGAGTGCATGCATTATATGGTGGATCCTGGCACCTGACAGGCAGCTGACTGCTACTTTCTCCTTGTTTAACCTAGTGAGTGGGAGATCAGTGTGCCTCACTACTGAGTCACCTATGACTAGTGTGCTGGGCAAGCTGTTTTGCCTTAGGGCTTTGGTTGAGTGGCACACTGTTTAGGAGAGTTATGTGTCTCGTGATTAGTGTTGTGTTATGGTGGTCGAGTGAATTTCTGCCTTGGAGGTCTCTGCTGTTTGGTTAGATTTTTATTGAGAGCCACCGCGAAGGTGGGTCTGTAGTTTGTGTTTTTATGTGAAGGCAGTGCTGGTGTGTGTTCTGGGGGACTATGTTTTCTATGTGGTGTGGTGCAAGTGTTGACCTTCTTCATTGGTTCCATTTTTGGCTGGAGAGTGCATAGCTTCCAATTTGGATATATAAGTGCATCTCTCACAAGTCTGAGTGTTGGGAGGTAAGAGGAGAGGGTTGCCAGTGTACATGAGGCAGTTGCTACATTACCTCAGGATGGCCAAGTTCAGCAGGTTAACAGGAAAAAGCACAGGGAACTAACCTTTAGACATGCCTGGAGGGATGGGCATTAATAACAAGTACTGGAGCTGTCTCCTTGTAGAACGTTTAGTGCTGGTAGCACTTTTGTGTGCTACAATAATTGCTACAAGAAGTCTGGTATGGTAAAGTTCTAGACTAATAAGCTAGTAAAAGTGCAGGAGAGGAGACAACGAGCAGATCTAACGGAAAAAATTGAAGAGCAGACTTTGGCACCACTCAGAAGCTTCCAAACAGTCCTGGATACAGCAAATCTGTATCTGGACTAGACTAGTTACAGGAAAGGCTGTAAACAAGCACAATGTGGGCTTTAAAATCAGAAAGTTGAAAGAGATGAAAAAATTCCCAAACGGCCAATAAACTACAAATTCTGGGCCAGAAATCACTCCTCTTGTGGTAAATAGGCTACCTAGTGCTTACAACTCCCACTGATACTCAAGAAGGCTTCCCTCCAACACAGAAAGGCTTGGGGGGCTCAGAAGCTTACATACAGTCCTGGATACAGCAAATATGGATCTGGACTAGACTAGTTACAGGAAAGGCAGGAAAAGTGCAAACACGAGCTTTTAGCCCAGAAAGTTGAAGGAGATGGAAAAAACTGCCCAAACGGCCAATAAACTACAATTTCTGGGACCGAAACCACTCCTCTTGTGGTAGATAGGCTACCTAGTGCTTACCACTCCTACTGACAAGCTAGAAGGCTTCTCTCTGACACAGAGAGGCTTGGGGGACTCAGAAGCTTACAAACAGTATTGGATACAGCAAATCTGTATCTGGACTAGACTAGTTATAGGAAAGGTGGGAAACAAGGGCAAATGCTGACTTTTAAACCAGAAAGAAGAAGGAGATGGAAAAAGTTCTCAAACAGCCTATAAACTACAATTTCTGGGCCAGAAACCACTCCTCTTGTGCTAGATAGGCTACCTAGTGCTTACCACTCCCACTGATAAGATAGAAGGCTTCTCTCCAACACAGAAAGGCTTGGGGGGCTCAGAAGCTTACAAACAGGAAAGGTTTGGGGGCTCAGAAGCTTAAAAACAACAAATCATTACTAAGTAAGGTGTAAAAAGTAGAATTTAATGGTAATTCTTGAAGTCTTTTTAAGTAACTAAGATTTTCCATGCCAGTATTTTTCTAGTAAGACATTGCTATAAATCTGCAGTCTGTTTTATACGGGTTGTTCAAAGGTTACAAAATCCAACATATTTTTTTAACTTGTTCAAATCAATGTGAAATGCATAGTGTCATACTGATTATGTATACCCTTTAGTAGTACAAGGACTACAGATTATGCTTTTCTGACTCAGGCAGATTCACCATGGTCAGTGATCAGTCACCGGTGGTGCGCCATAAGTTATGTGCTGGACCCTTTACTGTTCGTAATTTATTTCTTGGAAGTCCAGGGAAATGTGGATGGTCTGTGTCTGACTAAGTTAAAGGGAATTTATTTCTTGGAAGTCCAGGGAAATGTGGATGGCCTGTGTCTGACCATGTTCACCGAAGACTGCACCTGAAGATTGGAAGCAATCACTTAGTCCCCTAACAATGCTAATATATTGCAGAAATGGTTGACGCAGACAACTGATTGGTGTCAAAGCCACGGACTGAAGCTAAATGAAAAAAAATTCATTATTATTCCCTTTAGGAAAGCTAACTTTCCTAACAATTACATTATAGACAGCACTCCCCTAAGTGTAGACCCAGTGGTACATGATCTGGGTACTCAGGTTGATAGCAACCTGAACTTCAACCACGATGTATCCACAGTAGTAAGAAAATCCTTCTATGTGGTACATCTAGTAAGTAAAGGCATCACATTTAGATCTAAGGATGTTCTAATTCCACTATACCCGGCCCTCATCACACCAATATTTGAGTACAATGCTCCCCAGACACCTGCATCAACCAGAGAGACCACAGTGGTTTCTCACCAAAAAAATACAAGGTGCATAAAAAAAAGTTCTACATGGAAAGACTGAAAGACCTGTCACTGTATTTTGTCTCCTACAGGCTGCTAAGGAAAGATCTGTGCCTGACTTTCTGGGCAATCCCCAACCCAGCCCTAATGGAATTGCTACACATTCATAAATCAAATTGCATAAGGGTCACTCACTCCAGGGATCTTAACGTTGCCTCTGACATGAACAAATCATGTTGAAGAGATAGATACATCTCCCAGAGACTGACCCTTCTCTGGAACAAGCTTCCCATTCACATGAATAGATCCCCTCCCTGACCCTCTTCAAATGCAACATAGATCAATGGATGGGTAACCGTGAATTCACTCCTGGAGTGGCACCCATGTCTCTCATGGACAGAGGCAGTTGGTATTAATTACCATAGAGTCATACCTCTGCAAACCTCTCTCATATAACTACTGACAACTGGGGCAACTCAGGATATATATGGCTAGGCTTGTAAGGGCTCTAGGTCTGTTAGCCTAGTAACCTCCTATGACCCTATCAACATAATAAATTGTGGATCCCAGATTTTTTATAATGGTATTTTTTTTATGATATGACTATTTATTTTGTAATCATAATATATGCAGCTTTTTGCCAATATCATTATTTTATATTGCTATTTAATCCATTACCCTGTATTTTGTCAAGAAAAAGGTACATGAGATTTAGCCTTTGAACAACTCATATAAAACAGACTGCAAATTTATAGCAATATCTTACTAGGAAAATACTGGCATGAGGTCATTTGCTAATGTTGACCTCCCTAATTGCTGCTTCTCTTAGGAAGTTGTTGCCAGTTCAGTTTCTGTTTGCACACAAGTATCAATTCCATTTGCACTGACATTTCCCCAGGTTATGCCATTGTGCAGTAAGCATATTAAAGTCAGGGGGTGTGAGTCAACCCCCCCATGGCGTATGGAGAGTGCAGGGACAACTAGCCCCTTTGCAAAAAATACTTTTTTAATGAGATTCAGTGATATGAAACTTCGATTGGTGTGTTTCATCAAGTTGCAATTTCAATAAATTTAAACTCAATGAATAATTATGAAAGCCTAGTTCAACAGAAATAACTTATGTACCCCATCTTAAAAAATGCTGTCATAATTTATTGAAGTAATTATGTTACCTAATTTGTAATCATCAACATATCTAGTTATATATAGATCATTTCCCACTTTTAGAGTTTATTTTATTTTGAGTGGTTTGTAGACTGGGCTTTCGAGGCATTTCAGACAAGATATGCCTGGTACAATGTTAGTAACACTCTTCTTGATGATAGGCTGTAGAGATTGTAACCATAAAATGACCAGAGGTATTGATAAAAAAGATGAGTATAATTGCAATTTAGTATGTAATACAAGCTGAGCTACTATTCAGTGTAATCTTAACTATTCTTTGGTATACACAGTTCTTTTTGCAATAAAAACAGAGAGGGCTGCTCAGGACAGTGTGATGTTTCATGCTACAGATCTTGCATGTCCACTTGGTTAAGAAAACACTATCTGATCTACTGTTTACCATTTTGGTATACTGACATATTAACTGTAAGATATTTTTGGGAAGGAAATGGAATAGATGACTTTTAAAAAGGAATAAATCAAAGTAGTTCATACAAGACATTTGTTTTGTTGTACAAATGCATAGAAAATGCTTAGGTGTGTCAAATTATTAGATAAATAAGAGTCAAAACACAGGGCTTTCAATAATCAATCAAAGAAAAGCTGAGTGTATAACTTTCACATTTTTCAGAATTGATAATCCTTTCTTCTGGAGAATTAACATTATGGATAGTTGATTATTAAGAGAGAAGGAAATAATAACATTGAACAGAAAGTACAAGGCCCTTTGATTCCTGGAGCAAATTACGTTTTTCAGTTTGAATTAAAATAAAATCTGCACATTTGACTCAAATCCAAATTCATCAGAATGCCCTCGATCAAGGTATACTGACATCTCCGAAAAAGGGCTGTTCTTAATATTGTTAAATTAAAATAATTCATAGTGCATGGCCTTTCTGTGAAGATTAATCACTACATCAGCTTAACTCATCTGAGACTTAATCACAGCTTGGTCACAAAAACCCATAAATGACAACCTAGCTGTACATATTTTTTGTAATACATGTAGTCAGAATAATTGCTTTATCAGCAAATGTGACTCAAATAAAGAGTTTTTTTTTTGTGTGTGCAGATAGGCAAACATGCACCTTCCATGTGAAGTGTTTCACCTTCCATACAGCAATGCTTTATTATTCTTATTCCAAAATGATGGTGGGCTGAGGGCTGGCTTAATGGTTTAGTTGTTTACCTCACAGACAAAAGGTACAGTGTTTGATTCTGACTTTTGGTCACTGCCAGGTTATTGGCTAATCATGCGATAGTCTGGAGACTGGTTGCCTAGTATTTGCCTATGAACTGCACCACAGAGAAGGAACAAACACTTACAGCAAATATAATGACTGTTGTGTTCTTTCCCTGAGGTACATTAACCCCAGATAACCCACTCTTGTGAGCATTAGAATCTTGCTAAACTCTGATGGCGGCAGTGAAATATAAACAAGTGCCAAACCAAACTATGCTTGACCATCTATGACTACAGCTTGTTTAATCTGATTAAATGAGTACAACCCAAATGTAGCTGGTTTGCTGTCCACAGTGCTGTAATGTAATGAACCTTTGGTGACAAGCATGACAACTAAATGCAACACACCTATTTAGTAGTTTTCATGGAGAAGTTGCCTGTGTAATGGCAAAGATTTGACTAAGTGTTAAACAAACACTTGAACAGTGTTATTCCTGGTTAATGATTAATATTGTTCCTAGATGGGTGGGTTATCTAGGGTTGGGAGGGTGGCCTAATGGTTAAGGTGTTTGCCTTACAAACATAAGGTGCAGGGTTTGAGTCTCACAAGGGATAATTGGCTAGGCTTAAAATGGCTCACAAGGGCAGTTAGCTTAGTACTAATCTATGAACCTATGAATCTATAAGATACAGTGAAATTCAGTAAAATCACTTAAGCCTTAACAAAAAAAAAAAAATTAAAGGAAAGTCATGAAAACGTGACACACTCAATAACTGAAGGATGACTGTAAAATATGTCACAAAAATGAACACTAACATTATTTCTATGAAGGAGCAGTGTGTCACAGTGATCATCTCCCTCCAACTCTGCAATATGATGGGTCAGATTCTGAAAGAGTTGCTCTCAGTGCAAGTGACTTACTTTGCTGTAAAGCTTATGTATAAACAGCCTTACACCACGGGCTATATTCCAAAATATCTACTCTCAGTCTGCTCTCAGTGCAAGTAGTTGTAGAATAACAGGTGTGCTGCACCTTTAAGAAGCATTTCCAAGATCTGTGTGTACATATAAATGCCAAGCACATGTTAGTTTCAGTGCCATTTTGAAGGTGCACCCAGAATGTTAACATCCATGCGCATGATAACTAATCTGTTTATAAGTTAAAGTTACTTAACCAGAATGTTAACATCCATGCGCATGATAACTAATCTGTTTATAAGTTAAAGTTACTTAACCAGAATGTTAACATCCATGCGCATGATAACTAATCTGTTTATAAGTTAAAGTTACTTAACCAGAATGTTAACATCCATGCGCATGATAACTAATCTGTTTATAAGTTAAAGTTACTTAACCAGAATGTTAACATCCATGCGCATGATAACTAATCTGTTTATAAGTTAAAGTTGCTTAACCTCATTTATGATGTGTTTGCCTATAATAAAGCTGCTTGAACAAAAACCCACGATGCTCGCTTGTTTTATCCTGATCTGGCGAGCAACAGTAGATACTTACACTGACAGCAAGCCTTTTGGAATCAGGCCTAATACGTTTAAGGACATTGTACTGATACAATATAACAATTCCAACTATAAGCTAAGGATGTAATGGGATCCTATCTCGCCTACATTCATAACTGATGGGTTTGGAGCCGATCCATCGGCTCCGACTCAGCCAACTAGTATACTGGAACGAAGTGTCTTATTGGCTGGGCTACCCTCTATCCCAGGATGCACCACACCTGCTTCCCCAGATCTCGTTTGCCGCTTTATCAAGCTAGACGTGGTCTCGACTTGGCTGGAGCTAAGTGTATTTTCTTCTTTTTTCTGGTCTTTTGACCTGGGGTTTTCTCATAAATTCAATCAACAGCTGTTTTAACAGCTATTCTTAAGTTTGTGTACTGTTATTGGCATTTTTGTATCTGTTGGTACTTCGGGCAAGGCCTGTTTAAGTTAGAGGGCCTTTGCCCTTCTTAGTGGAGTGAGTGTGTTGTCTTTTTTATTCCTTTTTCTTCTCCGGGTAAAAGCCGATTTAAGTTAGAGGGCTTTTGCCCGTCGTTGTGTTCCCTTTGTTGTTGTTGTTCTTTCTCCTTGTGAGGTAAATCTTGTGTTCAGAGGGCTCGCGCCCTATTCTTGCGCTTCAAGTTTTGGTGAAGTACTGTTTTTTGTGTGGCAGTTAGATTGTTCCACTATTCCATTAGTTTGTTGGTGAAAATGACTAAAGACCAGAAATCTGGTTTTAAAAAGTGCACTAAGTGCAATTATAAAATGTCTATCACGGATAGTCATGCCATTTGCGTTTATTGTTTAGGGCCAAAGCATTTGCAAGAGACATGTAGTGTGTGCCATGCCTTTTCCGCTAGGGTTCTTCAAGAACGTAAAAATAAATTAATCCTGAAGGGCCTTATTAAGCCCTCCTTTGAGGAAGCTTTGGCTTCATCTTCTGCTACTGCTTCTAAAAAGAAAAGGTCGTCGGCTCCGACCAGTCCGTCGGAGCCGACTACTAAGAAGCATAAGTCGACCTCTTCTTCCTCGGCTCCACTGACTTCGGAGCCGAGGGTCGAAGGGTCTGCCTCGATGCCTCTTTCCTCGGCTCCATTAGTTTCGGAGCCACAGGTTGGAGCATTGAGAGGCGAATCACCTCCCTCGGTTCCATTGGTCTCGGAGTCGATGGAGGTGTGCAGCTCAGACTCTTCCCCCTCGGCTCCGAAAGCTCCTTCGGCACCGATCCTTATTCATACTGTGTCGGATCCGGCACCAATAGTGTTGGAGCCCTTTCAGAGCCGGTCCCCTACCTTGTCGGAGCCGAGAGAGAAGTCATCTCGGCCCCTTTCTATTTCCTCTAGATCCTCCAAATTATCTGATTCGGATTTGGATAGAGTTATTCAGAGGCTTTTCCAGTCTCCGTTTTTTGCAAAAATGGTCTCGGCTCCAGCCCATTCGGCCCCGGAGCCAATCCCCCCCTCGAAACTTTCGATTCCTCCTCCAACTTCGCCGTTGGAGTCGGTGATGGTGGAGCAAGGCGGAGCCGTACAGTCGGAACCGAGACCCCTTTGGAGTTTATCGGTTCCGACCATTGTTCCTACCCTGTCCTTGGGTTCGGGGTTCGGTACTGAGACTTCCTCAGCTGGGGCCGAGGGGAACATCTTGGAGCTAGGTGCCTCGGTGCCTAGTCTTCCCCTCGGAGCATCGGCTGTGGGGATTCCTAGTGCCGTTGTGGTCTCTCGGCCAGTGACCTCCATGGAGTCTGGAGGTCCTGCCTTTGAGGCCATGAGGAGCGCGCTGGCCATGTCCTTGCTGGCTCAGCAGGTTTCCATCTCACCGTCCCTAGACCTAGAGACTGGTGCTTCTGGCATACTGCAGTCCCATGACAGCGGGGTCCCAGGGCCTGAGGATACCCCCGTGGGGGGTTCCCTTCTTCCGGGGGGGGTCCGTCTGAAACCGCTTCAGATGAGCCTCCATGGAAGAAATTGTGCAAGAGGAAGCACGTGGACTCCCAAGATGAGTCTATCACATCTGACACTGACCTCGATGATGCGGAGGGGTCCCCAAAATCATCTTCGGATGATGTCTCTTTCTCGGATATCCTTGAGATTCTGAGACAGAGAGGAGATTGGCAGGCCAAAACCCCTTCCGCTGAGGAGTCAGTCTTCCTCAAGGCCTTCGGGGCCCAGCCCTCTGCCTCCTGGGTGTCTCCGCCCTTCGATGAGTTACTTGATTTAATTTCTCGAAGGGCTTGGGAGCACCCTGACTCTGTGGAACCGGTGCTTGCAAGACCCAACAAATTCCTTTCAGCCCCCCCTCAAAAGGAATTTTTAATGAAAGGAGTTCCTGTAGATGTGATGGTGGTGGCATCTGCCACACAGCAGGACGTGGCAGAGGCTTCAATGTCTATCCACCCTCCTAATAAGGATTCCAGGAGCATGGATAGGTACAGGAAGCGTACCCTTTCTTCAGCGGCCTTTACCTTATGGTCGCTGAATTACCTGTGTCATTTTACTAGGCTCCAAAGGGACCTCCTTAAAGAGCTAGGTGAGTCCCTCACAGGTAATCTACCTGAGGCGTTAGCCCACACTGTTGGCGCCCAGATGACTACCTTATCATCCATTGTGAACTCGTTCATGAGGCTCATCTCATATGCGGCCGAGGGGGTGAGTAGAGCAGCGGGAACAGGCGTGGCCCTTAGGAGATATGCCTGGTTACGCTTGTGTTCCTTTGCGGAGGCCTTCAAGTCTTCCTTCGCCGATGCCCCTTTTGATGGGTCCTCTTTGTTTGGACCCAAGGTGAAGGACACACTGACTTGGTGCGAGCAGGAGGGCAAGACCTTGACTGCTGTTGGGGCCCGTTTTTCCGCTCCCTCTAGGCCTTACCCCAAGGCCCAGAGAGGAGGAAAAATGTGGTTCAGGAAAACTTAGAGGTCTTTCCCTACTCCACCCAGTGATCCCCCCTCTAGAGGCAGGGGGAGGGAAATTCGGGAAGACGCCATCCCAGAGGTGGCAGAGGCCCCCGTAACTCTGGAGACCGTGATTCCTTTCGTGGTTCCTCCTACGCTCACCGTCCCTGAGTTGGTGCCCGACTGTGCAGCTCTGGAGCCAGTCGGGGGTCGTTTTGCGGAACACCCACAGGCTTGGGAAGCTATTACCAGCGACCAGTGGGTGCTCCGGATTATTACCGGAGGCTATCTCATTCCCTTCATCAAGCCCCCCCTTCCCTTCAGGGAAATCCCGGACGTGCCACCCAGTCAGCGGGATCAAGCAGCAATAGAGGTTTCAAAGCTGCTAGAAAAAGGAGTCATCCAGCCTGTCCCCACCGATCAGATTGGATCAGGAACTTACTCAAGACTATTTTGGTGCCAAAAGACAGGGGACTTCAGGCCCATTTTGGACCTCAGTTCATTGAATCGCTTTGTGAAAAAGTCCAAATTCCGAATGGTCACTCTTCAGTCCATTCTCCCACTATTGGAGAAGGATGTCTGGATGTGCTCCATAGATCTCAAGGACGCTTACTATCACATTCTGATAAGTCAAGAGTCCAGGAGTCATTTACGCTTCTGCCTGGGAGACAGTCATTTCCAGTTTCGAGCACTGCCCTTTGGTCTCACCACAGCCCCCAGGGTGTTCACCAAGTGTCTGGCAGTGGTGACTGCTCACCTGAGAAGTCTAGGATTCCAAGTGTTTCCATATCTAGATGACTGGCTCCTTACTGCCACCTCCAAGCATCTTCTAATTCAGTCGCTCATGGCCACAGTCAGCTTGGGCCATTTCCTAGGAATCACTTTCAACTGGGAAAAATCTGTGCTACAGCCATCTCAGTGAATTACCTTTATAGGCGCAGAGTTAGACACAAGAAGAATGCGCGCCTTCTTACCGGCAGAAAGGATTCAGGTTTTGCAGAATCAAGTTCGATCCTGCCTCCCCCTATCAAGAGCTCCGGCCAATCTGATTCTGCAGGTATTGGGGTCGATGGCATCAACTATTCTCCTAGTCCCCTTAGCCAGACTGCACATGCGAGTGCTGCAATGGCTACTTTCAGTTCAATGGTCCTATCAGGAACTTCCATTGAACCACTTGGTTATGATTACGGAAAGTTGCCATCGAGATCTGCGTTGGTGGCTCCTCCGATCCAATCTCGACCAGGGGCGACCTTTTATCCTTCATTCCCCCATTGCCACTGTGACCACGGACGCCTCCCAGGTAGGGTGGGGGGTCATTATCTGGACAGGTCTGTCCAAGGCACATGGCAACCCCAGGAAGCGCATTTACACATCAATATCCTGGAAATGAGAGCGGTGCTACTAGTACTACAAGCTCTCCATCACGCTCTCCCGCAAGGTCTGATTGCTATCCTATCTGACAACATGTCGGTAGTTTGGTATATAAACAAGCAAGGTGGGACCAGGTCGTACCCACTGTGCAGAGAAGCCATGAGACTTTGGCACTGGGAGGTAGCTACCAACCGCTTCCTAATGGCAATGCACATCCCGGGGAAATCCAATGTGATTGCGGACAGACTCAGCAGCACTATCCTGTTACCCCACGAGTGGTCCCTCAACCAAAGAGTGGCTGCGAAAATCTTCGCCAAATGGGGTCTCCCTTGCTGCGATTTGTTTGCCAGCCCCCACAATGCGAAGTGCAGAGAGTTCTTCACTCTGACTCTCTCTCAGGGACAGATTCCCAGGGATGCTCTAACCCACATTTGGCCCCCCGGTCTTCTTTATGCCTTCCCTCCGGTTCCCCTCCTGCCGAGGGTGATACAGAAGGCAATTTACCTGGAGAGTGACATGATTTTGATTGCCCCGCACTGGCCTCATCAGGTTTGGTTCCCCTTCCTTCGGAGGTATGCGGTGGAAGGTCCATGGTTTCTGGACCCAGTGCCAGACCTGTTGACTCATCAGTCAGGACAGTCTCACCCATCTCTCAGGTCCTTGAGGTTGGCTTCTTGGTTACTCCCCTTCCATCCTTAGTCAGGGACAGTTCCCTCTCTCCGGAGGTTATCCACATTTTGTCCTCTTCTCACAAACCTTCCACTATCAAACTGTATTCCAGCAAATGGAAGAGGTTTGCCCTTTGGGCACAGCGACAAGGTATAGACCCTCTTACTGCCCCTGTACCAGAGGTCTTAAATTTCCTGGCCTCTCTTTTTCAGTTGGGCTCTTCAGTTTCCACAATTAAGGTTCAGCTAGTGGCCATCTCTAATTTTCATGTTTCTTTTGAACCTTCATTAATGGCAAACAAGCTTTGCAAGTCTTTCCTTAAAGGAGCGTGGCTCCTTAGGCCCCCGATATCTCATCCTGTGCCCCCTTGGGACCTAAATATGGTCCTGGCTGCCTTAACTGCCCGCCCCTTTGAACCAGCAGCTACCTGTGATATGAAATTCCTGTCTTGGAAGACCACTTTTTTAGTGGCCATAACTTCGGCCAAGCGGGTTTCAGAGCTCCAGGCTCTTTGTTCTAATTCTCCTTATTTGATTTTTCACAAAGATAGAGTGTCCCTTAAATTAAATCCCTCTTTTTTACCAAAGGTAGCATCTTCTTTCTGCATTCAACAGTCCCTAGAGCTCCCTGTATTTTTTCCCAAATTCTCCAATAACGCAGAATATATCTTTCATCAGTTGGATGTCCATAGACAACTGCGTTTTTATTTGAACAGGACTACTCAGACGCGGAAGTCAAATCAACTGTTTGTGTCCTTTGCAAAAAACAGGTTGGGTCAACCAGTGGCTAAAACCTCCATAGCCAAATGGATTAAAGATTGCATCTGTTTCATTTATTCGCAGGCTGACAAAGAGCTTCCCTTTCCAGTCAGGGCTCATTCTACCAGGGCAATGGCTACTTCTGTAGCATTCCACTCCAAATTATCAATAGATGATATTTGTGCTGCAGCTACCTGGACTTCTCCGCACACTTTCATTTCTCATTACAAAATAGATGTGGCTTCTCAAGGCAGGGCTTCCTTTGGTTCCACAGTTCTCAGGAGTGTTTTCCAATGAGCCACCCGGGATTTAGGTGCTAGGGACGCTGTCCCATCAGTTATGAATGTAGGCGAGATAGGATCCCATTACATCTTTTAGTTATGTACTTACCATAACTTCAGATGTATGGGATCCATCTCACCTACATTCATTCGTACCCACCCTCCTTTCCCCCTTCCATTCGGATTTAGAGGAAATGTTGGTCCATTTGGAGATCTTCTCTTGAAGAACTTTAGTTGGTTGGAGTAACTGGTATTTTTTCTGTGTTTGCATGTAAGTATGAAAGCGAACAAACAAGATCTGGGGAAGCAGGTGTGGTGTATCCTGGGATAGAGGGTAGCCCAGCCAATAAGAGACTTCGTTCTAGTATACTAGTTGGCCGAGTCGGAGCCGATGGATCGGCTCCGAACCCATCAGTTATGAATGTAGGCGAGATGGATCCCATACATCCGAAGTTATGGTAAGTACATAACTAAAAGTTAGCTTAGGACTAATCTATCTATGAACCTATAAAACATTATTTCCAATAGCCAGTTTTGTCATGGCTATTTGACAACTGCTTAAGCAATAATTTCCATCTGTTTGCCAAATCAATTTCCGTAAATTAATCTAATGCACTGTATGCCACATTATTTAATTTAATTCTAATTTTTTTTTTTTGGTTTGTAAGGAGATCCCCACAGAAATCTGTTCTGGAAAGTCTTTCCTCTTGCTTGAAAATATAAAAACATAATGCAATAATGCATTATATTGTGTGTTTTCCTTTGAAGAGGTTAAGATTGTTAAAAATCTATGTTGGGCACCTTTGATATGATAGTACCTTGTTGCATTTAAAGGTATTCTATACTGGAACATTAGTGTCTTGTCTATAGCATATCACTAAGATATATAACTTGTAACAAATATAGCTTGATTTCACTGCAACGATTCTAGAATGATCACTACTTCCCTAGAGGCAGATAAAAATGCTGATTACAGCTAAAAAAAGTCAAGACTTAAAGCTGCACATTTAAGTGAAATAATATTCAGAGCTTGTTCAACAACTACAAATGGGATTCATATCTGTCCCTTTCCAGTGAAATGTATTCTAAGAATATATTTAAGGAAAACCAGACGCTAAGTACTTTAAATTGCATTTCAGACACTAATACGGGCATCTAATCCTATTTGCATTCATATTAGTCTGAGGTATCTTTTTTCTGAGATTTACCTATTTGTATGCTTGTGTGACTTGAACTACTTTTTGCATGATATCTTTACCTTTGTAATTTAAATCTATAAGAGCCAATTTTTTTTAAATAGACTTCTTAACAGTGTGTGAAGGCAGTGCTAAACTTATTTAAGAACTATACACATCAGTAAACACATGCATTGAACTCTAAGCAATATGCACTCAGAGAATTTATCTTCATATTAGCTCACCAGGAAGAAATCTGGTGCTGGAAAGAGACAAGCACTACAAATGTGCATGTGATATTTTACATTAAACAGAAAAGGAAAATAGACTGTAATACTTCCATTAAGAGAAATTGAGATTCCAAATTCCAGCCACTGTTGCAGGACATGAAATGACAGCCTGTTAGTTGTCACTTTCTTATGCTATTTCTGGCAAATTAAGGACTACATTTAAACCTCTTAATATTGCAGCTAGACAAAAGAAAGCAGTTAGATACTTAGGCTCGACTACGTTCTTAAACCATGATGCAGTAGATGCAGTATGTCTCCTTCCTCAGATGACAGGAATTTTCTTGAGTCTCCCTTAAATATTAAAAAAGTACTCTAGAGATCACTAAATTAGAAAAATAAATATATATATATATATATATATATATATATATATATATGCTGCCCTATAAAAAAACAGACTTAGCCCTAACCCACAAGTACAGACACACACACACACACACACACACACACACACACACACACACACACACACACACACACACACACACACACACACACACATTCTCTCACTCTCTCTCTCGCAGGCACATACATGCACACACACACACATATGCATGCACACAATAAAAATAACCAGACAATGAAATATATGCATGCAAATTATTTTCTCCATAATGACATGATCACGCATTAGAAAATTACCAAATAATTAATATCTTAGGGGGTCTATGTATTCACATTTGCAAAAGCTGTCAGATCAATGTTTCATCCGAGAAACAATGCATTTTTGCATGGTGAATTAAAGTCGATTTTAATGCAATACTGATCAGAGTTGTATCTGTACAGCACTGGTGACAATAGGAAAAACTGCTTTTTTTGATACAGTTGCTCCTAAATTTGAAAGCTGTGTATGTAAAGCCTGAAGAACATTACCCAATGTTCTCTTCAAAGTATTAAACGGTATTTGACAAAAATGAGGCAGAGTTTATGAATCAGTGCACAGATTGCATGTGAACTTGAATAAAGTGAGATGGAATGCATTATCTTATGTGTACTTACATACACATGCACATGCACAGGCACACACAGACACACACACACACACACACACACACACACACACACACACACACACACACACACACACACACACCAAGAGAGAAAGAGAGACACACATACCCATACATACACACATATGCATACACACACATACACAGATACACATACATATACACAGGCGGGTCTACTTCTGTAGACCAAATTACCATAACACTGAATGTCTGAAGATCAAGACCATAAAGTCAAAAGCATTACGTCCTGAAAGTTTACAAGCTCAGCTTTCAGAATATTGAACAATATGGAGCAAACGTTACTTTCTTACCCTACAATAATTTAAAACACCACAACAATTGAACACTGTTATGTTTCATAGCACCACATCTTTAGTTTCTAATTTATGCCACGTATAATGAAACAAAGGAACTTATCGAATGTATATATTATACATTACAACAAAGGTGCAATGTAATATAATACAGATGTTCTCTTCATCTTTAAAAGTCTAGCAATTGCTTAAAGAAAAAAGGTTTAGTTAAGTATTTAACAGTTGCTCGAAATGCAGTAACAGTTCTCCCTTTACACTTCCCTGTATGCTTCTACAACATTAACATTTCTTCACTGGTATAGTATGTTTCAGATAATAAATGTGCCATTCAGTAATGAACATTCCTTTTGTTTTTTTTGTCAAGCTGCAATATTATTAACTGCTGCATTGATTTCAGCAGCTTGGAACGTATCTTCCGCCATGTATTTTTTGATACTAACAACAAATGTTTAAAGTGATAGCGCACTATTAAAAATATATGCCGAGTCAGTAGGGTGATTTTTTTCTTCAATGTAGTGCGATCTTGTTGTTAGTATATTTAATTTGCAGGGGGTGTGGGGATTGCAGGGGGGCACTGCAAAAATGTAAGAAGAATGCATTATGATCCCGGATTGTTGGTCGGTGGGCGTGATGAAGGCCGACATTGGTACTATGCACTTGCTGGGGTAAGGATATATAGCATAATCATCAGTAGAATGTTAAGTTTAGATATTCTCAAAGTCAAGGTTGTAAACTTTCAGGATGTGAAGCTTTCAAATGTATAGTCTCAATCTTCTGTCATTCGGTGTTATGATAATTTGTTCTGCAGAAGTAGACCCACACAGGCACATATAGAGATACACACACACACACACACACACACACACACACACACACACACACACACACACACACACACACACACACACACACACACACTCATGCGCACGTTCACACAGTTTTGTTTCTAACGTGTAACATGTATTCCACTGTCTTAGTAAAAAAGTATGTCCTAGAAGTAGGGAAATAAGGACATTATGATGTCACTACTTCACCAATACAGCAAGTAAAAAGTAAGAGAGTATGAAACTGTGACATTAAAGTGGTGGCTGTGGGAAACATGATAGTTTCAAGTTTATGTGCATGGCTAAAACACAAGGACTTCTACCTATGCATCCTTGCCAGCTTTTATGCCCAACATGGAAGCATGATCCCTGCTCCTTATGTACCCCTGTGCTCCAAGATACCCAGTTTGCAAATGAAGAAGAACTGCTTCACTACTTGTACTGTGCTGATAGCTAATGCAGACAGTGTGAACACAGATTCATAAATCCATAGATTCTTAGACTATTACTAGGCTAACGATCCAGGGGGCCTTTCCAAACTTAGCTACGCCTTCCCAAAAGAATAATGATGTCCTGTAGCCAAATAGTACAGTGACAGCCAGGCATTTATAAGCTACTTCTTTTCATGAGTGATATGGGTGCCAGGCCTGGTGTAAATTCTCTATTCTACATACACCGGTCTAAGTTGTGCTTAAAATGGGTAATAGACAAACTCAGCTTCATATAGATGCAAAGCCTATTCCATAGAAAGGTCAGTCTTCAGGACACAGATCTTTCCCTCAGCATGTTCTGTTTAAGTCAGACAAAACAAAGGTCCTTAGACCTTGTATTTCTGGTACTGTTTGACTTACGAATATGCAGGGGATTGATAAGAGTGGGGTTTGCGGATGCCTTCTTCTTACTTATAAGTTCTTCAACATAAAAGGATTTCCTCACTACTGTTGCCATGTGGAGGTCAAGATAAGGCTATTGTCTACATCTGTACCCAGATCTCTGACCACTGGGTCAACTCTTAGGGGAATATTATCAACATGGTAATTAGCCAGGATGGTTGATTTCCCAATGGATGTACTTATGCATTCCTTAGCATTCAGTTTAAGTCCATGGCTTTAGCACCATTTGTAATTCAGAGATAGGTCTTCTTAAAGAATGCTAATATCTGCAGGGAAGTCAATGATAATCCCCGTCTTGCAATCATCTGAAAACTTAGTCAGCCATAAACCTTCAGCATTTGCTTCCACTTTAGAGAAATAGATGCTGTAGATCAGAGAGCACATGCTATGTGCTGTATCTTTAAGAAGCACATCAAAGACTGAGCGTGCACGTATAAATGTTAAGCACGTGCCATTCCTAGTGCCATTTTGAGAGTTCAGCCAGAGAGTAAACATGTATGATTACAGAAGTTAGTTTTTATATAAGTTACTTCAGTTAAAATCAGTAAACCTCTAGCATGTTTCCACTTCAGAAGGATCCTTGCCATTCAATATTCAATCTGGCATGCCTTCTAATCAACCTTCTTCACTTTCCGGGTTACTACCACCACTACCAATCAGACAATAGAGCAGAAGCTCACATCCATGATGACATCATCTTCAGCAAGTGCGGTTGCTGCTGAAAGTAAAGATTTAGGTGCAAGAAGGAAGACAATTTTAGTAAGGCACAAGTACATTCCATGTGACTGGGCGGCCACAGTGGTGCAGTGGTTAGCATTGTCGCCTCACAGCAAGAGGTTCTCTGGTTCGATCCTCGGCTGGGGTGCCTTCTGTGCGGAGTCTGCATGTCCTCCCTGGGGTCGCGTGGGTTTCCTCCGGGTGCTCCGGTTTCCTCCCACATCCCAAAGACATGCTGCAAGTGGATTGGACACTCTAATTTGGCCCTAGGTGTGAGTGCATGTGTGTGTGTGTGCCTTCTGTGGAAGGTTGGGTGCCGGGCTGGCAACTCAACACTGTAAAACTCCACTGCCAATCATGAGCGGACAGGTAATCTGCTGTGGCGACCCCTAACCGGGAAAAGCTGAAAGAAGAAGAAGAAGACATTCCAATGCGACTATAGATTCGCCTCATCATAATAATCTGAATAATCTGACTAATGGCACTTCCACCTCACATGCTCGTAGTATACGTCACCCTTTAGTAAACAACAGCTTCCATCCTCTTTACCCTGCAAGGAATAGAAGCTAGAAAGGCAGCTTGCTTGATCAAGAAGTCACAGCAGGAACAAGAGGAAGCAGAAGAGAGTCCATCGAATGCTCCCAGCACAAAAAAGTTAGTAAGTTAGTTAACTCTAATGCGAATGGCCTAATTTTGAATTTTTCATCACATTCTCTTACTGAGTGTGAAAAGCGAGTGTTGCAAAAGGGGCCGTCCTTCACCCCTACACACACATCAGATTCTACTGACGTTATATTCGATGTGAAACGTTTTGCAAGGAATATAACGTTAAAATTGATGCATAATTATGATGATGATGATATGACGGAGAATCATGATTTTAACACTGGCACATTTTTTAAGAAACTAGGTGTGTATATACCTATCTTAAATCCGTTGGTAAGTACATTTGAAAAACTCTATATTGAAAAGATGTACAGTATTTATAATAGTCGTAAGAAATGTAAAGTTAATTTTAATTTAAGCAAAGAAGAGTGTTTAGTCTTAAGGGACTTGATAGGAAATGATAACGTCATAATTAGACCATCTGATAAGAGGGGACCGATAGTCTTATTGGACATAAAATGTTATAATGATGCTATGAAGATTCTATGTGCTTGTTAATTTAGAAATAATTGAGTCTATGAAGTTGAATGTAAAACAATTACTTAATAAGTTGTATTCTGAAAAAAATGGTAGATAAAGAACTATTAGACAATCTTACAGTAAAAGATGTGCTGCTGCCAAGAATACAAGGTCTCCCTAAAGTTCATAAAAATGCACAGAAACCTCCATTACATCCTATTGTTGCTGGATGCAACTGTTTGACAGAACCACTTTCTATGTACTTGGAAAAAGCATTAAGGCCTGTGCTGAATGAGAATATGTTTATCCTAAGAGATACTGAGCATTTTTGCATGACTTGTTTGTTCATTTGGAAAGTGGTAAATTCCCCAAAAATAAGTTCATGTTGGTCACCATGGATGTGACCTCCTTGTTTACTGTAGTACCTAATGAGGAAGGGGTCATTAAGGTTAAATAGTTCTTACAAAGGTTTTTTAAATTGGGTGAAGTAGATATTGCCCTAGTTTGTACACTATTAAAAATTGTGCTGGAGCATAATGTTTTTGTGTTTAATGATTCCATCTACTGGCAGTGTCATGGTGCAGCTATGGGCACTTCATGTGCCAATAGCTATGCCAACACTGTCATCTCTATGTGGGAAATGGAACATGTACTTGAAGGGCCTTATGCCAAATCTATATCTTTCTACAGGAGGTTTGTAGATGATTTAATTTTTCTTTGGGCAGATACTCAACAACAATTAATATAGGTTTGAGGTGTTTGTGAATAATACCACCAACTATTTGCATTTTTCCATGAATGAATGTGTACAAAGTATACATTTTCTTGAAGTTACTGTGGAGGCTGATGAGAATGGTTCTATTTTCACAAAGCTATATAAAAAGCCCTGTCATGTTAGTCATCTTTTGTGTAGAGATAGCATGCACCCTGACTACATTTTCAACAATGTGGTCAAAAATCTAATTTTTAGAGCCGCTGGATTAAATGTATGTGATAATGATTTTAACAAACAGATTAAGACAACGCAGCACTGTTTAAAGGAAAGGCGTTATAGTGGCCATGAAATAGTGGAGAATGTAAAAAAGGTTAAGTGTTTAAGGGGGACCACAGCGAGACCTTATTTTTCAGATGGTATGCCAGTTAAAACAGTACATAATAGGAATACTCATAATAAACTGAGAGTGTCATTAGGAAACACTGGAAGGTACTTGCAACAGATAAGGATATAATGAGAGTAATAGATCCTACGCCTATGTTTTTATTTAAACATATGAAATCTCTGAAAAAAACTTTATGTCATCCTAGGAATAAACATGAATATAGCCATAAAGCCACTTTACTCTATAGCAAGTGTGGTGTTTGCACTTACATTGATAGTAGTGCCAGTTTTGTACATCCGGATCAGAATAAAATCTACAAGTTCCATATTTTTGCAACCTGTAGTACCTCACATGTTTTCTATTTGGCTTGTTACTCACAGTGTTTTAAATTCTATATAGGTAAGACAGCTAGAGCACTCAGGGGAAAGAATAAAGGAACACCTCTGTAAAACTAGTAGAGGAAAGAAAACTACTGCTTTATCTAAGTATGTTCTGGCTAGTAGTCCATAGCACAGATTTAAGTTCCTGGTTATTGGGAGGGTTCATGAGACCTTAAGTGGAGGTAACATTAGAAACACTACTGAGCTACTTGAATCCAAGTGGATTATTAGATCGAGAGGTGATAGTGGCCATGGACTTAATGATTTGGTGCCTATAAAGCCCAAGTTAAAATCTAGGAACTTAAGATGTTGAATGTTTTAACGATTCAGAGTTTTCACAAAATTTTATATACCAAAAATATATTTTTGAAATATATTATATGATATTAGCTTATTTTATTGTATATATGTTTATATTCGTGGTACATATTTTTAAGAGGACATTTGTTTAAATGCAGGAACACTAGTGTCACATGACTAATTGATCAGGTAGTAAATGGTATTTAAGTCAGTATTTTTCATTAGAAAGACATTACCTGATGAAGCAGTTTAGTCTGTGAAAGCGCTTGTGGTGTTGACAATAAAGTTTTTCGTTGAAACTGGCCATTCTGGAGTCCCTTTGTCTTGGAATATTTATCTGTTGGGTGTTTTTTGTATTGGGACTCATTTACCAGAGTGGGTTGGTATTTGTGTTTTTTCTACTTCTATCATGATGTGTTTGTATAAAATAAAGCTGCTTGAACAGAACCCATGAAGACTCTTCTATTGTGTCCAAAGTAGGAGAGCGACATGGTGTCAAAACTGGGATTGAAGAGAATAAGATTTGGAGTCATGAGATGCAGAGATGACCATGAAGGTAAACTAAAAGAAACGAGAACGAAAAAGAGCCAGAAAAGAAGCAAAGGTAATGTGAATATACACAAACTACTTATTTCATAAATAGGACAAAGCATGGCATTACAAGGGCACAAAATGCATTAGTAAACAAGTGGGAGGCATAAAAGGCTTATTAACTAAAGGAAACATTTAAAGTAAAGGTGTTTGATGAAATGATTAACAGAAAAGTAAAATGAGGATGTTTAAAGTAAATCAAGCATGTTTATGGCAAAATGGACATATTTAGAAAAGTACAGTGGGCATGAAAAGAGTTTAAATGAGAAAAATGAATACAATAAAGGCAAAAAGGGACACATTAAGAGTAAAATAAGCAAGGCGACTACATGTTTTTTGACAAAGTGCTGTGTTTTGGCATAACTATGGCTTTGTATTGTATCACGGGCATAACTAAAGTTATCTGAAGTATCTCAAAGTGTGTAAAAGTGCTTACAGTGTATGCTTATTACTGTGCATGTATTTTGAAGAGTCATTCGTGTGCAAAATGCAATTATTTCATGAAGTGCAGTCAAAGTATAGCCATTTCGAAAAGTTCTTGTGCTGGGTATGTCTATTTGCAAAGTACCACCATTACAGAGTGTTCCTTGCAATGTAGAGAATTGCTTAGAAAGGTACCGCTATTTTGGGGAAGTTTCAGTGTGTTGTGTACTGTTTATTTGCAAAGTGCTATTACTTTGAAATGTTATTGACTCTAAGCTTCTCCTGCCCAGTTCATTCACATTGTGCGGTTATTTGAAGTCATTTTTAAAATGATGTTAAATTACTTTAGCAATACAATAATTTCAAAAGCATCTCAGTGCCCTAAAAAACTTATTCCGCAAAGTTCAGTTACAAGGAGGCTTGCATCGTGCAGTAATTTGGCATGTTTCTTATACTGATAAGAGGTGATTTCATGCAATACAATAATTTCAAGAGTGTTACAGTGCCCAAGGGAGACTTATTTCATGAAGTTCAGTTACAGAGAGGCGTATTGTGCTATTGAGCAAAGTTACAAGTACTGGCATAAATTTCTGGCATATGTGTATGTGTATGTGTTTGTGCTTATGTACAAAACCCTTCACTGGTATGCATTAATATGGCAGATGGATTTTGAAAGCCCTTACCTCTTGTATTGATCAGAATATTGCAGAGAATTGGAGAATATTTGAGGAAGAGTATGAAATTTTTATACAAGCAGCTTATGCAGATAGAGATTACACGCACCAGGGCATTCATTTTGCTAAACTTAGCTGAGTCAGAAGCCATAGAAAGAGAGCATTCGTGTATGCACCAGCAGTGTATGAAGGAGAAGGTCAAAACTGTCATATTGTTGTACAGGCTGAGTCAAAGGAAGATGCCGAGTGTTTGAAGCACAAGTTCAGAGAAATTTGTAACCCTGAGACAAATATTACACTGGACAGGCATTTGTTTTACATGAGAGATCAAAAATCAAGGGAGACTTTTGCAGCTTTTATAACTGATCTGAGAAACAAGGCGAAAACATGTCGGTTTGGTGACTTAAAAGATGAGTTAATAAAGGACAGGCTTGTGTGTGGTGTTAATAGTGCTGCTGTGAGAAAGAGCTTGCTGCATGACAGTGACTTAACATTGAGTAAAGCCATAGAGATTTGCCAAATCCATGAAGTGACGGAAAAACACACAAGTATGCTGGCAAGTGACAGAAGCATGGTTTCAGTAGGCTTCAGAGCAAATATAGACAGCATGCAGCATGTGGCAAACAGAAATAGGCCTACTAAGCACACGGCAGCCACACCCCTGCTGGCTCATCAAGAAAACTGAGCAGTTTTCCAGCAAATTCTAAGACCAGCCCAGTTAAAGGAACATATTCGTCAGTGCAGTACAAGCATGAATCAGCAAAACACAAGTCCAGCTTAATTGTTAATTGTCGCAATTGTGGTGCAAATTGTGAGTCTAAAAGAGAGAAATGCTTAGCATTTGGTCAGCAATGTCACAAGTGTAACAAATGGAACCATTTCCAGAAAGTTTGCAAATCAGGTAAACCTCACACAGTTGTAAAGAAAGGTGCCACAAAAAAAGCAGGTTGACCAAGTAGAGATGCAGCAGTCAGCTTTCTATGTGGGTGGTGTATCAGTAATTGGTGAAAGAGGTGATGCAGTGAATTTATTGGCAAAGTGTTCTGTACTGTCCGATCAATGGTAAATCCACAGAGCCTAAAGTAGACACAAGTTCAAAGTGTAATGTTGTATCAGCAGACACATTTGCTAGAGTGAGAACTAATGAGCAACTCAATGTGGCCAGTAGTGTGAAACCTGTTGCTTAAGGAGGTGAAGAGATTCAAACTGAAGGCTCAGTGATGCTTTCATGTTTTGGCCAACAACTGTTGCAACTTGTTATTCTATGTAGTCAGAAGACCAGTCCAGTCTTTATTGGGTTTCAAAGATAGTTTGAGAATTGATCTGCTTTCTTTTACCAAAGAAGTTCATCACATAAGTGCATCTCATAGTTTTAATTTTTCCAAAGTTATTTTCTTAGAGTACACTCATGTTTTCAAGGACAGGTTGAGCAAACTTCCAGTTGTGTATTCCATGATGTCAGACCCAGAGGTCACTCCAGTAGTCAGAGCAGCAAGAAGAGTTTTGATAGCTATGCAGGATAAAGTTAAGGCTCAGTTGGACAAAATGGTACAGCAAAGTGCAATTTGTCCTATTACAGAACCAACTGAATGGGTGTCATTTATGGTAGCAGCTCACAAAAAAGGCTCAGACGAAATTAGAATATGCATTCACCCAAGAGATTTGACCAAAGCATTGAAAAGACCATATAATTCAAAACGCACTATTGAAGAGGTTGCAGCCCTAATACCAAATGCCACTGTTTTTTTCAGTCTTGGATGCAAAGTATTCATTTTGGCAAGTGCTGCTTGATCGCAAATCCTCATTAGTAACCACTTTTGGTACTCTGTTTGGCAGATACAGATTTCTAAGGATGCCATTTGGAATAAATTTTGCAAGTGAAGTCTTTCAGCATGCAAAGGGGCAAATTGTTTTGGGTTATTCTTTTTGCCATAATAGTAGATGATTTATTGGTTGGAGGCAATGGTGAAGCAGAGCATGATAGAAACCTAAAGAGAGTTCTAGACAGAGCACATAAAGTGAACTTGAAGCTCAGCCCTCTGAAGTACAAATTCAGACTCCCAGAAGTTACATACATAGGTCATTTGTTTACCAGTACTGGCTTGAGACCAGGCTTGACCATTTAGGCAAGTTTTTACCAGACTTAGTGAGTTGACAACACCTTTAAAAGAGCTAATGTGCAAAAATGTTGCATGGTCATGGTTAGAACAGCACCAGAAGGTGTATGAAGAGCTCAAGCAGAAAATTACCACCCCACTTACATTAAGGTACTATGATGTGAACAAACCAGTTACTCTTTCCTGTGAGGCTTCAAAATTTGGTATAGGCACAGTTATACTTCAAGAGGGCAGACCAGTAGCCTATGCATCTAAAACACTTACCCAAACAGAGATGCAGTATGCTCAGATTGAGCAAGAACTTTTGACAATAGTATTTGAATTGTTCCAAGTTTCATGATTATATTTATGGTCGAGCTGTTCAGATTGAAACTGACCATCAACCTCTAGTTACTATTCTAAAGAAACCTATGCATTCAGGTCTAGCAAGATTATAAAGAATGATGCTCAAATTGCAAAAGTACAACTTCAAAATGGTCTACACAAAATCACAAATGAACTGGGCTAAAGTGCTTTGGGTGTTTTTGACTTGGTCTACGCAAAAGGCAAACTACTCTATATGGCTGATACCTTATCCAGATCACCTAGGATTACAACGGAACAGCTTGACGTAGAGACTTTTGACTTTGATATGATGGCAGTGTGTAATTTTTCTACCACTAGGCTTGATGAGTTGAGACATCACACTGAAACTGATCCAATTTTGAAAAAGCTCAATCACTACATTAATGTTGGTTAGCCGTCAAAGCAATCTAGTGCACCACCAGATGTGTAAACCTATTTGCTGTTAATGGAAGATGGCATTCTTTTCAAAGGTGCTAAAATTGTTGTTCCTGCTCCCTTACAACATTAGCACATCCAGATTTTGCATTGTGTTCACCAAGGTTCCACTTCCACTAAGAGGCGAGTGAGTGAATTAGTATTTTGGTCTTCCTTACTAAAATACATTGATAAAGTACTTTCTTCTTGTTCAGTATGCAATAGTACTAGATCGCACTTGCAAAGAGAACCGCTTCAGCTACACCCAGTTCCTGAACTACCTTGTCAACCATAGCCACTGATATCTTTGAGTGGAACAATCACTACTACTTGGTATTGGTAGACTCTTATTCGAATTGGTTTGAGATTGATCTACTACCTAATCCAACATCTACTACTGTTATTACTAAGCTGAAGCATCATTTCTCAGTCCGCGGTAGTCTGTACAAAGTTATTTCTGACAATTTACTAGCCAGTTGTTTCAGACATTTGCAAGAGAATGGGACTCTGTACATGTTACCAACAGTCCTGAGTCCTCAGCTGAATGGCCTAGCCGAGCGAGCTGTGCAGAGTGCGAAACAACTACTCAAAAGGTCAAGATGTGACAATCCAGATGTTTTCTTAAATCTCCTTAATGTTAGGTCTGTACCACATGATGATGTTCTTGGATTTCCAGCTCACTGACTTCTTTCCAGGCAAACAAGAACTACGCTGCCTATTACTACCAATCTACTAAAGCCTAAAGCCAAGAATAATAAGACCATCAAGGCTCAATTATTTAAGAAGCATTCTATCCAGAAGCCATTGTATGACAAGTTGAGCAAACTTATTTCTCCATTAAGGGAAGGAGAAATGGTCAGATGTCAAACGGAAAAAGGTTTTGACCACACAGGGCAAGTTATTGGTAAATGTCGTAAACTGAGATCCTACCTTACAGACTCGGAAGGTACGCAGTACAGATGAAACCATAGACATCTGTTACCTGTACCAGAATCATCATCACAACATTGTTATAGTGGCTTAAGACTCTAAATCTCAGGGTGAACCAAATGTTGTTTCCATCCCACAGGGTGTTCCTACCTCTGATTCCATTCCTGAAGATGTTCTAAGTAAATCAGAGATCGAACATTCTTCAGAGACAGTTCCAATAGATAAGCCTAAATCCCAATTTTATGTCACATTTTATGGACCACTATCTAAGCCCTGAGTGAAATATGTAGCAACATGGATTTAACTGTGTATATACATATATATATATATATATATATATATATATATATATATAGCATGTATACATGCATGAATAATACTTGTCTGTGATATCTGCATGCCAAAAAAAGTTTCATAACATTGCATGTTTTGTTTTTCAGGAGGGAGGATGTAGATCAGAGAGCATGTGCTATGTGCTGTATCTTTAAGAATCACATCAAAGACTGTGCGTGCATGTATAAATGTTAAGCATGTGTCATTCCTAGTGCCATTTTAAGAGTGCAGCCAGAGAGTAAGCATGTATGATTACAGCAGTTAGTTTGTAAATGTTACTTCAGTTAACATCAGTAAACTTCTGTTGTGATGTGTTTGTATAAAATAAAGCTGCTTGAACAGAACCCATGAAGACTCTTCTTTTGTGTGCAAAGTAGGAAAGTGACAGATGCCAAAAAGGATCAGGCTCAGTGCCAAGCCCTGGTGGACCCCCCAGTGACCGGCCTCACCTATTTTGACCTCTTGGGGCTTATCATTGAGCCAGTTGGCTATCTAGTGAATGATAAAAGGACTTATGCCTAATTTAGTCAGCTTTTATTAAATGCCTGAATGGGGTATTGTATCAAAATCCTTGGAAAGGTAGAGAAAAGCTGTGTGCACAGTCTTGCCGTAATCCATTGCATTGGTGACCCTGTCACACAAGCTCAGCAAATTAAATAGCCATAACTTTCCTTTAAAAAGCTGAACTGTGATGGGTCCAGCCTTTGCAGGTTACCTATGCCCTCATTTATCATGTCTATGATGATTCTCTCCATGGGCATACTTATGAGGCTGGTGAGACGTATGGGCCTGTAGCCCAGATCGGTGGCTGGACCTCCTTTGTGCATGGGAATGACTGTAGCCATCTTCCATTCCTTGGGCACAAAACCTGATTGTAGGCTCCCATTGAAAAGTGATACATGTTTCATGTTATTTAGTAAGCATCTTGTATGTTATCATTGTTTTTAGCCTTGGAAAGTGCATTGAAGATGTGTTTCCTAGTAATGGTTGGGAGGATTGTGATATGTGGTATTTCCTTTGGACTATCAGGGGGGGGGGTTTGAGATGAACCTGTCAGCCAAAGGGTTGGTAATGGCCTCCGGCTTCTCTCTTTTTACTTTCTCCAAGTCTTTTGAGTTTCTAATACCATGACAGGAATGGATCCCATTCCTAAGTCAAAGTATGATTAAAGTTCATGAAATTAGTATTGTTTCAATCTTTGATGACAGCCAAAAGTGCTCTTTGTAGCACCCGTAAAGTGCCCAGAAATGACTTCTTCTGTAATTTGTATGGAGTTATATATATTGGTAACAAATTTAAGTACGATTCTAAATTATTGTTTATAAGATTATTTGCTCCTCCTACTATTGGAACTGTCTGGGTATCTTTCCTCAATATTGCTTTCATTTCTGCCTGCAAATCCTGTTATTTTATGACTTTGTGTCTCTCTGTACATAAGACACTGTAGTCACTGGGTGTAGCAATTTTAGTGATTAACTCTTATTTTGTCTTCATTTCATGGACGACTATATCTGGTTTTCTCACATCTGTCTTTTGAACTGTTGGTAATGGGTGAGCCCATGTGATGCAGACTTCATCATTTTCTATGGTGCTTTGTGGCTCATGTTGCCAGTGTTTTTTAGGGGTCTATATTAGAAGACCGACTGTTTTGGTGATCGAACACCTAAACATTGATCTTCTAATATCGCACCGCACAATGTCGAACGTCCCAGGGAAACACGTCCCTGTGCCCCCCCTAACTAAATATACCAACTCCAAGATTGCTCAACAGTAGGGAAATAGCAAACTCCACCAAACGGCCAAGGGAAATCTTTCCCTGTGCTAAATCGGTCGTTTGACATTTTTTTTGCTTTCGATATTAGAAGATCGATGTTTAGGTGTTCAATCACCTAAACATTCGGTCTTCTAATATAGACCCATTTTTCAGTTACTTCAGTATTATGTTTGCATAATCCTCAATGCATCAGTCTTGCCACATTATTATGCCTTTCAGTATACAGTCCTTCTGCCATTAGTATATCATAACCAGCAACAAGATGTGCGACTCTTTCCAATTCTGTTTTACAAAACCTACATTTGTCTGTTTCTCCCAGATGTTCAATGGACTTTGGAAACCAGTGTATATGTAGTCCACTGTCTTGAGCCGCAAACAACCTTTCATCTTTTGGTTTAAATTCACCTCTCCTTAACCATTCCTGTGCTTGATTCTGATCATCATGAGGTTGTTCCAAGAGTTTTCTGTACTTGCAACTATATTTATGCATTTTTCACATTTCTTGCCTTCTCATCTAATCCTTCACCTTGTATTCTTTCTTTTGTTTTTTTGGCACATTCAGTTGCTGCCTGATTTTTATCAACTTCTGGTTTGATTTCCATTCCCGCTTGATGCTTATAGTGTGGGCATACCTCCCAACCGTACCGAATTGCTCGGTTTTTACCGAGTTTTGGGGTTCAAATGATGGGGTGCCATGATTCCTGAGTGGCACCCCTTCATTTCTTTGTTTTGAATTTTTTCCCCCATGCTTTTGAGCTGACGTCATCATGCGTGCAATGACATAAGCTCCACCAGCCTGTCAGAATTGAGGTGAAGGGCTCACGTTCATTTCCAGCTTTCATTTCCGGCTGTTTGAATACAAGCACACAAGGAAAAGAACTGCTGCTGCGAGAGAATAGGACTGCCTATCTGCATTAAGGAAAGAACTGCTTCAAGAAAAAAACTGCTGCGAGAGAATGGGGAATGGGACTGCCTTATCTTCATCAAGCCAGGGACAGAGGGACTTCAGAAACAGAAACAAAGCTGCAGCTGCACCGAGTTTATTTTCTGCAAGCTGGAGTTCATGTAGCAGAGAACGGTGAGCTAGATTTATTTCCTGCTGAGTTTATTTCTGCAAGGGGTGAGCTAGAAGCTAGTATTATTTCCTGCAAGTGTGTGTTTTCAGCCAGAAGAACTGTGTGCTGCGAATGGAGTTTTATTTGCTGCTGTTTCTGAAAGTGTGTGCTGTGGAGTATGCGAGTGAACCAGATGCTGTGTGTGTTTTTCGGCCAGCAGCTGAATGCGACCGGAGTTTCAGCCAGCAGATGAATGAGACCGGAGTTTCAGCCAGCAGATGAATGCAACCGGAGTTTCAGCCAGCAGATGAATGCAACCGGAGTTTCAGCCAGCAGATGAATGTGACCGGCATTTCAGCCAGCAGATGAATGAGACCGGCGTTTCAGCCAGCAGATGAATGCGACCGGAGTTACAGCCAGCAGATGAATGTGACCAGAGTTTCAGCCAGCAGAAGAATGCAACCAGAGTTTCAGCAGGTGTGTGTGTGTGTGTGTGTGTGTGTGTGTGTGTGTGTGTGTGTGTGTGTGTGTGTGTGTGTGTGTGTGTGTGTGTGTGTAAAAATGCCCCAACTGCATGCACTTTGTGGCTAGAGGTACTTACGCTCAAACTCTGTACCTTGGGTACAGGTGAAAAGAGCCTAAAGTCTCTAGCCACCACCACTTATGCCTCACATTGTTGTATTCCTCATTAAAAAAACTCTGAAGGACTGAATTCACTAAATACTGACAGGCATTTGAATTTCACACTTCATATTCTTCACAAAATAAATGGTAACAAAGTTTATAAAATCAGTATTTGAAATGTGTCCCCATTTTGGGGCTGTATTCCCCCATTATTGGCTATGTCCAGGTTTTTTGTATTAACAGGATGAGAGCAGTGGTGAGAAATGAGAACTGAATTCACTAAATGATATTGCTTTGGCTTAGTGGTGTGTTCTGATTATAGTGCACAATGTCCTGGATTCAAGATTTGGCAATGAAATGTATGGTGGTAACACCTTTTATTCAAGCAACTTTCCAAATTTTTACAAACAATGTTGAAAATGTGTCCCTGGTTTTTGGTCTTTGGTCCCCCCCCCAAAAAAAAAAATTGAATATAAGTGCGAGAAGCTTTCAAAGATGCCTATGGTCATTCTGTGTGTGTGTGTGTGTGTGTGTGTGTGTGTGTGTGTGTGTGTGTGTGTGTGTGTGTGTGTGTGTGTATGTGGAAGTAAGACTTTCATCATGGAAATGTCCTGAACACGGCAGTTTTGTCATTACTGGTTAATGCAGTTTGTTTCATTGCCTACTGGAAAAATGTTTAAATAAGTTTAAAATGCACTGTAACTTAAGGCTAACAAGTGTGCTGTATTATACAAGGAATATAATTTAATAGTCAGGAAGGTGTATCAAAGAAAAGAACACATGTATGTTTTGTGTGCAGGGGAGGCAATGATTTGAAAACAGCCCAAAGGTAATCTTTATCCACCACTGGCCAGATGCATTTTCTTTGGAGGTGCTGTGGGTTTCAATGCTGTTTCAATGAATGTGAGTTTAAAGGGCAGAGAAGTTTTAATTCCAAGTCAGTTTTCATATTGAGACAGTATTGCTTTGTTTAGCAGATATCTATTGGTGTTTGTGCATTGTGATATAAAATGTAAATAAAATCCAAATCATTGTAGAAGTAAAGCAGTATGGACACATTAGTGTTTATGGTAAATGGGGTGAAATAGCCAGGCAATGGGACATTGGGATGGCTGCAGGGGGACTCTGGTGCTATATTTTGGTTCTGTTCAGTTTGCGTTTGAACATTGGTATCACACAATCCCACTAGAGTGGGTGGGGTTATGTAATTATGTTTGCAAATTTTACGTTAATCAGCGTACAGATTTGTACCTATTTTTCATGGGCGTTGTCCAGATTTTTGATGTTTCCAGGTTGAGAGGTATGAGTGTGGGTATTGCTATTTACAATAAGCTCTGTGCATCACTGAGTATTTTCCTGGGGGTTATGGACATAGCTGTAGAAAACATTATAGTTTGCCTTAGAAGCTATTTTTCTTCAAAATTGGCACATGAAGTATTAATTTACCCTCTTAGCTGCCTGTTTAGATCGGTCAGCTTTTTTTAGTATATCGAGCTTTGTTCCTCCAACGTTTACATTATAGTTTGCCTTAGAAGCTATTTTTCTTCAAAATTGGCACATGAAGTATTAATTTACCCTCTTAGCTGCCTGTTTAGATTGGTCAGCTTTTTTTAGTATATCGAGCTTTGTTCCTCCAACGTTTCACCAAGATTTTTTTTTGTTTTGTTGTATAACTGATTGATATTATGATTCCATCAGGGGGACTTCTTTTGAGTTTGTCTTATTCTTAATATGAGTGGGAAGAGCTCACTTTATACAGCTATCAATATGGCAGTACAGAGATTTTGTAAATAGCTCAGCATACACTATGGTGTTCACTGGGTTTGGGGGTGCGTAGAATTTAGCTAAGGGTTGCTTAATAGAGAGAGGTTAACTTTGGAATAATTCCTAAAGGCTTTTGGTTCCCAGGGTCCTGGATTTAATTTTTATTTAAAGCAATACTGCCATATGGTCAGATCTGCTGAGCGAGGACATTGCACTGGGTGAGAAACATTGCTCCCCCATGTTTGCATCCCTTGTATGCAGGTTATATAAAAAATATAAAAGGGCACATTGCATTAAATCTGTGTTGATAGGAATATCTGAGTTATCTGAATAAGGTCTTTAGATTATATAAATACACACACACACACACACACACACACACACACACACACACACACACACACACACACACACACACACACACACACACACGTGTGTTTGCACGTGTATGTGTGTGTGTGTGTGTGTGTGTGTGTGTGTGTGTGTGTGTGTGTGTGTGTGTGTGTGTGTGTGTGTGTGTGTGTGTATTTTACACCATGAAAGATAGAGTACTCAAAACTGAGAATCACAAGAAGTGGAACAAAACATAGTGAATCATGAAACACTGAATACTTCCTTCCCATTAAAAAAGCCCCGTATTGGTAAACCCCAGCTACTACATCAAAATCAAGTGTCACCATAGTAGTGATACTGATAGGAAAATATGTTTTAACAACAAAATATTTAGGGGGTAAGAGTTAGGGCAGGGGCAGATTTAGGGTTACACTTAGAGATAGCACCCTAACATCTTACTCATATGTGCTTACCCTAATTGTAACCCTTACCCTAACCCTAATCCTAACTATAACCCTATCCCTAACTCTAACCTTACATATTACATAACTAAACACTCTTCCTCTCTTGGATATCACAAAGTATCTCTTATGAAACTGTTTTCTTGGGCAATGGTAATGTCGACTGGAATGCCTTCAACACTGATTCCCCTAACTCCTCCATCAACCTCTTTGGATTCTCCAAACTAATCTCCGACCCTACTCATCTAAACAAATATACCAATTATGCCGCCACTCTAGACTGGTTTCTCACCTCTAATCCTAATCTCTATCACAACTCTTCCACACTACCTGATACCCTTAGCAATCATGACCACATCTACACACTTACACACTCTCCTCAACTATGCAAACCCCAGCAATACAAAGACTCCTGCAACCTCTCTAACTTTAATCCAGAAACGTTCTATCACCAGCTCTCTTCAATTAATTGATCCTTCCTCCACAATCTCCCCCCTAGAGCAAACTGTCCTGGCTTTCAACAACATCTTTCTAGACACGCTCATCTCCCTGGCCCCCATCAGGAAACTAAGAATCAAAACCCATTATGCCCCTGGTTAAGACAAGCCACCTAAACCCACATAACCAAGAGAGATAGCATGTGAAAAAAAGTGGAAAAAATCCATAGAGAGCTCCATAAATTAACCAAAAAAAGGTAACCCTTGACAAACAAAACTTCTTCCAGAAACCACTCAGCAACCTCCACTCCAACCCCCCAAAATGTTGGCACTCGGTTAATGAACTGCTACATCCAGAGAGCCCATCATGCCCTAACCCTTGCCCTAATAGTAATCCCACTGATACTGCTACCTTCCTTAATACCTTCTTCATTGACACTATCTGCAACCTTACCAAGAATGACAATATCTCCCATCCCACATCCTCTACACCTATTCTGTCTCCCATCGTCTCTCTTAAACCCATCCCCATAGCTTATATTAAATCCCTTCTTAGCAAATTTGTAACTTGCTCTCCATCAGTTGACAATCTACCTCCGTAATTCTTAAAATTGCTGCCAATTCTATCACCTTCCCTGTCTCCATATTACTCAATAGATCCATTAAGGTAACCACTGTCCCTAACATATGGAAAGAAAATTACTCAACTGACCCCTCTAATTTCAGACCAATTGCCATCTTATCTCTCCTACCAAAAATTCTAGAAAAATGCATTCACAAACAGCTTCTTGACCACCTTCTACATGAAAATCCTCTCACCCCCACACAGCATGGTTTTCAACCAAAACACAGAACTGCTACTGCTCTGACATCCATCATAAATACTATTACAAATTCTCTTGACAACAATAAGTTAGTCTCCTGCTTGTTTCTTGATCTCTCCAAAGCCTTTGATACTGTGTTCCATAAACTACTTCTATACAGACTAACTTCTCTATACCTCTCTAACTCTGTGCTATCCTGCTTCTCCAACTACCTCCCCAACAGATTCCAGGCAGTAAAATGGCAATTCAACATCTCTCCCTACATACCCGTTCAAACAGGGGTACCCCAAGGTTCCGTCCTGGGACCTCTACTTTTTACATCTTTATCAATGACCTCCACTCTTCCTGCCCACTCTCTGCCATTGTGCAAAATGCTGATGACTCTACAGTCATCTCCTGCTCTAACATCACTCACCTCGATACCCCCACCCAAAACTCCCTTCAAGCAGTCGAAAGATGGCTTACTTCCAAACAACTGTTACTTAACCCAAAGAAAACAAAACTTCTCCTGTTCCTCCCTACACCTCTCCAACATCACAAAGCCGCCTTTTCTGTTTCCTCCCTCAACAACACAATCAACACCACTGAATCCCACACTAAACTCCTAGGTGTTCTTATTGATGACCAGCTAAAGTTTGATATTCATACTCAGCAATGCATCTGAAAGACACATCAAAGGTTGGGCCTGCTATAGAGGCTTAAAAAAATTCTCAGAAATACTTCAAGTCTCTCCCTTGCACAAGATTTTCTACTTCCCACACTACTCTATGCAGCTCAATACTCAATCTCCAATCCAATATTCTGTCAAAACTAGAACTCATCTATAATAAAATTGCAAGATTTGCCTCCAACTAACCTTATCATACCCACCACTGCATTGCTCTAAGAAGACAACAATGACTGGAATTTCACCACCAAAGTCTACTACCCCAGCTTCTCATGGCTCACTCTATCTTACATGAACCCTCCTCATGCCCCTCTCTCTTTACTCTGATTCAGCCTTACACTCCTAACCGTGCTCTCCATAGCGCTCAACAGCATCTATTGCAAGTTTATAAGTCTAATAAAAATATTGGTAAGATCCTCTACAGTTACTCCATAGCAAATGCCTGGAATAAACTGCCCTTAAGTGTCAGATCTATCACTAACCCTAAGTCCTTTAAAACAACCCTGAAAGAAAGCCTCTATAAAGCCTGTTCTTGCCTATGTAATGACCCTACTTAATATTACTTCCACTCTTCTACAAATTGCCTCCTCTACAAGCCAACTTAATTGTATCTTCCCTCATATACAACTTTGCTGCCTGTCTCTCCCACCTCTCTCTGCTGCTTCCTTATATTAGGTTAACATTTTCTGTTTGTACTGTCATCTTCTCAAACTCTTTTCTGGTCACTGGCCTCTTTTTTATAGGACTTCCCCCACTGCATAAATTATATGACTTTAAATCTTCGGCTTCTCCTATGGCTTCCATTAACCTGTGCCCTCTTTTGCTATTTTTCTTTTCCTGGTCATGTACGATACTGACGGTATTGTATTATGATGTATATAACCTGTGACCTCTTTTGCTATTTTTCTTTTCCTGGTCATGTACGATACTGACGGTATTGTATTATGATGTATATAACCTGTGACCTCTTTTGCTATTTTTCTTTTCCTGGTCATGTACGATACTGACGGTATTGTATTATGATGTATATAACCTGTGACCTCTTTTGCTATTTTTCTTTTCCTGTTCATGTACGATACTGACTGTATTGTATTATGATGTATATATTGTACATTATTTGGCATGTTGTTTACTTGCTCTGCATTCTCTGACAGTTTTGTTAGTTTAGCTACAACGTTCTCATTTTAATATGTTATCTTTTTCTTTTTGTACTACTGGAGCTTTTCTCCTTGGGTATCTGCTGAAAAAGGGCTTTTTGCCCAGTCGGGCTAACCTGGTTAACAAATGTCAAATAAATAAAATAAATAAAAATAAATAAACACTCTTTCCCTAACACTATCACAACACAAAATAAAAAGGAAATGGAACATATATGCATAGCACAACACATGCACAACGCTAACTCTATTCCCTTACCTAAACCTTACTTTAACCTAACCCACAAACACTTGTATATTCATAACAAATGTTATAACACAGTCTTGCACATCTTCACAGTCACCACTATTTCATTTAAATATCAATTCATAGGCTCACTCTTACTTTTGTACATCCTTTCTTTTTTAGACCCATAATACTAGCCTACCATATGTGTATTCTACCTTTGGACTTACAGCTATATTTTCTATCCATCCATCTATGTGTCAATCTATCTATCTATCTATTTATAGTTGCATTGCATTTCATCATTTCATAGACAATTTTGATTGAAGACAACATTTTTTGAAGTGATAACTATAGAATTTAAGGTAAGTGGGATTGGGTAGTAATGCCAAAACTTTAGTTTGTAATGCAATTTTGGCATTTGGGTTGAGTGTATGCGAGTTTTTTCAGGTTAGGGTTAAAGTAAGGTCTAAAAGAGGATAGGTGTGTTTGAAGTTTGTGTATATATGTTTCTGTGACTATTTGTGGTGTAGGTTTAGAGTAAGGGCTATGTAAGTGGATAGGTGTGTGTGTGTGTGTGTGTGTGTGTGTGTGTGTGTGTGTGTGTGTGTGTGTGTGTGTGTGTGTGTGTGTGTGTGTGTGTGTGTGTTTGTGTGTGTGTGTGTGTGTGTGTGTGTGTGTGTGTGTGTGTGTGTGTGTGTGTGTGTGTGTGTGTGTGTGTGTGTGTATGTGTGTGACCTTTTGTCTTGTTAACTGGGACTGTTAGAGAAAGGATGTTAACTACTCTAATGTGTAGAACTGAGGGTAGGATCGGGCACAGTGTTATGGGTTTGCACACACGAACAAGGTGAAGCAGGGGAGAGAAGCCCTCTTGCCCACCCTTGTTCACGTGCGGTAACCATAATGTTACTCTTGACCCTAACCCTAACCTCATCCTCATGTTTCCCTAACAGTGTGACAAAATTATTGCTGGCTGCTCACTGTTTTTATTGAAACAGCAATCAGATATGTTGGAAGATTCCAGCATTTTTATATGATGACCATCCATGTCTATTTAAGCTGAAAAGGAATCTTTCACATAACATGGTAGATGAATAGGTACATATATAAATGCTGATTGTCTGAAGGCTGTGAATATGGTGGATTGTTTATTCTTTTTTTTTTCCTGTTATCAAAAGGTAAAGAGATATGTAGGATATTGCGAGAGGTTGGTTTTATATATCTTGTTTGACTGTTGTTAGAAGATGTAAAGTAGTACCCTTTACCTACAGGAAGAAGCATTATTCTACAATTAATTAGAGTAAACTGGATACGGTTAAAACTCATGGATTTCAGTTCATCAATATTCAGCTTACCATGTACTGTTTCATATAAGAATTCAGTGCTGATGTGACATCTATTTACACAATAGCAGCAATTCGCCATGTGTGGGGATTTCTGTTTTGCCTGTCATTGTGTGAGTGCAGAGTTAGTATATTTAAGAAATGTGGAATTGGGGGTGCAGGGAGGCTTTCATCTCACAAAAAAAAAAAAAAAATTTTCTAAAGTGGTTTCAGGGCGTTGAAACTTTGACCATTTTATTTGGATCTGTATCATGTTATCGAAAAATCAAAATGTCGAACGGCACAACAGTGAAAGTGCTGAGGTCCATTTTTGAGATTGCAGTACAGTGAATATTGGGATATTTGCCCTTTCCTCACTGTAGTGCAATCTCGGAGTTGGAATATATATTTAGTGGGGGGTCTGGGGGGCACAGACCCCCACAATACTGAATTCGAATTTTGGCATTTTCGCTCTTGTGAGCGTTCGTCATTTTGCATCTTCGATGTTATGATACAAATACTTTTTTCCATCCAAATGAAGCATCAACTAGAAGAAACTCACCGAGACACAGGAAAAGTGGACAGAAGGGGCAACCAAGGGAAGTTCATGTCTTGGAACTAGTATTTATATTGTATAGCCTGATGAAATGGACAACAAGAAGTGAATGGGTATAATGCAGAGAATTGCGAACAGGTCTCAGATCATAACCAGGTCGTTATGCGTTTGAGACATGGATGCCAAGAAATTCACCATGAAAGTAAAGATCATGGCTGCAACTTGACATCCTTAACGAGAACACGTAATTTATATTATGATTGAAGACTTGATCATAATTTTTTGCACTGCATGAAGCTTTATCTGCTCCAAGTACAAGTTACAGTATAGCAGAGCAAAGTGATTTACTGGATGTGAATGATGGTAAAATACTTCATCACTGTCAGATAGCAGGCAGAAGCAAAGCGTCTTCTGTGGAAGTAACAGCTTTAAAAGCTGTTAAACACTTTGCTTTGACGCACTTTCTAAGTGTTATATTGTGAAGTTCTTATGACTTTTTAAAGCAGTTTTACCTTCTGCTACTGTTATTTGCCAGACATCATTCTCCTCTGCTAGTCTCTAGCACAAGATCCAAGCTTAACAATGCTTAGGGATGCTTAAAATCTTTTGTTAAGCACATCTAAGCACTGTTAAGACTGAGCCTTGTGCTAGAGATGAGTTAAAAGTTTATCTTTCTCCCAGTTTCTGAGTATAATCATATTGTTCCATGAACTACATAACATTTTTTATGGACAATAAATTATTCTAAACAGTAGAATTTTTTTTATCCTCAGGTATGCATATGCTGACCAATTATTTTGTGACAGGCAACCCTACAGTGACTGCAATATATTTCAGTAGTTTTCCTGACTGTGAACACCTCTGACTCAAAGATAAGGAACCCCTGGCAGTGGTGTAGAAGAATAGCACTTAGGCACATTTTGCTTGTCTCTCCACTGAGGCGCAGGTGAAGGGAGTATCTTGATCTGTGATGTGATAGCTTTTCTTTGGTTTTAACTCCTCTACTGAGATACCCTTCAATCATGACCAAGCTGTTAGAAGATACATTTAATACATTTAAAGTATATGCAGTGCATAGAGCTACGTGATTACACTGCAAATTGGGGAAAATACAGACTTTTAACATTTATAACATCAGAAACATGCTTAACAAGATTTTGTTAATCACCTCTAAGTACTGTTAAGGTCTGGTCATGTGCTACAGCATTATAGCAGTTAACAGCCCCCACAGAACAGTGTTGGGAAGCACTAAGAGCTTTAAAACAGTAAACATTTCCTTTAGCCACTCCCTCCATCTCTCTTTTATTCTCCTTCAATCTCTCTCTCTCTCTCTCTCTCTTTTCCCCACTTTAGTTAAATGAAGAATAATTTGTTTTAAAGCTCATTGCTCTTAAACTGCTATCCTCTGGTGGCCACTTTCTGGGTGTCAATGGTACATGCATTACAGCTTTCAAAGTTGTAACACACATAGTGTTCCTACATTTTTTTCTTTAACTATTGTAGTTTAAGACAATGCACTACAAAATATTATGACTGGGTCGCTTCAATCATACCATAACAAATGGCTAGCACTCGACTCAGTAGATATATAGTAAACACTTTAACAATTAAATCCAATGCATTTAATAATTAAAGTACTTCATATATGTCTACCGAGTGGAGTGCTAGCTGTTTTTTATGGTTTGACTTTTGGTGTATTTTGGCCCTGCACCCATGCCGTACTTGCAGAGCATTTTTCTTGTTTTCATTTCAATCATAACATGGTTTATGTGTTCTTAACAATGATGTCAAGGTTCTCCTCTTGCTTGCTCTCAAGGTGAATTTATTGATGTCCATGTCTCAAACACATAATAGAGTTTCCAAGAATAACCAGATTTTTATGTACTTCAGACATGAATGCTACAAAATTCACATCAACAACTGTGAAAAATGAAGACTGAGAAATTAATTCTTGACACCCATGTTAATAGAATATAACAAGTAAATATTATTGGAAACCTGCGCATAATTATTTGTAGTTCATAGAGCTTCAACTGCACCAATGTACCACTGCTTGCAGAGAGTGAAAAAAGTGTAGGCACAAGGCATGGCTCACAACTTTCATCTTCAAAATGTGGATCACTGTGCCTCACAATGTGAAGCAAGGGAGCAAAATGGGGCAAGATTTACTAACACCTACTAAAGATTAGAACAAAAACTAACATCAACTGCTCTATAACAGAAAGTCAAATACCTATTCTGTGGAAGACATCATACATCATTCCCCTTCATAAAGGAGAAACATCCACAGGATTCACAAGTTATTGCCCCATAGCAATCCTCTGTCCACTGGCTAAGACCCTAGAGAAGAATATCCAATGTCGAGTAATGCATCATACAACTGTTAATGAAATTGTAAACACACAACATGGTTTCAAACCCAAGCATAATAGAACTACCGCTCATCTTAGCTTTACAAAGAAGATAACTATAGAAAGGAATAATAGAATCTTGTATCTTCCATCTTTCTTCATCTATTTAAAGTGTTTGGCACAGTTCCACATAAAAAACTGTTAAGAGAACTTGCTTCTCAATAATTCTCTCAATCTTTTCTAGTATGATTACACAGCTTTCTCTGGCAGACTTCAAACAGTGAAGTAGCAACATAATTACTTCTCCTCCATTCCTGTCTCTATAAGAGTTCTGCAACCATCCTTTCTTGGCCAACTCACTTCACATTGCCTTCAAATATGCGTCTATCATTCAATATGTAGTGAGTATTTAGTACAGAAGGGGTACTGCAAACAGAAATAAAGTTGTTGGAACATCTGTTGGAAATGGTCTTAAAAAATAACTTTATTGTTTTTGAGAAAGAATATTTTGTGTAGAGAGAGAAGGAGTTGCTATGGGTGCAGCATGTGGTGGAGTTTATGCCGACATTGTTATGCTGCAATAGGAGCGTCTGTTTTTGTTTAATGCTGCCTTTTATCAATACTGCCAACTGTATACACAGTTTTTGGATGACTTATTTTTTTCTATGGAAGGGTGCCAAATTATTGATTGAGAAGTTTTTGGTTTACTTGAACAGTACCACACAATTCTTGAAATTTTTCCCACTGTGTGGATGAATAAGAAGTCTCCTTTTTAGCTATACACTTGAGTAAAGGTGTGGCAAATAGGAGATTTGTCACTAGAATTTTTCAAAAAGAGATGTATTTGAATTTTTTTTACACTTTTCAAGCACCTACCAATTAAAGCAAAAGCGAGCATTCATTAAAGGGCAGTTCATGAGGGCAGCAAGAATGGTGTCAACATTCGAGTTATTTTTAGAAGAATGTGAGGTATTGTAAAATATGTTTTTAAAGAGAGGCTACCCATGCACATTTGTATATGAGATGATGTTAGAAGTTATTAATAAAAAAGAAAGTGGACATTTTTAACCCATCTTTAAAGGATTTAAAGGTTTTAGGTTGGCAGTGGAAGTAGTTAGTAAAGAAACAGGTGATGTAAGTACTGAAGCTGGTACTGAGCTTCTATGTTGTTGAATATGTAAATCAGAACAACTATGCATGCTCCTTTGTTACCACATTTGGGACTAACGGCAAACATATCAGGCATATTATACAGAAAATTTGGCAGAGTTTAAAGTATGAAAGTGAAATGAGAGACATAATAGCTGCTGGACCTGTGAGGGTGTATCGCAGGGGTAGAAATTTGAAGAACTTATTTGAAGGAGTGTTTAAGTATAAGGGGGAAGGGTTTATGAAGAAATGTGGGTGCTGCCCATATTGCTCCTATGTTACAGAGATTGCTGTGACAGTAATTAATGGTTTTAAATTTAAACCAGCATTTTTATTTATTTACTTATTTAACATTTGGTAATCAGGAAAGTCCAAATTGGAACAAAACCAATTTTCAGTGGATGCCTGGGGAAAAACACTCCAAATGCATGTCATTATAACATGGGAGGAAACCGGATCACTCGTAGGAAACCTACATGAATGCAAGGAGGACATGCAGACTCCGCACAGAAGCCACACCAGCCGAGTATCGAAAAGGAAAACCAGTGGAAACGCTTTACTGTTACTTAGAGAGAGTGGTATATTGCACCCAATGTGTTTTATGTGTAGGATTTTATATTGGTAAAACAGAGAGGACATTAAAAAATCGTATAGATAACCATCTTAGAGCAATCAGAAAAAATGATGGTACCAATGCCCTTGCTAAACACTGAATGGGTTTTCATGGGCATTCTTTTAAGTTTTTTGTGCTGCACTAAGTGAAGGTTGGTGAAAGAGGAGGAGCATGGTCATTCAATCTAGAGAAGAAAGAACTGACCTGGCAGCTATGTTTAAGGGCTAATATACGGCCAGGTCTCAATGAATGTATGTCTATCGACAGTATTCTTAGGTTGAAGGCACTGGAAAGATGACCCGATTTATTTTAAAATGCATGGAAACATGTGAAATGAAACTAAATTAAGATGTTTTGAATAAGTTTTTAAAGTAAACACCTGTTTTGTATATATGCTACCTAATTATTTTTTGAGATGTGTTGGAATGTATTTTATGTTTTTTTAAGGTTTTATATATATTCATGATATTTATTAATATTTATTAATATTCATAACTATGCATGCAGAGATTTGTTCTCACTGGCTGTAATCATGGGGGTGTGTCCTGTTTGTATGAAGTCATCACTAATTGAAGGTATATAAACATGAACTGATGTCTTTTAAACTATCTGAAGAAGTTTCTTATGGTAGAAACAAAAGCACTGATTTTATTTATGTTTTGATTAAATAATGTGTGGCCTTCACGGATAGATGGGCCTAGAAAATTGGATTTTACATTTTTGTATCTCACTGGAGTATTCACTTTTCCTGCCTTCTGTTCTGGTTTTCTTCAGTTTGTGGTTTTCTGGCTTATTGGTTGTTTGGTATTTGTAACTATGGCAGCCGAAGGTGCTGTGAATGCTTCACAAGCACTGTTTTCTCAAGATTTTGAACATTCTTATGGTGAACTGACACTGCTTATTCAATAGCTGTCAAAGAGACTGGACAAACTGGAACAGCACACACACCTCCAACCTGCTGTATTGGAATGCTCCACTACTGCAGTGTCTTTTGTTTCAAGAAGTGATTTGTGTTTAGCAGAAACACGAAGGGAAAGTGGTTTGTTTAACAATGGGCAAATGAATATGGTGAGCCAAGGTGTTCTGGTGCACGAAACAGGTGAACTACAGAGACAATCAATGGATTTCAGGACAGCCAATGAGAGACAGGTCAGTAGAAATGATAACTGTAACATCAGTGACAACACTGTTTTAAATGGGACTAGAAATGTACTGGTTCTAAAGGACTGGTTAAAAACTGCAGTTAGTTTTAAAAATGAGGAAAGACCAACAGTTAGCTTAATTAACAGCCTCTCAGAGTTAGAATATTTATTATTGATAATTAAGAAATTGTAATTGGATAATATTTATTTTTCAGAATGTTTAAAACTAAAAATTGTACCTAAAGGCCTGCATATGTGGTGCTTTCCAACAGGCTTAGTCTCGGACTATCTGTTTCATAAAGAATTAACTGAACTTTTTGATAGGCATGGAATGGAATATATGGCTTTAGTAGTAAAACATAATAACTTGTTGGTTGATTCTTTAACAGAACAAGCAGAACAAGTGGGCAATTATGTGGTAAATGACCGTGCTTATAAAGAAGTTGAGACTGAGTACACTAGAATTTTTAAAAGTATTGATGAACAAATTGATATTATTAAGAAATGGAAGGTGAGAAAGCTCTTAAGGGACCAAAAGGCCTATGCAGAAAATAAAGCATACCCCCCACCCCCAATTTCTCAACAGTGGGGGAGTAAACTTGGTAACAGACAATCTGGTGTACCCCAAACACATGATCTGCACACAAGTGTCCCTGCTGATAATGTACATGATGTCAGTGAAGGTAATGAAGGTGAAGAGAATGATTTTTAGGGGAATAAAACCCCCCAGATGTTTGGAGCATTTCAGGAACAAACAGCAGGGCCAGACCTTTGGGTCAACAAATTATGCACGAGCAGGAGGACCCTACAAGAGGTGAGGATTCAATCAAAGAAGAGGGAACTCAAGACAAGGGTTCCAGAACAGGTTCTAAGTAATGAACAGTTTCCATAGAACAATGTTTTTAGCCTTCCACCTGTGGAAATTGTATGCAACTCTGAGGGTGATTTAAAGTGTTTAATTATTCATCTTTATGTTTAGACAATATTGCTTGTGATTTATTAGCTAAAGGATTGGCATTTATTCCATCTACATCAGCAGATATGGTCAATCTTTTGACTGATCTCAGGCTTTTTGTTAGGAACTTGAATTCTAAAATGCTGTTTCACAATGCTGACATGGTAAGGGATCCTTTGCACATTTCCAATACCTTCAACCCACCTCTACAAGCCTCTCTAGAATTGCTTTCAAGATGGGTGAAATTGATTTCCGTAATATAAATCTGAACAGGAAACACTGGGTAGATAATTCAAATTAGGAAGAAATAAAGCAGATGAAGAATTTGACCAGTAACCCCAATGTTAGGTTTGTGAAACCTGACAAAGATGGTGGGCTGGTAGTTATGAATCGGTCAGACTATGTGTGTAAAATGAATAAAATTTTATCTAGAAACTCCAATGAATCTAGCTCCCTGAACCAACTAAATGGGGCCTACAAGGCTGTGAAGGCAGCCTTGGAAGATTTTTTATTGAGGGCAGCATCTCAATTACCAAGTACAACTATTTGTTTATACTCCACCCTATTACCCCCACCATTTTTGGTTTACCCAAATTGCACAAGAATGAAGAGCAACACCCAATGCTCCCCATAGTTGATGCAAGGGGATCTATCACTCACCCATCAGCTAAGTTTATTGACATTAAATGTAAGAAACTGGTCTCAGAGAAGCCCAGTATTTTCTAGGGACTCTTGGGATTATTGCAATAAGTTGAATGACAATGAGTTTAAAGAAGAGTATGTGTTTATTATGGTTGATGTAAGGGACCTGGATTCAGTCATTCCACATAATATTGGTTTGGAATGGTTTAGTGAGTATTTAGTACACAAGGGGTACTGCAAATAGAAATTAAGTTGTTGGAGCATCTGTTGGAAATGGTCTTAAAAAATAACATTATTGTTTTTGATAAGGAATATTTTGTGCAGAGAGGGAAGGAGTTGCTATGGGTGCAGCATGTGGTGGAGTTTATGCCAACACTGTTATGCTGCAATAGGAGCGTCTGTTTTTGTTTAATGCTGCCTTTTATCAATACTGCCAACTGTATACACTGTTTTTGGATGACTTATTTTTTTCTATGGAAGGGTGCCAAATTATTGATTGAGGAGTTTTTGGTTTACTTGAATAGTACCACACAATTCTTGAAATTTTTCCCACTGTGTGGATGAATAAGAAGTCTTCTTTTTAGCAATACACTTGAGTAAAGGTGTGGCAAATAGGAGATTTGTCACTAGAATTTTTCAAAAAGAGATGTACTTGAATTTTTTTTACACTTTTCAAGCACCTACCAATTAAAGCAAAAGCGAGCATTCATTAAAGGGCAGTTTGTGAGGGCAGCAAGAATGGTGTCAACATTCGTGTTATTTTTAGAAGAATGTGAGGTATTGTAAAATATGTTTTTAAAGAGAGGCTACCCATGCACATTTGTATATGAGATGATGTTAGAAGTTATTAATAAAAAAGAAAGTGGTCATTTTGAACCCATCTTTAAAGGATTTAAAGGTTTTAGGTTGGCAGTAGAAGTGGTTATTAAAGAAACAGGTGATGTAAGTGCTGAAGCTGGTACTGAGCTTCTATGTGTTGAATATGTAAATCAGAACAACTATGCATGCTCCTTAGTTACCACATTTGGGACTAACGGCAAACATATCAGGCATATTATACAGAAAATTTGGCAGAGTTTAAAGTGTGAAAGTGAAATGAGAGACATAATAGGTGCTGGACCTGTGAGGGTGTATCGCAGGGGTAGATATTTGAAGGACTTATTTGAAGGAGTGTTTAAGTATAAGGGGGAAGGGTTTATGAAGAAATGTGGGTGCTGCCCATATTGCTCCTATGTTACAGAGATTGCTGTGACAGTAATTAATGGTTTTAAATTTAAACCAGCATTTTTATTTATTTACTTATTTAACATTTGATAATCAGGAAAGTCCAAATTGGAACAAAACCAATTGTCAATAGAGGCCTGGGGTAAAACACTCCAAATGCATGTCATTATAACATGGGAGGAAACAGGATCACCCATAGGAAACCCACATGAATGGAAGGAGGACATGCAGACCCCGCACAGAAGGCACACCAGCCGAGTATCAAAAAGGAAAACCAGTGGAAAAGATTTACTGTTACTTAGAGAGAGTGGTATATTGCACCCAATGAGTTTTATGTGTAGGTTTTTATATTGGTAAAACAGAGAGGAAATTAAAAAATCGTATAGATAAACATCTTAGAGCAATCTGAAAAAATGATGGTACCAATGCCCTTGCTAAACACTGAATGGGTTTTCATGGGCATTCTTTTAAGTTTTTTGTGCTGGACTAAGTGAAGGTTGGTGAAAGAGGAGGAGCATGGTCATTCAATCTAGAGAGGAAAGAACTGACCTGGCAGCTATGTTTAAGGGCTAATATATGGCCAGGTTTCAATGAATGTATGTCTATCGACAGTATTCTTAGGTTGAAGGCACTGGAAAGATGACCCGATTTATTTTAAAATGCATGGAAACATGTGAAATTAAACTAAATTAAGATGTTTTGAATAAGTTTTTATAGTAAACACCTGTTTTGTATATATGCTACCTAATTATTTTTTGAGATGTGTTGGAATGTATTTTATGTTTTTTAAAGGTTTTATATATATTCATGATATTTATTAATATTTATTAATGTTCATAACTATGCATGTAGAGATTTGTTCTCACTGGCTGTAATCATGGGGGTGTGTCCTGTTTGTATGAAGTCATCACTAATTGAAGGTATATAAACATGAACTGATGTCTTTTAAACTGTCTGAAGAAGTTTCTTATGGTAGAAACAAAAGCACTGATTTTATTTATGTTTTGATTAAATAATATGTGGCCTTCATGGACAGACGGGCCTAGAACATTGGATTTTACATTTTTGTATCTCACCGGAGTATTCACTTTTCCTGCCTTCTGGTCTGGTTTTCTTCAGTTTGTGGTTTTCTGGCTTATTGGTTGTTTGGTATTTGTACCTATGGCAGCCGAAGGTGCTGTGAATGCTTCACAAGCGCTGTTTTCTCAAGATTTTGAACATTCTTATGGTGAACTGACACTGCTTATTCAATAGCTGTCAAAGAGACTGGACAAACTGGAACAGCACACACACCTCCAACCTACTGTATTGTAATGCTCCACTGCTGCAGTGTCTTTTGTTTCAAGAAGTGATTTGTGTTTAGCAGAAACACAAAGGGAAAGTGGTTTGTTTAACAATGGGCAAATGAATATGGTGAGCCAAGGTGTTCTGGTGCATGGAACAGGTGAACTACAGAGACAGTCAATGGATTTCAGGACAGCCAATGAGAGACAGGTCAGTAGAAATGATAACTGTAACATCAGTGACAACATTGTTTTAAATGGGAATAGAAATGTACCTGTTCTAAAGGACTGGTTAAAAACTGCAGTTAGTTTTAAAAATTAGGAAAAACCAACAGTTAGCTTAATTAACAGCCTCTCAGAGTTAGAATATTTATTATTGATAATTAAGAAATTGTAATTGGATAACATTTATTTTTCAGAATGTTTAAAACTAAAAATTGTACCTAAAGTCCTGCGTATGTGGTGTTTTCCAACAGGCTTAGTCTCAGACTATCTGTTTCATAAAGAATTAACTGAACTTTTTGATAGGCATGGAATGGAATATATGGCTTTAGTAGTAAAACATAATAACTTGTTGGTTGATTCTTTAACAGAACAAGCAGAACAAGTGGGCAATTATGTGGTAAATGACCCTGCTTATAATGAATTTGAGACTGAGTACACTAGAATTTTTAAAAGTATTGATGAACAAATTGATATTATTAAGAAATGGAAGGTGAGAAAGCTCTTAAGGGACCAAAAGGCCTATGCAGAAAATAAAGCATACCCCCCACCCCCAATTTCTCAACAGTGGGGGAGTAAACTTGGTAACAGACAATCTGGTGTACCCCAAACACATGATCTGCACACAAGTGTCCCTGCTGATAATGTACATGATGTCAGTGAAGGTAATGAAGGTGAAGAGAATAATTTTTAGGGGAATAAAATCCCCCCAGATGTTTGGAGCATTTCAGGAACAAACAGCAGGGCCAGACCTTTGGGTCAACAAATTATGCACGAGCAGGAGGACCCTACAAGAGGGGAGGATTCAATCAAAGAAGAGGGAACTCAAGACAAGGGTTCCAGAACAGGTTCTACGTGAAGAACAGTTTCCATAGAACAATGTTTTTAGCCTTCCACCTGTGGAAATTGTATGCAACTCTGAGAGTGATTTAAAGTGTTTAATTATTCATCTATATGTTTAGACAATATTGCTTGTGATTTATTAGCTAAAGGATTGGCATTTATTCCATCTACATCAGCAGATATGGTCAGTCTTTTGACTGATCTACGGCTTTTTGTTAGGAACTTGAATTCTAAAATGCTGTTTCACAATGCTGACATGGTAAGGGATCCTTTGCACATTTCCAATACCTTCAACCCACCTCTACAAGCCTCTCTAGAATTGCTATCAAGATGGGTGAAATTGATTTCTGTAATATAAATCTGTACAGGAAACACTGGGTAGATAATTCAAATTAGGAAGAAATAAAGCAGATGAAGAATTTGACCAGTAACCCCAATGTTAGGTTTGTGAAACCTGACAAAGATGGTGGGCTGGTAGCTATGAATCGGTCAGACTACGTGTGTAAAATGAATAAAATTTTATCTGGAAACTCCAATGAATCTAGCTCCCTGAACCAACTAAATGGGGTCTACAAGGCTGTGAGGGCAGCCTTGGAAGATTTTTTATTGAGGGCAGCATCTCAATTACCGAGTACAACTATTTGTCTATACTCCACCCTATTACCCCCACCATTTTTGGTTTACCCAAATTGCACAAGAATGTAGAGCAACACCCGATGCTCCCCATAGTTGATGCAAGGGGATCTATCACTCACCCATTAGCTAAGTTTATTGACATTAAATGTAAGAAACTGGTCTCAGAGAAGCCTGGTATTTTCTAGGGACTCTTGGGATTTTTGCAATAAGTTGAATGACAATGAGTTTAAAGAAGAGTATGTGTTTATTACAGTTGATGTAAGGGACCTGGATTCAGTCATTCCACATAATATTGGTTTGGGATGGTTTAGTGAGTATTAGTACACAAGGGGTACTGCAAATAGAAATGAAGTTGTTGGAGCATCTGTTGGAAATGGTCTTAAAAAATAACATTATTGTTTTTGATAAGGAATATTTTGTGCAGAGAGGGAAGGGTTGCTATGGGTGCAGCATGTGGTGGAGTTTATGCCAACATTGTTATGCTGCAATAGGAGCGTCTGTTTTTGTTTAATGCTGCTTTTTATCAATACTGCCAACTGTATACACGGTTTTTGGGTGACTTGTTTTTTCTATGGAAGGGTGCCAAATTATTGATTTAAGAGTTTTTGGTATACTTGAACAGTACCACACAAGTCTTTTTAAATTTTTCCATTCTGTGGATGAATAAGAAGTCTCATTTTAGATATACATTTGATTAAAGATGTGACAAATAGAAGATTTGTCATTAGAATTTTTCAAAAAGAGATGTACTTAAATGTTTTTTTTACACTTTTCAAACACTCACCAATTAAAGCAGAAGCGAGCATTCATTAAAGGGCAGTTCATGAGGGCAGCAAGAATGGTTATTTTTAAAAGAATGTGACATATTGAAAAATAAGTTTTTAAAGTGAGGTTACCCATACGCATTTGTATATGAGATCATGTTAGAAGTTATTAATAAAAGAGAAAGTGGTCATTTTTAACCCATTTTTAAAGGACTTAAAGGTTTTAGGTTGGCAGTGGAAGTTGATAGTAAAGAAATAAGGAAGCTGGTACTGAGCTTTTATGTGTTGAATCTGTAAATCAGAACAACTATGCATGCTCTTACAGCAAACATATTGGGCATATTATGCAGAAAACTTGGCAGAGTTTAAAGTATGAAAGTTAAATGAGAGACATAATAGGTGCTAGACCTGTAAGGACCTAGGTGCTGCCCATATTGCCCCTATGTTGCACAGATTGTTGTGACAGTAATTAATGGTTTTAAATTTAAACCAGCATTTTTATTTATTTACTTATTTAACATTTGATAATCAGGAAAGTCCAACTTGGAATGAAACCAATTTTCACTGGAAGCCTGGGGAGAAATGCTCAAGATGCATGTCTTTATAACAAGGGAGGAAACCGGAGCACCCGGAGAAAACCCACATGAATGCAGGGTGGACATGCAGACTCCACACAGAACACACAACAGCTGAGAATCGAACAGGAGAACCAGTGGAAAAGTTTTACTGTTACTCATAGAGGGTGGTATATTGCACCCAATGTGTTTTATGTGCATGTTTTTATATTGGTAAAACAGAGAGGAAATTAAAAAATCATATCTATGAACATCTTAGAGCAATCAGAAAAAATTATGGTACTAATGCCCTTGATAAACACTGTATGTATTTTCAAGGGCATTCTTTTAAGTTTTTTGTACTGGACTCAGTGAAAGAGGCAGAGCATAGTCATTACATCTAGAGAGGAAAGAATTGACTTGGAAGCTATGTTTAAGTGCCAATATTTGACCAGCTCTCAATTAATGTATTTCTATCAACAGTATTCTTAGGATGAAGGCACAGGAAAGAAGACCTGATTTATTTTAAAATGCATAGAAGCATTTGAAATGAAACTAAATTAAGTTGTTTTGAATAAGGTTTTAAAGTAAGCACCTGTGTTATATATATATATATATATATATATATATATATATATATATATATATATATATATATATATATAAATATATATGCTACCTGTTGGAATGAATTTTATGGTTTTCAAGGTTTTATTAAATATTCATTGCTATTTATTAATATTTATTAATATTCATAACTATGCATGTAGAGATTTGTTCTCACTGGCTGGAGTCATGGGGTGTGCTGTTTGTATGATGTCATCATTGATTGAAGGTATTTAAACATGAACTGCTTTCTTTTAAACTGACTTATGCAAGAAACAAAAGCGTTAATTTTATTTGTGTTTTGATTAAATAAAATGTGGTCTTCATGGATAAACAAGCTTAGAAGACTGGATTTTACATTTTTGTATCTCACTGGAGTATTCACATTTCCTGCCTTCTGGTCTGGTTTTCTTCAGTTTGTGGTTTTCTGGGTTATTGGTGGTTTGGTGAAAATACCAGGTTGCTAAAGTGTGGAACTCTCTCCTGATATTCATCAGAACTATTCCTATTCTTGTAGCTTTCAAAACTTCCTTAAAACAACATCTCAATAATTCCTGGCTACACCCATGCTGTGCTCCAGACTAACCTCACCTCTGCTTTTTCCTCTACCTCTTACTGACCTGCCTATCCAGCTTTCTGACCTCGTCTTTGTTTATACCAGGGAACGTTACTTAAACCTCCCCATCAATCCTCTAATGATTCCACTTCTTACACTCTTCCCACATTTTTACTACTATGCTGTCTCTTTTCACTAAATATAGGTGGCACCTAAAGTCCACATTAAGAAATGAACTAAGTAATGTCTACAAATGACCACTGACTGTATCATAGAATGAAATGTCCTCTTATCCTAAGGCTACATTACAAAATGTGTATTGTAATGTAAATAGTTTGCATGTTGAAAATATCTATTATATTGTATATGAGATGCATGCCTCCTATACAATAAAAATGCAGAAACCTCTATTTCATCACATGAACCTGTAACAATTTCACTGTATCTCATTTTAATTACTGTTATGTTATAGAATATCAGAGTGTATTTGGAGCTTATCTCCAAGGACTTCTGCTGAAAACGGGTTCTTTTTGACCTAGTCGGACTATCCCAGTAAACAAATGTTAAATAAATAAAAATAAATAAATAAATAAATGAGGACAATGGTGCTAAACTATGTGTGTACAGGTGGTCTCCTACCATCTGTTCAGATTAGACTGGAATAGAGTAAGAGACGTGTGTTAGGTGATCCCAAGGAAGTGATATTCACTGCAATACATATCTATCACTTCAACATGATCTTTTTATGTTGCAAAGGAGATGAAGACCTCTTGAGGAGGTGCTTATACAGCTATGGGACTTGCAGATGTGCAGTAGATCTGAGAGTATGAGTAGGCTGAGGATCTGAAAGTAAGGCGGATATCAACCCTCAGTAGAGATTCAAAAAGTATAGTAAAACTATTAAAGATAAAAGTTTGCATTCAGCCGGGGAAAAATACTTTACATAGTATGTTGTGGCTACCAGAGCAGATAAATATCATGTCATACATAACTCATAAATATCATGACATACATAACTCGTAAATTTCATGTCACACATAACTCATAAATATGTCATACATAACTCATACATATGTCATACATACAGTACATAATTCATAAGTATCATGTCATACATAACTCATAAATATCACGACATACATAACTCATAAATATGTCATACATAACTCATAAATATGACTTACATAGCTCATAAATATCTCATACATAACTCATAAAAATGTCATAATTAACTCATGAATATGTCATACATACAATATATACCTCATAAATATCATGGCATACATACCACATAAATATGTCATACATAACTCATAACTATCATGACTTACATAACTCATAAATATGATGTCATACATAATTCATAAATATTATGTCATACATACAGTACATAACTCATAAATATCATGTCATACATAACTCATAAATATCACAACTTGCATAACTCAAATATCATGTCATATATATATAGCTAGTAAATATCATGTCATACATAACTCATAAATATCATGTCATAATTAACTCATAAATAATATATCATACATATAGAACATATTGCATACATAACTCATAAATATTATGTCATACATAACTCATGAATATCATGACTTACATAACTCATAAATATGATGTCATACATAGCTCATAAATATCATGCCATACATAACTCATGAATATCATGACTTACATAACTCATAAATATCATGTCATACATAACACATGAATATCATGACATAAATAGCTCATAAATATCATGTCATACATAACGAATAAATATGTCATACATGCAGTACATAACTCATAAATATCATGTCATACATAACTCATAAATATGACATACATAACTCGTAAATATCATGTCATACATACAGTACATATCTCATAAATATGTCATACATGACTCATAAATATCGTGTCATACATAACTCATAAATATCATGTCATACATACAGTGCATAACTCATAAATGTCATGTCATACATAACTCATAAACATCATGTCATACATAACTCAAAAATATCATGTCATACATACAGTTCATAACTCATAAATATCATGTCATACATAACTCATAAATTTAGTGACATGCATAACTCATAAATATCATGTCATAAATAACTCATAAATATGTCATACATAACTCATAAATATCATAACATACATAGCTCATAAATATAAACAACTCATAAATATGATGTCATACATACATAAATATCATGTCATACATACAGTACATAACTCATGAATATCATGTACATACCTCATAAATATCATGTCATAAATAATTCATAAATATCATGACTTACATAGCTCATAAATATCATATCATAAACAACTCACAAATATCATGTCATACAAAACACATAAATATCATGTCATACATACAGTACATAACTCATAAATATCATACACATAACTCATATCATGACATACATAACTCAGACATATGACATACATAACTCATAAATATCATGACATACATAACTCATAAATATGTCATACATACAGTACATAAATCATAAATATCATGTCATACATAACTTATACATATCAAGACTTGCATAGCTCATAAATATCATGTCATACATAACTCATAAATATCTTGTCATGCATACAGTACATAACTCATAAATATCATTCACATAACTCATATCATGACATACATAACTCAGAAATATGACATACATAACTCATAAATATCATGACATACATAACTCATAAATATGTCATACATGCAGTACATAAATCATAAATATCATGTCATACATAACTTATACATATCAAGACTTGCATAGCTCATAAATATCATGTCATACATAACTCATAAATATCATGTCATACATAACTCATAAATATCACAACATACATAACTCATAAATATGTCATACATAACTCATAAATATGACTTACATAGCTCATAAATATGTCATACATAACTCATAAATATGTCATAATTAACTCATGAATATGTCATACATACAGTATATACCTCATAAATATCATGGCATACATACCACATAAATATGTCATACATAACTCATAACTATCATGACTTACATAACTCATAAATATGATGTCATACATAATTCATAAATATTATGTCATACATACAGTACATAACTCATAAATATCATGTCATACATAACTGATAAATATCACAACTTACATAACTCAAATATCATGTCATATATATATAGCTAGTAAATATTATGTCATACATAACTCATAAATATCATGTCATAATTAACTCATAAATAATATATCATACATATAGAACATATTGCAAACATAACTCATAAATATTATGTCATACATAACTCATGAATATCATAACTTACATAACTCATAAATATGATGTCATACATAGCTCATAAATATCATGCCATACATAACTCATGAATATCATGACTTACATAACTCATAAATATCATGTCATACATAACACATGAATACCATGACATAAATAGCTCATAAATATCATGTCATACATAACGAATAAATATGTCATACATGCAGTACATAACTCATAAATATCATGTCATACATAACTCATAAATATGACATACATAACTCGTAAATATCATGTCATACATACAGTACATATCTCATAAATATGTCATACATGACTCAAATATCGTGTCATACATAACTCATAAATATCATGTCATACATACAGTGCATAACTCATAAATGTCATGTCATACATAACTCATAAACATCATGTCATACATAACTCAAAAATATCATGTCATACATACAGTTCATAACTCATAAATATCACGTCATACATAACTCATAAATTTAGTGGCATGCATAACTCATAAATATCATGTCATACATAACTCATAAATATGTCATACATAACTCATAAATATAACATACATAGCTCATAAATATAAACAACTCATAAATATGATGTCATACATACATAAATATCATGTCATACATACAGTACATAACTCATGAATATCATGTACATACCTCATAAATATCATGTCATAAATAATTCATAAATATCATGACTTACATAGCTCATAAATATCATATCATAAACAACTCACAAATATCATGTCATACAAAACACATAAATATCATGTCATACATACAGTACATAACTCATAAATATCATACACATAACTCATATCATGACATACATAACTCAGAAATATGACATACATAACTCATAAATATCATGACATACATAACTCATAAATATGCCATACATACAGTACATAAATCATAAATATCATGTCATACATAACTTATACATATCAAGACTTGCATAGCTCATAAATATCATGTCATACATAACTCATAAATATCTTGTCATACATACAGTACATAACTCATAAATATCATACACATAACTCATATCATGACATACATAACTCAGAAATATGACATACATAACTCATAAATATCATGACATACATAACTCATAAATATGTCATACATACACATAAATCATAAATATCATGTCATACATAACTTATACATATCAAGACTTGCATAGCTCATAAATATCATGTCATACATAACTCATAAATATCATGCCATACATACAGTACATAACCATAAATATTATGCACACAACTCATAAATATCATGACATACATAACTCAGAAATATCATGTCATACATAACTCATAAATATCATGACTTGCATAACTCATAAATATGTCATACATAACTCATAAATATGTCATACATACAGTATATAACTCATAAATATGCACATAACTCATAAATATTATGACATACATAACTCAGAAATATCATGTCATACATAACTCATAAAAATCATCTCATACATATAGTACATAACTCAAATATCATGCCATATATAACTCATAAATATGCCATACATATATCATAAATATGTCATACATAAATCATAAATATCATGTCATACATAACTCATAAATATCATGTCATACATAACGCATAAAAATCATCTCATACATATAGTACATAACTCATAAATATCATGCTATACATAACTCATAAATATCATGCCATACATACAGTAAATAACTCATAAATATCTCATACATAACTCATACATATGACATATATAGTTCATAAATATGCCATACATAACTCATATATATCATGTCATACACACAGTACATAACTCTAAATATCATGTAATGCATAACTCATAAATATGACATGCATAGCTCATATCATGACATACATAACTCAAAAATATCATGTCATAATTCATAAATATTATGACTTACATAAATGATAAACATGTCGTGTATAGCTCATAAATAACGTCATACATAAGTCATAAATCTGGCTTACATAACTCATAAATATGTCATGCATACAGTACATAACTCATAAATATCATGCCATACATAACTCATAAATATCATGACATACATAGCTCATAAATATCGTAACATACATTACTCGGAAATATCATGTCATACATAACTCAAACATCATGATAGACATAACTTATAAATATCATGATATACATACATAGCTCATAAATATCATGACATACAGAACTCATAAATATCATGTCATGCATAGCTCATAAATAACATGACATAAATAATACATAAATATCATGTCATACATACAGTACATAACTCATGAATATCATGTACATACCTCATAAATATCATGTCATAAATAATTCATAAATATCATGACTTACATAGCTCATAAATATCATATCATAAACAACTCACAAATATCATGTCATACAAAACACATAAATATCATGTCATACATACAGTACATAACTCATAAATATCATACACATAACTCATATCATGACATACATAACTCAGACATATGACATACATAACTCATAAATATCATGACATACATAACTCATAAATATGTCATACATACAGTACATAAATCATAAATATCATGTCATACATAACTTATACATATCAAGACTTGCATAGCTCATAAATATCATGTCATACATAACTCATAAATATCTTGTCATGCATACAGTACATAACTCATAAATATCATTCACATAACTCATATCATGACATACATAACTCAGAAATATGACATACATAACTCATAAATATCATGACATACATAACTCATAAATATGTCATACATGCAGTACATAAATCATAAATATCATGTCATACATAACTTATACATATCAAGACTTGCATAGCTCATAAATATCATGTCATACATAACTCATAAATATCATGTCATACATAACTCATAAATATCACAACATACATAACTCATAAATATGTCATACATAACTCATAAATATGACTTACATAGCTCATAAATATGTCATACATAACTCATAAATATGTCATAATTAACTCATGAATATGTCATACATACAGTATATACCTCATAAATATCATGGCATACATACCACATAAATATGTCATACATAACTCATAACTATCATGACTTACATAACTCATAAATATGATGTCATACATAATTCATAAATATTATGTCATACATACAGTACATAACTCATAAATATCATGTCATACATAACTGATAAATATCACAACTTACATAACTCAAATATCATGTCATATATATATAGCTAGTAAATATTATGTCATACATAACTCATAAATATCATGTCATAATTAACTCATAAATAATATATCATACATATAGAACATATTGCAAACATAACTCATAAATATTATGTCATACATAACTCATGAATATAACACATAACTCATAAATATGATGTCATACATAGCTCATATCATAAATATCATGCCATACATAACTCATGAATATCATACATATCATAACTGAATAACATCATAAATAACACATACATAACGAATAAATATGTCATACATGCAGTACATAACTCATAAATATCATGTCATACATAACTCATAAATATCATGACATACATAACTCATAAATATCATGTCATACATACAGTACATACTCATAAATATCGTGTCATACATAACTCATAAATATCATGTCATACATACAGTGCATAACTCATAAATGTCATGTCATACATAACTCATAAACATCATGTCATACATAACTCAAAAATATCATGTCATACATACAGTTCATAACTCATAAATATCACGTCATACATAACTCATAAATTTAGTGGCATGCATAACTCATAAATATCATGTCATACATAACTCATAAATATGTCATACATAACTCATAAATATAACATACATAGCTCATAAATATAAACAACTCATAAATATGATGTCATACATACATAAATATCATGTCATACATACATACAATAATAACTCATGATCATGTATATACCTCATAAATATCATGTCATAAATAATTCATAAATATCATGACTTACATAGCTCATAAATATCATATCATAAACAACTCACAAATATCATGTCATACAAAACACATAAATATCATGTCATACATACAGTACATAACTCATAAATATCATACACATAACTCATATCATGACATACATAACTCAGAAATATGACATACATAACTCATAAATATCATGACATACATAACTCATAAATATGCCATACATACAGTACATAAATCATAAATATCATGTCATACATAACTTATACATATCAAGACTTGCATAGCTCATAAATATCATGTCATACATAACTCATAAATATCTTGTCATACATACAGTACATAACTCATAAATATCATACACATAACTCATATCATGACATACATAACTCAGAAATATGACATACATAACTCATAAATATCATGACATACATAACTCATAAATATGTCATACATACACATAAATCATAAATATCATGTCATACATAACTTATACATATCAAGACTTGCATAGCTCATAAATATCATGTCATACATAACTCATAAATATCATGCCATACAGTACATAACCATAAATATTATGCACACAACTCATAAATATCATGACATACATAACTCAGAAATATCATGTCATACATAACTCATAAATATCATGTCATACATAACTCATAAATATGTCATACATACAGTATATAACTCATAAATATGCACATAACTCATAAATATTATGACATACATAACTCAGAAATATCATGTCATACATAACTCATAAAAATCATCTCATACATATAGTACATAACTCAAATATCATGCCATATATAACTCATAAATATGCCATACATATATCATAAATATGTCATACATAAATCATAAATATCATGTCATACATAACTCATAAATATCATGTCATACATAGCATAAAAATCATCTCATACATATAGTACATAACTCATAAATATCATGCTATACATAACTCATAAATATCATGCCATACATACAGTAAATAACTCATAAATATCTCATACATAACTCATACATATGACATATATAGTTCATAAATATGCCATACATAACTCATATATATCATGTCATACACACAGTACATAACTCTAAATATCATGTAATGCATAACTCATAAATATGACATGCATAGCTCATATCATGACATACATAACTCAAAAATATCATGTCATAATTCATAAATATTATGACTTACATAAATGATAAACATGTCGTGTATAGCTCATAAATAACGTCATACATAAGTCATAAATCTGGCTTACATAACTCATAAATATGTCATGCATACAGTACATAACTCATAAATATCATGCCATACATAACTCATAAATATCATGACATACATAGCTCATAAATATCGTAACATACATTACTCGAAATATCATGTCATACATAACTCAAACATCATGATAGACATAACTTATAAATATCATGATATACATACATAGCTCATAAATATCATGACATACAGAACTCATAAATATCATGTCATGCATAGCTCATAAATAACATGACATAAATAATACATAAATATCATGTCATACATACAGTACATAACTCATGAATATCATGTACATACCTCATAAATATCATGTCATAAATAATTCATAAATATCATGACTTACATAGCTCATAAATATCATATCATAAACAACTCACAAATATCATGTCATACAAAACACATAAATATCATGTCATACATACAGTACATAACTCATAAATATATACATAACTGATAAATATCATGACATACATAGCTCAGAAATATCATGACATACAGAACTCATAAATATCATGTCATACATAACTCATAAATATCATGATATACATAACTCATAAATATCATGAAATGCATAACTCATAAATATCATTTCATACATAACTCATAAATATCATGACATCCATAACTCATAAATGTCATGTCATACATAACTCATAAATATCATGATATACATAACTCTAAATATGACATACATAACTCATAAGTATCATGTCATACATACAGTATATAACTCATAAATATCATGTCATACATAACGCATTAATATCATGTCATGCATACAGTACATGACTCAGAAACATCATGTCATATATAACTCATAAATATCATGTCACACATAACTCATAAATATCATGTCATACATATAGTACATAACTCATAAGTATCATGTCATATATAACTCATAAATGCCATGACTTACATAACTCAAAAATATCATGTCACACATAACTCATAAATATTATGACTTACATTTCACATAAATATGATAGACATAACTCATAAATATCATCTCATACATAGCTCATAAATATCATGACATACAGACCTCATAAATATCATGATATACATAACTCATAAATAGCATGACATACATAACTCATAAATATCATGTCATACATAACTCATAAATATGATATACATAACTCATAAATAGCATGACATAAATAACTCATAAATATGTCATACATAACTCATAAATATGATATACATAACTCATAAATATCATGACATATTTCTTCTTCTTCTTCTTCTTCTTCTTTCGGCTGCTCCCATTAGGGGTCGCCACAGCAGATCAACTGTTTCCATTTCTTCATATCCTCTTCATCTTGCACTGTCACACCAACCAAATGCATGTCCTCTCTCACCACATCCATAAACCTTATCTCTGGCCTTCTTTTCCTGTTAACTGGCAGCTTCATCCTTGGCATCTTTCCAAAATACTCTGCATCCCTCCTCAGCACATGTCCAAACCAATGTAATCTTGCCTCTCTGGCTTTGTCTCCAAACCTTCCAACCTGGGCTGACCCTCTAATACACTTATTCCTAATCCTGTCCACCCTCTTCACACCCAGTGCAAATCTTAACATCTTCAACTCTACAATGTCAAGCTCTGACTCCTGCCATTTTGTCAATGCCACTGTCTCTAACCCATATAACATAGCTGGTCTCACTACCCTCTTGTAGACCTTCCCTTTCACTCTTACTGGTACTCGTCTGGCACAAATCACTCCTGACACTCTTCTCCACCCACTCCATCCTGTTTGTACTCTCTTCTTCACCTCTCTTCCACACTCACTATTACTCTGACCTGTTGATCCCAAGTATTTAAACTCATCCACCTTCGCCACCTCTACTCCCTGCATCCTCACCATTCCTCTAGCCTCCCTCTCATTCACGCACATATATTCTGTCTTAGTCCTGCTGACCTTCATTCCTCTTCTCTCTAGAGCATATCTCCACCTCTCCAGGGTCTTCTCCACCTGTTCCCTACTCTCACTATAGATCACAATGTCATCTGCAAACATCATACATAACTCATAAATATGTCATACATACTGTACATAACTCATAAATATCATGTCATACATAACTCATAAATATCACGTCATACATGCAGTACATAGTTCATAAATATGTCATACATAACTCATAAATATCATGTCATACACACAGTACATAACTCATAAATATCATGTCATACATACCTCATAAGTCATGTCAAACATACAGTATATAACTCATAAATATCATGTCATACATAACTCATAAATTGGATGACTTGCATAGCTCATAAATATCATGTCATACATAGCTCATAAATATCATGTCATACATACAGTACATAACTCATAAATATCATACACATAACTCATATCATGACATACATAACTCAGAAATATGACATACATAACTCATAAATATCATGACATACATAACTCATAAATATGTCATACATACAGTACATAAATCATAAATATCATGTCATACATAACTCATAAATTGGATGACTTGCATAGCTCATAAATATCATGTCATACATACAGTACATAACCATAAATATTATGCACACAACTCATAAATATCATGACATACATAACTCAGAAATATCATGTCATACATAACTCAGAAATATCATGACTTGCATAACTCATAAATATGTCATACATAACTCATGAATATGTCATACATACAGTATATAACTCATAAATATGCACATAACTCATAAATATTATGACATACATAACTCAGAAATATCATGTCATACATAACTCATAAAAATCATCTCATAAATATAGTACATAACTCAAATATCATGCCATACATAACTCATAAATATGTCATACATATATCATAAATATGTCATACATAAATCATAAATATCATGTCATACATAACTCATAAATATCATGTCATACATAACTCATACAAATCATCTCATACATATAGTACATAACTCATAAATATCATGCTATACATAACTCATAAATACCATGCCATACATACAGTAAATAACTCATAAATATCTCATACATAACTCATAAATATGACATATATAGCTCATAAATATGCCATACATAACTCATATATATCATGTCATACACACAGTACATAACTCATAAATATCATGTAATGCATAACTCATAAATATGACATGCATAGCTCATATCATGACATACATAACTCAAAAATATCATGTCATAATTCATAAATATTATGACTTACATAAATGATAAACATGTCATGTATAGCTCATAAATAACGTCATACGTAAGTCATAAATCTGACTTACATAACTCATAAATATGTCATGCATACAGTACATAACTCATAAATATCATGCCATACATAACTCATAAATATCATGACATACATAGCTCATAAATATCGTAACATACATTACTCAGAAATATCATGTCATACATAACTCAAACATCATGATAGACATAACTTATAAATAGCATGATATACATACATAGCTCATAAATATCATGACATACAGAACTCATAAATATCATGTCATGCATAGCTCATCAATAACATGACATAAATAACTCATAAATATCATGTCATACATTAACTCATAAATATCATGACTTACATAACTTATAAATATGTCATACATAACTCATAAATTTGGCATACATACAGTACATAATTAATAAATATGCACATAACTCATAAACATGACTTACATAACTCAGAAATATCATGTCAAACATAACTCATAAATATCACGACATACATAACTCATAAATATCATGACATACATAACTCATAACTATGTCATACATAAGTCATAAATATCATGACTTACTTAGCTCATAAATATCATGTCATATAAAGCTCATAAATATCATGTCATACATAACTCATAAATATCATGCAATACATAACTCATAAAAATCTTCTCATACATATAGTACATAACTCATAAATATCTTGCCATGCATAACTCATAAATATCATGCCATACATACAGTACATAACTCATAAATATCATGCCTTACATAACACATAAATATGACATATATAGCTCATAAATATCATTTCATACTTAACTCAAATATGTCATACATACAGTACATAACTCATACATATTATGTCATACATAACTCTTATATATGACATACATAACTCATAAATAGCATGTCATACATATATCATACATATGACTTAAATAACTCATACATATCATGACGTACATAACTCAAATATATGTCATACATAATTCATAAATATCATGACTTACACAACTGATAAATATGTCATGTATATCTGACATAAATATGTCATACGTAACTCATAAATATCATGTCATATATAACTCATGAATATGACTTACATGTTTATTTATTTATTTATTGACATTTGTTAACCGGGTTTGTCCAACTGGGCTTGTGGCCCATTTTCAGTGGAGACCCGAGGAGAAAAGCTCCAGTAATACATTTTAAAACAAGTACAATTTTAAACAATATTGATATAATAGCAGTTATAGAAAAATGATTCACATATGTTGGGATGCATGCATAAAGTTAAAGTTGCATTAAAAAGGAGCTAAGTAACAAGTTTACATTGATATAGTTCAACAGGTCAACAATGAACATTTTTTGTTTGTATAAAATTGTGCAAATGCATAGTAGACACATTGGAGAGAGAGGTGTAATGAGGTACTAAGTATGGTCCTTTTGAGGGTAGATAAAGGGAAGGAAGACTAGGTAGGGTCTTGGCAAGGGCAGGTTCTAGAATTGAGAAAATAAGCTTTTAGTTCATTTTTAAAGTGTGAGGTGTGGGAGATGGAACATATGTCAAGGGGAAGTTTGTTCCAAGCATGGGCAAGGGAGTGTTTGCAGAGTAGTTTGCCTACTGACCTTTTTGGGTGGTAGATGTCAAGTAATTGTTGGTTAGAAGTACGGAGGGTCTGGGATGGGATGTAGATGGAAACTAAGAAAGATAGAGGTGGACAGAAGGAGGGTTTATAAAGAATAGAGTGTAGCATATGAAATTGTTAAGATAGCAGAAACTGGGGAAGTTCAAGCCATTGAAGAGAGTTTAAAGAAATGCAGTGGTGTGAGTTGTATGGGGAGTTAGTAATGAATCTGGCTATTTTATGGTAAGTCTATTGGAGTTTGTTTAGAGTGCAGGCCTGGATATTGGTAAGAACTGGGGCAGTGTATAAGAGAGAGAGGAGGAGGAGTGCCTGGCCCAGGGTAAGTCTAGATTCAGGGGTTAGGAATTTTTTGTTCTGATATAGCAGACCTAGTTTTTGGTTTGTTTTTTTTTTATACATTGGAGTATGTGTAGGTTGAACTTGAGTTCGTCATCGATAATGACCCCGAGGAGTTTTGTGTGGGTGTCAAGTTGGATATTTGTATTGTTAGAAGATGTAATAAAAAAGGATGTTTTGTGATGAGAAAGAGAACGGGGAAGGAAAAGTAGGAGTTTGTTTTTTTTGGGATTTAGGATCAATAGGTTGTGAGAGAGCCATTGTTCAGTGGATAGTAGGCCCTGTTGGGTCAGGGAGTGTAGTTCAGGAATGTTATTTGAGATGGATATAAGTGTGGAGTTGGCATACTGAATAAGGGAGGATTCTTTGCATGAGGTGTAAAGATCATTGATGAAGATGTTAAACAAGAGGGGTCCCAAGATGGAGCCTTGGAGAACACCAGTGGAGATGGGAAGGAAAGGTGAGGAGGATGAGAGCCATTTGACAGATTGTTCCCTGCCAGATAGGTAACTATTAAACCAGGCAAGTGCGGAGGGAGATAGGTGGAGATTTGCAAGTTTGGATAGTAGTAGAGGATGAGAGACAGTATCGAAGGCTTTGGAGACATCTAGGAAGAGACAGGAAATGAGTTTATTGTTGTCTAGGGCCACTGCAATGATATGCATGAAGGAGAGGAGGGCAGTGGTGGTGCTCTGGTGAGGACAAAATCCATGTTGGGTAGGGGTAGGTAAGTGGTATGTGAGGAGGTGATTGAGGAGCTGTGAGTGAATACATTTTTCTAATATCTTGGAGAGGGTGGACAGAATGGCAATGGGTCGGTAGTTCGAGGGGTCAGTGGAGTTTCCACCTTTATGAAGAGGAATAGGGAAGAAAGATTTCCAAAGGGTGGGAACAGTTGATTCCAGAATAGATCGATTAATTAGTATAAATACAGGATAGGCAATTGAGTCAGCAGAAAGTTTGAGGAATGTAGGAGATAGATTGTCAGTGGAAGGAGAGCAAGGTTTTAGCTTGAGTAGTAGATATTTGATGTAAGTAATGGGAACTTGCTCAAAAGAAAACAAAGTTGTGTTAGTGGGACTTGGAGAGGTGGGTGTCGAAGTAGAGTTTGGTTTAGAGGTTACCAGATTTTGGATGGAAGAGATAAAGTGTTTTTTTCAGGAGGGTAGCTGTTTCCTAAGAGGAAGAGTTAGGGTATGGGGAGGGATTAGAGGGCTTTCCAGGATAGAGGATGCTGTTGAGAGTTGACCACAATTTTTGAGGATTGGATTTGTTGTTAAGTTGAGCAGAGCTATAGTATAACTTTTTGTCATTATTTGTATGTTTTTTTGCAATGTTCCTCAGTTGCCTGTATTTTTGAAGAAAATGTGGTTGTTTAGTTTTAGTCCAGGTTTTCCAAGCGTGATCTCTTTGTTTCATAAGGGACCTAGTCTCTTTGGAGAGCCAGGGAGCATGGTTTGATTTTACTCTGATCTTCCTAGAGGGAGCTAAGATGTTTAGAGTATTCAAGAAGATGCTATTGAAAGTGCTTACAGCATCGTTTAGGGGGAGGTGTTTTAGAATGGACCAATCTATGTTGCGGAGAATGGAGTTAAATTGGGATGAATTGAAAGTCGATAGTTTTTGACAGTCTTTGATAAGGTGGGGTTTAGGAATATGGGAGTAGTGTCTTAAGATGGTGGTAGGGAGATGATCACTGAGGGAGTCAGGTAAGGTGGTGGGATTGTGGTATTGGTGTGAGGAATTGGTAAGGATCCACTCTATGATGGCGCTGATAGTGGAATTTTTATGGAAGTGAGTGGGAGATGTTATAAGTTGGTGGAAGCCGTGTAGGTGGATACTGAGTTGGGGGGAGTCAGTTGTGAGTTTGGACCAATCTATGTTGACATCACCAAGGATAAGTGTATCATATGGTATGTTGTGGGAGAACCAGGATAGGATATTTTCAAGAATGGGCAGATTGTTACCAGAAGGAAAGTAGATAGGGGCAATTGCAAGTTGTTTTTTGTGGTGATTCAGATGGCAGTTAAGGGTGATGATTTCAGCTGGAAGGAAGTCAGGAATTGGGGAAGGGTATGGTGAAAGGTTAAGAATGTTTGAGTAGAGGATAGCCACGCCACCACCTTTTTTTACAGGTCTATCAGATCAGAAGATATTATAACCTGGTGGGAGTATTTTACTATTTGAGATTTGTGGCTTGAGCCAGGTTTCAGATAGGGAGAGGATGTGAGGGGTATTGACAGCTATCATGAGTGCAGCTCAGTGACTTTATTTGCTAGACTCTGAATAGTCAATGAGTAAATAGTTAAGTATTTGGATGGAGATGATTGTTGTGACTGAGGTTGGTGACTGTTAGAGGAGTAAGATGGAGGCAGTGTAGAGGTAGTTTTGGGGAGAGAAGAGGGGCCAGAGTTGGTATGGATATCTCCAGAACAAAGTAGGTTTTTAGTGAGGAGAGAGTGTGTAGTAGATGCTAGATGGAGTTTGTATAGTTTTGACTTAGCTTTGTGGGAAGGTTTAAAAACCTGTATTGTGGATAGTTTATATAGACTTGATATAGAGGTAGTAAAGTGATTAGGGGAGATAATAAAATATGAAGTAGTTGGATATATGTTGTATGAGTGAGAAGTTGGTGAACATAGGAGTGGGTCAGAGAGATTGGAGTGGTAAGAGGTGGAGGTAGGGAGAATAAGGAGTAGTGTAGAAGATATTAGAAAATAATACATGTTGGAATAAAATATGGTCAAATAGAGTAGTTAGAGAGACAGTGGTATAGATGAAGTGGTGTTGACAAGATTGACAAATTAGTAAGGTGGTTGTGGCAATAGGCAGGAAGTTACATGTTGGAATAAAATATGGTCAGATAGAGTAGGTAGAGAGACAGTGGTATAGATGAAGTGGTGTTGACAAGATTGACAGATTAGTAAGGTGGTTGTGGCAATAGGCAGGAAGTGGAATTGTAGTGGCTAGTGGGACAGGAAGGGGAGGGATAGTTAGGTATAAAGGTAACTGTAATGGGGTGGGTGGGAAGGGGGGTAGGGTAGGGGAGTGAAGAGAGCCCAAGCGGGGCTAGCACCCTGGTCAAGATGAAGTCATAGAAACAATCAGAAAAGATAGTGAAAAACTAGCTTGAGAGACAAGAATATAAAGTTTTTAAAGGTATAGTCACCAGAAATAAAATAAAAAGAAATAAAATATGAGCAGAAGTAAGCTTACAAAATGACACTGGCCTCAAGCTACACAAGTAGATTTACTTGAAGAAAATTCAGTGCTGTATGGTTAAAACAAGCTACAACAGAAGAGGGGCTTTGCAGGGGGAGAGAGAGGTATTACTAGCAGCTAAAAGCAGGGCAAAACATAAAAAAATTAATATGTAAGAGTCTGAAGTAATGTATTTCATGACATAACTCATAAATATGTCATACATACAGTGCATAACTCAAAAATATCATGACATACCTAACTCATAAATATCATGTCATACATAACTCATAAATATCATGAAATACATTATTCATAAATATCATGTCATACATAGCTCATAAAAATCATGACATACAGAACTCATAAATATCATGTCATGTATAGCTCATAAATAACATGACATAAATAACTCAAAAATATGTCATACAAAACTCATAAATATCATGATATACATAACTAATAAATATCATGGCATACATAACTCATAAATATAATGTCAGACATAACTCATAAATATCATGATATACATAACTCTAAATATCATGACATACATAACTCATAAATATCATGATATACATAACTCATTAATATTATGTCATGCACAACTCATAAATATCATGTCAAACATACTGTACATAACTCATAAATATCATGTCATACATAACTCATTAATATTGTGTCATGCATACAGTACATAATTCATAAATATAATGTCATATATAACTCATAAATATCATAACATTCATAACTCATAAATATCTTGTCATATATAACTGATAAATACCATGACTTGCATAACTCATAAATATCATGTCACACATAACTCATAACTATTATGACATACATATCTCATAAATATCAAGATATACATAACTCATAAATATAATCTCATACATAGCTAATAAATATCATGACATACAGAACTCATAAATATCATGTCATACATAGTTCATAAATAACATGACAAACATAACTCATAAATATTGTCATACATAAATCATAAATACGATGTACATAACTCAATATCATGACATACATAACTCTTAAATATAATGTCATAAATAACTCATAAATGTGATGTACATAACTCATAAATATCATGACATACATAACTTATAAATATTATGTCATACATACAGTACAAAACTCATAAATATGTCATACGTAACTCATAAATATCATGTCATACATACAGTACATAACTCATAAATATGTCATACATAACTCATAAATATCATGTAATGCATACAGTACATAACTCATAAATAACATCATGCAGACCTCATAAATATGACATATATAACTCATCAAAATCATGTCATACATAACTCATAAATATCATGTCATACATAATTTATAAATATCATGTCATACATACAGTACATAACTCATAAATATCATGTCATACATAACTAATAAATATGTCATACATACAGTACATAACTCATAAACATCAAACACATAACTCATAAATATCATGACATACATAACTCAGAAATATCATGTCATACATAACTCATAAATATCATGATATACATAACTCAAAAATATCATTTCATACATAGCTCATGAGAATCATGACATACAGAACTCATAAATATCATGTCATGCATAGCTCATAAATACCATGACATAAATAATTTTTAAATATCATGTCATACAGAACTCATAAATATCATGATATACACAACTCATAAATATCATGACATACATAACTCATAAATATCATGTCATACAGAACTCATAAATATCATGATATACACAACTCATAAATATCATGACATACATAACTCATAAATATCATGTCATACATAACTCATAAATATTACGACATACATAACTCATATTTACCTTGTCATGCCTAACTCATAAATATCATGATATACATAACTCTAAATATCATGACTTAAATAATTCATAAATATCATGTCATCCATACAGTACCTAACTCATAAATATCATGTCATACAAAACTCATACATATCATGTCATACATACTGTACACAACTCATAAATATCATGTCATACAAAACTTTTTGACAAAGTGTCATACATACAGTATATAACTCATAAATATCATGTCATATATAACTCATAAATATCATGACATACATAACTCATAAATATACTGCAGTGGTGGTGCTGCGGTAGCGTTGTCACCTCGCAGTAAGACATTGTCCTGTTCGATTTTCAGCTAGAGTGTCTTCTGTGTGGAGACATGCGTGAATAGGTGGACCTTCGTGAAGGTTGTGCATCAGGGCCGGCAACTCGGCAAGTAAAAATCTACTGCCAATCATTAGCGGACCGCTGTGGCAACCCCTAACCAGGAAAAACCGAAAGACACAACAACAACAACATAACTCATAAATATGATGCCATACATAACTCATAAATATCATATCACACATAACTCATAAACTTCATGTCATACATACAGTACATAACTCATAAATATCATGTCATACATAACTCATAAATATCAAGACTTACATAGCTGAAAATATCATGTCATGTAAAGCTCAAACTATCATGACATACATAACTCAGAAATATCATGTCATACATAACTCATAAATATGACTTTCATAACTTATAAATATCATGTCATATATAGCTCATAAATATCATGTCATTCATAACTCATAAATGGGTCATACATAACTCATAAATATGTCATACAGTACATAACTCATGAATATAATGTCATACATAACTCATAAATATCATGATATACATAACTCTAAATATCATGACATACGTAACTCATAAATATTATGTCATACATACAGTACATAACTCATAAATATCATGTCATATATAACTCATAAATATTATGTCATACATAGCTTATAAATATCATGTCATACATACAGTACATAACTCATAAATATCATGTCAAACATAACTCATTAATATTGTGTCATACATACAGTACATAACTCATAAGTATCATGTAATATATAACTCATAAATACCATGACTTACATAACTCACAAATATCATGTCACACAACTCATAAATATTATGACTTACATATCACATGAATATCATGATATACATAACTCATTAATATCATCTCATCCATAGCTCATAGATATCATGACATGCAGAACTAATAAATATCACATTATACCTAGCTCATAAATAACATGACATACACAACTCATAAATATCATGTCATACATAACTCATAAATATCATGTCATTCATACTGTACATAACTCATAACTATCATGTCATACATAACTCATAAATACCAAGTCATACATACAGTACATAACTCATAAATATGTCATACATAACTCATAAATATCATGTCATACATACAGTATATAACTCATAAATATCATGTCATACATAACTCATAAATACCATGACATACATAACTCATAAATATCATGTCATACATACAGTACAAAACTCATAAATATCATGTCATACATAACTCATAAATATCATGTCATACATACAGTACATAACTTATAAATATGTCATACATAACTCATAAATATCATGCAATGCATACAGTACATAACTCATAAATAACATCATACAGACCTATTAAATATCATGACATATATAACTCATAAAAATCATGTCATACATAACTCATAAATATCATGTCATACATAATTTACAAATATCATGTCATACATAGAGTACATAACTCATAAATATCATACCATACATAACTCACAAATATCATGACATACATAACTCAGAACCCTACATGATAGAGCAAAATCCCAAAAAGGGAAGGCATCTCTGATCAGTATTAGCAAAAAACTAAGGGCACTCATAAAATCGTCTAAGGCCAGCTTAGAGAGAAAAATTGCACAGGACACTAAGGATAATCACAAGGCTTTCTTTAGTTATGTTTGGAACCTGGGTGGGAATTCCCAGATATGCTCAGAATTAGTCCAAAATGACATAAAATACACCAAACCCACAGACATTGCCAACATCCTAGCTGACAGGTTCAGCACAAACTTCTCCTCCCCCAACTAAAGGGCAAATATCTATCCCAGCAGAGTGCTGCCCCCCCTGACATATCAGATGCTCAGGTAAGAGCCGCCCTCTCCAAAGCAAAAAACACAGCATCAATGAGACCAGACAGTGTCCCGGGCTGCATCCTACATGAACTCCAAGAAGAGCTAAACCCAAACATAAAACTACTGTTCAATCTCAGCCTTACTACAGGGTATGTACCCAAAGAGTGGCGTACAGCAACAGTGGTCCCTCTCCACAAAGGTGGTGCCTCAACGGACCCTGGAAACTATCGCCCCATAAGCCTGACTAGCTTGGATTGAAAAGCTATGGAAAGGATCATCATGGACCTCATAAATAAAGATATTGGGGACCTACAGACACTGGATCCTACCCAGTTTGGCTTTGTTAAGGGCAGATCCTACCTCTTAAACCTGGTTGACTTCTTTGAAACAGTCACCAAGGCCATTGACGAAGGGAAGCTGGTCCACACAGCCTACCTGGACCTCGCAAAAGCCTTCAATACAATACCCCACTCGGGCATTATAGATAAGCTCACCAGCTTAAATATAAACCCCTATGTCACTAGATGGGTTGCAAACTGGCTCAAGGACAGAACCCACATGGTTAAAATTGCTGGAGCCATGTCAGACTCCAAACCAGTTACAAGTGGCATCCCACAAGGCTCAGTCCTGGGACCTCTCTTGTTCGGTATATATTTCAGAGGTACAGGCCAACACAGAAGGACTGTGGCTGAACAAGTTCAGATGACTGCAAACTGGGCCATAATCGACTCTCCAACTGACACAAGCATCCTCCAAAAGGGCCTCATAGAAACAGACAACTGGTGCCAGAGCCATGGCCTCAAGCTAAACGCCAAAAGTGTATAGTCATCCCTTTGGCAAAACAAAGTGCCCACAAATTACCACATAGGTGGTAATCCACTAAGTACAGAAGAAGTAATTAGGGACCTGGGGACCCAAGTTGATAGCAATCTCTCATTTGACAACCACGTGGCCAAAGTGGTTAGAAAAACATTTTATATAGCCCACCTAATCATGAAGGGATTCACATCTAGATTAGGGGAGGTCATCGTGCCTCTTTACTCATCCCTCATCAGGCCCATAATCGAGTACAATGCTCCTTTTGGGATGTACCTTACCAAACACCTGCAGCAAATGGAAAGACCCCAAAAGTACCTCACCAAGAGAATTAAAGGGCTCAAACAGATGCCATATGCTGCCCGGTTAAAGAAACTCCAGCTCTACTCAGTGGCATACCGCCTGCTCAGAGGCGACCTGTGCCTGATGTATAAAGCCATGTCCAACCCGGAATTAAGGGACATGCTGCACCTCAAAAAATCCAAATCCCATCGAGCTACACGCTCGAGAGACTTGAACCTCAGCACTGAAATAAATAGGACATGCTAGAGAGAGAGAATCATAACCCAGAGGCTCCCTTCACTCTGGAATAAAATCCCAGTCCAGGTTAGGCAGAGTCCCTCATTGACTCTCTTCAAGAGGAATCTTGATGAGTGGATGGGAGATCATAGGTTTACCCCGGGTATCACTTCTGTGTTACTGTTAGACAGAGGCACAGTATACTAACCTCGAAAAATGGCATAGCAAACTTAATTTAAAATGGGTGGCGAAAGCCAAACATACTCTGGCTAGGCTGATAAATGCCCTAGGGCAGATAGCCTAGTATGAACCTATGAACCTATAATTATGTCAAACAGAACTCAAATATCCTGTCTTACATAGTTCATAAATATCATGTCATACATAACTAACAGATATGCCATACATACAGTACATAACTCATAAACAAACACATAACTCATAAATATCATGACATACAGAACTCATAAATATGATGTCATACACACAGTACATAACTCATAAATATCATAAACATAACTCATAAATATCATGGCATACATAACTCATAAATATGTCATAAATAACTCATAAATATCATGACTTACATAACTCCTAAATATTATGACATACATAACTCACAAATATCATGTCATACATAGCTCATGAAAATCATGACATACAGAACTCATAAATATCATGTCAAATATAGCTCATAAATATCATGTCATACATAATTCATAAATAGCATGTCATACATACAGTACATAACTCATAAATATCATATCATACATAACTCATAAATGTCATGATATACATAACTCAAAAATATCATGTCATACATAGCTCATGAAAATCATGTCGTACATAACTCATAAATATCATGATATACACAACTCATAAATATCATGACATACATAACTCATAAATATCATGTCATACATAACTCCTAAATATCATGACATACATAACTCATATTTATCATGTCATACATGACTCATAAATATCATGATATATACAACTCTAAATATCATGACATAAATAACTCAAAAATATCATGTCATCCATACAGTACTTAACTCATAAATATCATGTCATACATAACTCATAAATATCATGTCAAAAATACTGTACATAACTCATAAATATCATGTCATACAAAACTCTTTAACAAAGTGTCATACACAGTATATAACTCATAAATATCATGTCATAAAAACTCATAAATATCATGACATACATAACTCATAAATATCATATCACACATAACTCAAAAATATCATGTCATACATACAGTACATAACTCATAAATATCATGTCATACATAACTCATAAATATCAAGACTTACATAGCTGAAAATATCATGTCATGTCATGTATAGCTCAAAACTATCATGGCATACATAACTCATAAATATCATGTCATACATAACTCATAAAAAATGACTTACATAACTCATAAATATCATGTCATATATAGCTCATAAATATCATGCCATTCATAACTCATAAATATGTCATACATAACTCATAAATATCATGTCATACATACAGTACATAACTCATAAATATCATGTCATGCTTAACTCATAAATATCATGTCATACATACTGTACATAACTCATTACATAACTCATAAATATCATGTCATGCATAACTAATGAATATCATGTCATACATACTGTACATAACTCATAAATATAATGTCATACACAACTCATACATATCATGTCATCATACAGTACATAACTCATAAATATGTCATATATAACTCATAAATATCATGTCATACATACAGTACATAATTCATAAATATCATGTCATACATACAGTATATAACTCATAAATATCATGCCATACATAACTCATAAATAGCATGACTTACACAGCTCATAAATATCATGTCATACATAACTCATAAATATCATGTCATACATACAGTACATAACTTATAGATGTCATGCACATAACTCATAAATATCATGACATATATAACTCAGAAATATCATGTCATACATAACTCATAAATATCATGACTTACATCCCTTATAAACATGTCATACATACAGTGCATAACTCATAAATATCATGCACATAACTCATAATACCATGACATATATAACTCAGAAATATGATATACATAACTCATAAATATCATGACATACATAACTCATAAATATGTCAAACATACAGTATATAACTCATAAATAGCATGCCATACATAACTCATAAAAATCATCTCATACATATAGTACATATCTCATAAATATCATGCCATGCATAACTCATAAATATGACATATATAGCTCATAAATATCATGTCATATATAACTTACAAATATCATGTCATACATGCAGTACATAACTCATAAATGTCATGTCATACATAACTCATAAATATGACATACATAACTCATAATTATGTCATACATATATCATAAATATGATTTACATAACTTATAAATATGACATATATAGCTCATAAATATCATGTCATATATAACTTATAAATATGTCATACATGTGGTGGTGCTGCAGTAGTGTTGTTGCCTCACAGAAAGATATCCTGTTCGATTCTCAGCTAGAGCATCTTCTGTGTGGAGACATGCGTGAATGGGCATACCTTCTTTGAAAGTCGTGCATCAGGGCCGGCAACTTGGCACGTAAAAATCTACTGCCAATCATTAGCAGACCGGAGTTCCATTGTGGCGACCGCTAATCGGGAAAAACCAAAAGACGCAACAACAACATGCAGTACATAATTCATAAATATGTCATACATATCTCATAAATGTGACATACATAACTCATAATTATTATGTCATACATATATCATAAATATGACTTACATAACTCATACATATCATGACATACATAACTCAAAAATATCATGTCATACATAACTCATAAATATCATGACTTAGATAACTCTTAAATATCATGTCATATATAGCTCATAAATATAATGTCATACATAATTCATAAATATCATGTCATACATATAGTACATCCCATAGATATCATGTCATACATAACTCATAAATATCATGATATACATAACTCATAAATATCATGTCATACATAGCTCATAAATATCATGTCATACATAGCTCATAAATAATATGACATAAATAACTCATAAATGTCATACATCACTCATGAATATCATGACTTACATAACTCATAAATATGTCATACATAACTCATAAATGTGTCATACATACAGTACATAACTCATAAATATGCACATAACTCTTAAATATCATGACATACATAACCCAGAAATATAATGCCATACATAACTCATAAACATCACAACATACATAACTCATAAATGTCATGTCATACATAACTCATAAATATCATAACAATGACATACATAACTCATAAACATGTCATACATATAATACATTACTCATAAATATGTCATATATAACTCATAAATATGACATGCATAACTCATAAATATCATGTCATACATAACTCATAAATATCATGACATACATAACTCATAAATATGTCATACATGACTCATATCATGACTTGAATAACTCAAAAATATGTCATACATAACTCAGAAATATCATGTCATATATAACTCATAAATATCATGACTTACATAACTCATAAAATGTCATACATAACTCATAAATATATCATACATACAGTATATAACTCATAAATATGCACATAACTCATAAATATCATGACATACATAACTCAGAAATATCATGTCATACATAACTCATAAAAATCATCTCATACATATAGTACATAAGTCATACATATCATGCCATACATAACTGATAAATATAATGCCATACATGCAGTGCATAACTCATAAATATCATGCCATATATAACTCATAAATATGACATATATAGCTCATAAATATGTCATACATAACTCATAAATATCATGTCATACATACAGTACATAATTCACTAATATGGATTACATAATTCATAAATATGTCATACATATATCATAAATATGACTTACATAACTCAAACATATTATGACATACATAACTCAAAAATATCATGTCATACATAAATCATAAATATCATGACTTAGATAGCTCATAAATATCATGTCATATAAAGCTCATAAATATCATGTCATACATAACTTATAAATATCATGCCATAACTAACTGATAAATATAATGCCATACATGCAGTGCATAACTCATAAATATCATGCCATATATAACTCATAAATATGACATATATAACTCATAAATATGTCATACATAACTCATAAATATCATGTCATACATAACTCATAAACATGGATTACATAATTCATAAATATGTCATACATATATCATAAATATGACTTACATAACTCAAACATATCATGACATACATAACTCAAAAATATCATGTCATACATAATTCATAAATATCATGACTTACATAACTGATAAATATCATGACATGTATAGCTCATAAATATCATGACATACATAACTCATAAATATCATGTCATACATAACTCATAAATATGACTTACATAACTCATAAATATATCATACATACAGTACATAACTCATAAATATGTCATACATAACTCATAAATATCATGTCATACATAACTCATAAATATGATATACATAACTCATAAATATGTCATACATAGCTCATAAATATCATGACATACAGAACTCATAAATATCATGTCATGCATAGCTCATACATAACATGAAATAACTCATAAATGTCATGTCATACATAACTCATAAATATCATGATATACATAACTCATAAATATGATGTACATAACTCATAAATATCATGACATACATAACTCATAAATATATTGTCAGACATAACTCATAGAAATCCCCATCTCCTACTGCAAGGCCATAGCAGTGGCAGATTTAGGGCTTGGCAAAGGGCCACATGCCTCCCTCTTTTTAAAAGCTGTTGCTCATTTGTGGCTTAAAAAAGAAATGCACTGTTCTTATATAGAAACTGCTAAATGTGCTGCCAAAACAGTACATATTTCCATTTCAATTTACTGACACTTTTTTCTTTTAATTGCTTGCATCAAAGATGCATGGGAGATACAATTGGAGGTTGTAGTCAAGTGATCTAGTCTATAGTGATGAATATCTCCTCCAACTGCATCTCTGACTGTAGTTCAGCGTAGGCATGTTTGGTGAAAGTTTCTTGGAGGGAGGCCTCACTCCTTGATAAAAAGTAGAATGGTTTTATATTTTAAGTAGTACTAGCAACACTTAGTATTAGATGCTAAGCAGATTTGATCTGATGGTGACAAGGGCACTGGAACCATAACGCAAAGGGAGGGCACTCAACCCCCACTTTAAATAAAGTCATAAACTGTGCCCCCAAGTCCTTGCTCAATTTTTTTTAAATAAACAAAGCTGTACCAAAGAAAAGCAAAAACGTACATCGGAAAAACAAAGTTTGTGTGTGTGTGTGTGTGTGTGTGTGTGTGTGTGTGTGTGTGTGTGTGTGTGTGTGTGTGTGTGTGCACGCACGTGTGCACGTGTGCGTGTGTGTCCTGTTGTCTGTGAGTGTCTGTGTCTGCATGTATGCCAGTTTTTGTGTGTGCATGTATATGACTGTATGCAAGTGCATGTCTATATGCAGGTACGCAAGTGTGTATCAGAGTGTGTGTGAGTGCATACATGAGTGTATGAGTATGTATATATGACTGTATGAGATTACATGTGTGTGTATATGCAAGTATGTGCACGTGCGTGGCTGCGACTGTGTGATTTCATGCATATGACTGTGCAAGAGTGCATGTGTATATATGAGTGTGAACGAGTGCCTGTATACAAGTATGTGTCAGCAGGTGTGGGCATGCACAAGTGTATAGAGGGTTCAATACCACACAATGCTATTGTGGGGATCCAGTGAAGCAAGAGGTTGCTCCAGAACATTATTTTGGTAAACATTCTTGCATGCATTCCTCTCACCTGCACAGGTTTTAGCAGAATGTCCAGATTTTTGCTTCATATTTTTTTTGGTCTGTTCTCCTCATAAAATGTGTGGTTTTCTGACAAATCACTGAGGACTGAATTCCCTAAATAATGACCTGCATTTGAGTTTCAGACTTCATTACCTTCAGAAAATGGACGCTAACACAAATCCTGTTATTCTATCAACTTTTTTAAGTTTATAAGAGCACTATTTGAAATCTGTCCCTACTATTGGCCCTTTGTCCCACCATTATTTTAAGCTTTAACCACATTTCTTAAACTAAGAAGCTGAGAGGTATTCATATTCATAGCTATTCTGGGAAAATATTTATTTTATTTCAATATTCTTTTTTTCATTTAAAAAATCTGGCAATGTAAAGTTCAGCAAATATTACTCAAGAAATGTATTTATATATGTAATTTATTTATCTTTGCTTACTTGGAAAGTCCAACTGGGTGATACCTATTTTCAGCAGAGGCCCGGGGATAAAAGCTCCATTTACTTATATTGCATTATACAAGGTTCCAGTTAAACACAGAGCAGTTACATTTCTGTTTACATTTATGCACAAACAGAAGTTACATTTATATATTTTAAGATTTGACAGAGGTGGAAGTTACTAAAGAGAAAGGCCATGTGCAACTTAATGGATTGCACAGGCAGCAGTTGAGTATAAAAGTTGTCATTTCAGTGAGAGGTTGAGAGCGTTTATTAGGACAGTATTGCATGGTCAACACAAAGTCTTAACCTTATGATAAGCATGTGCAGGAGTAGGCCTGTCATGTTGTTTAAACAGTTATTTAAAAACTAGTGAGTTTGTTGGAGAGTTTTATTTGTGTGGGGCACTATTCCATTATTTAACAATGTATTGGGAGTACACTTTTATCAACATATATTTTGTTATATCTCAAAGATCATTACTCATAACTCTTAGGTAGTAGCAGTTACTCACATGGTTTGTTTTCTTTTATATAAATTGATATTTGCCCATGGCTTAAGTAGTAATTCAATAACAGTGTTTGCCACCTCAGCAGGGGCTGGTATTTTGCCTCAGATGCAGGCGAGACTCTCCTCTGGCCAAGATGGTTCCTCAGACCACTCTCCTTCTTCCCCAAGATCCATCTGTGTGACAAATATAGCCACTATTGAGTAGGGTTAGCAATGTCCCCTGCAGCTATTGGGCTCCCCTTAGTGGGAAGAGAGAACCACTTTTGTTAGTGTTACAAGAAGGGGCAGCGAAAGTGCCCATGCTTAACCAGAATGCTGTGCCCATCCCTGAGAAGCTATTGCTGCCATTAAAAATGTGTTTGCCTTAATTTTCCTGTCAAAAAAGAAACAGAAAACTAAACTTAAACCTTCTCCTGCTCCAGTTTCACTGGACAGGATTAGTTTATTAAGTCCAGCTCAGGGTCTTGTACAGGCACTTGACCTTTCTTATCAGGTGGTTTCTGGTAAAAGAAAATGATTCCTTTTTTCCTAAACAGATTTAAAAAATTAAATCCAGAGAGGAATGTCATGGAACAGATAGATTGTGTTTTCCTTCAGAATTCTGATTCAGACTCCGTGGAGAGCATATCACCTGAATCTCCCTATCAATGATGCTCTGTCTCCAAGACTATTTCCAGAATGTGCAAGTGTATTCAGTGGGAGACAACTGAGGTTTCTCAGTCCCCCAGAAAATACTATCAGCTGTTACAGAAGGAATTTCTAAAAACGTTATCCATTTCCACAGTTCTGTCAGCTCTGGAGGAAATGTGTGTCACTGCTGACAGTTTTCCCTGATACTCGGTCTACTGTCCAGAAAAAGGTAAATAGAATGCATAACGTTTCTCAATCTTTTATATTTTTATACACTCTCCCAAACATGACCCAGCAGCTAATGTTAATCTAGGTGCTGCCAAACAGTGTAACTCTAATCCTAGAGCAGAGTGCATGTGCTATATCTTTAAGAACCATATGAAGGACTGAACGTGTGCATATAAATAGCAGGCACATGCTATACCCAGCACCATTTTGACAGTGCAGCCAGAGAGTGAGCATGTATGATTGTAATAGCTAGTTTGTATACAAGTTATCTAGGTTAAAGCCAATAAGCTTCTATCGTGATGTGTTTGTACATAATAAAGCTACTTGAACAGAACTCACGAAGACTCATCTATAGTATCCTGACTAGAAGAGTGACACTTCCCCTTTTGATAAGGATGGTAAAACAATTTTTAAGTTTAGGGAAAAGTGTTTGCTTCTGCAACTTTCATTTTTATAATTTTGAGTTGTCAGGCTCATATGTTAAAGTTGTTGAAAATATGAGAAGTGTTTTATCTGCAGTTCCACTCTGTGAGGAAAAATCTGCTTTGTGTGGTTTGATTTCTTTGATTTTTTCAAGTCACTAGTCATTTAAGTGCATTTATGAAGGTAGATAATACATCCAGTAAAGTTGCCACTAGTACTGTGTTGAGGAGGTTTGCCTGGCTCCATTCTGAGAACCTCCTAGAGGATGTAAAAACGAACTTCTAAATTCACCTTTGGATAGAGATTTTGGTCCGACTGCTGCAAAGGTTATCAAAAATGTGATGCGAGGGTTACGCTGATATGCATGGAATCAATCAGATTTTTTTCTCTCTCCCTCTCTAAGTTTTCCAGAGGTTATTTTGTTCCCTTGTCCAAATGCAGCAAGAAACAAAACAAAACAAACGGTCTTACAATATACTGGTAAGCAAACATTAAAAACAATGGTGGGCAGGTTCCTTAAAAGAAATCAGAACAGAGGACAGTCAAAAAAGTCTCAATGAGTATGTAAGAGATCTTGTCCCACCTCCCACCCTGGCAGTCTCTTATGTCTTCCAGAAAGTCCAGTTCTCCATTTCTCTGTCTTTGGCAACAGGTTGTTTCAGACAAATGGGTTCTGAGACTGACTCAGTGGGAAGAGATACCTTTGCAAGGAATTATTCCACATTCCCAGACCAAACCCCCTCTGCTCCCTCCTGTCCTACATCCTATAGAACATGTTTTATGGGGGGTAACAGAAATAGTTCCTTTTTCATAGTGGGGAAAAGGTTTTCATTCAAGCATGTTTCTGATGCCACAAAAAATGAAAATGCCTGGAAAATCAGTTATGGACCTTTGCCAGTTTGTGATAGTGCCCAAGTTCAAGATCCTTTCACAACACAATCCTTTACCCTTTCTTTCCCATTTGAGATTTTTTGGTAACCTTAGATTTAAAAGATGCGTATCATCACATTCCTATCCATTAAGGCTTCAGACATTTCTTAAGGTTTTATACATCTGGATCACATTATCTGTTCTCTGCCTTGCCCTTTGGGCTATCCACTGCCCCAAGAGTGTTTACAAAGTGTCTATTTCCAGTTATAACACATTGCAGGCTACATGATTTCCACATTTTTCCATATTTAGATGTCTTGCTTATCTGTGCAGACTCTTTTTCAAAGTGTCAGGAATCTCTGTCTTTGGTGAGAAATCTCATATACAGGCTGGAATTCCAAGTGCTGGGATATGTGAGAAGAGAAATCACTTAATGGAGATATTAAGTACCCTGAATCTAGGTCTCTCCCTCTCTTCTCCTGCTCTAAAACAGTCAGCCATCACAGTTACCTTGCACTTTGCTGGGGGGGGGGGGTATAAGTGCAAGGTATCCGGGACAACAAGTACAAACACAAGCACACAAATGTAAAGCAGAAGTCTGCCCTTATCAAGGCACTCAACTTACCTTTGGGCCCCAGCACCACTTTAAGTTGTTACTGACAATACCACAGTGATGCGGTACATAAAAAATCAAGGGAGAAAAAGGTCTTACCACCTTTGCAGACTAGACATGTTATCATGGGATATAGCTTTACAGCAGAATCTCACTCTATAGCCAACATTTTGTCAGAGCAAAACTGTGTGGCAGACAAGCTGGGCAGGACAAAGGCAGACCTTCATGAATGGAAATTAGATTGGGTGTCTTCTAAGATCTCATCCATCTGTGGGCAGTTCCTCAAGTAGGCCTTTTTGCCTTCCCAATGAACAATCAGCTGGCAAAATTCTGCTCCAAGACTTCATGCAAGAAAGCACCATGAAGAGACATGAGAGGTGTAGAATAAGTGGAGCCTCAGCAGCCGATGAAATGCCACTACTCATCATTTTTTCACTTACTCGGTGAGGCAGGGGTTGAGCCCCACCAAGGCTCTCACTTCTGGCTCCAAGTGCCCAAGCATCCAAGTGCCTGTCACCTGCTTTGGGTACATTGTCAGGTGGAGAGTTTGACTGGGGCGTTATACATGTCAAAGAGTAACACAGGTGTCCTATGGCGAAGTCAGGGAGGGCAGAAACCTCCCATGGAGCATAAGGGCAGAAGCTCACTTGATTTTGATTTTCAGTATGTATACAGACCATGAAAGCAGGGCCTCATGATCCTTCTGGCTTTCTGGGTTTTAAGCAGAAGTTGTCAGAAAAGTACCAGAGGGATAACTGGTTTGTGGTGGCCAAGTATTCATAGCAACATCGCTTTTTGATCCTTCAATGTCAGCTCTTCCTATCATTGTGAAGCAGAATTCACCAAGTGTTGGATTGTTCACCCACTAATAGGGAACGTGAGCTTGGTTCAGACCATCGTGAGACAGGTTAGTTCTTTGGACAGGAATATTCCTCTATGCTTTTCTATCCTTTCTGATATTTAAGGTAATTATGAAGATTCAGATGGAATCCCCAAAAATCATTGTGGTAATTCCCTTCTGGCCCAGGCAGCAGTGTTTATCCCTTCTTTTGAAACTGGCCAGGGTCAATTACCACAAGTTTTCTCACAGACTGGATCTAGTCACAGAAGAATACAGATGAAAGAGGTAACTGGGAACATATTTTTTTCAGACTGTAATGAGTTGGCAGACTTTAAAAATTCCATGCAGACTACTCTATCAGAAATGCTGCATGAGCAAATTGGTGTAACTAAGGAAATTTCACCCCAGGGATCACTCCAGTGACTCTACTTGACAGAGGCACTAGGAACTAAGGTCGGGTAGCATGATGCCAGGGTAATCTTATGGGCTAGGCTTGTAAAGGCTCCAGGGCCATTAGCCTAGTACACACCTAAATGATTATTTGATCTATGATACAAAATCAGAATTTCCTAGACATAGTGAGGCCTTACTGAATTTAATTCTGGTGGCTGCCAAAAAAACAATTACTAGAAACTGGAAGTCAGAGTCTAAACCAAATGTACTAGAGGTAGTGAATATAATGACGCAGATAAAACAACTAGAAGTGAAAGCTTTAGAAAAGGGTAGGAACAAATAACATGGAAAAAAAGGATTGGTGGGAGCAATACATGCAGAATAATGTTTTAAAGTCAGAATGAAGTTTAAGAGGAGGCAGGAAGTGAAAGAACTTTATAATGTTTGACTGACAGCAACTGGGTAGATTAAAAGTGATATATAATGTTTACAACTGAAAATATGTCCTTATGGTTTGTTTTCATTTATATAGCTATATGGTTGCCTTTGTCATAAGTTATAATTTAATAAAGATGTTTGCTGTTTAAAAAAAAAAAGAACAAGGTCATTTTATACATACCAACCCCAAACAACTTCAACTGACTGTCTGGATCTTAGAGTTTTAGTACCTTTTAGGCACCTGCTTACTATGCATATCTAGGAGGTACTAATGGGGGCAAGAAGGCCCTCTATTAGAAAATCATATATTAGCAAATGGAAAATATTTTCTAGTAGGTGCCAAAAACATAACCAGAACCCATTCAGAGTAGTGTTTCACTTGTTTTACAATATTTGTGTCAGTTGCTTTTTTATTTGCCTGTCGTACTTCCATATCAAGGTTCGTTTGTTTGCCATTTCAGCATGTCTGCCCGTGGATCCCCCTTTTTCAAGGCATTCCCATGTCAACATATTTTTAGAGGTGGTTTTACATAAGTGACATCCACAAAAACTGGTAGCATTAATTTTGTGTTAAAGAAGCTAAAACTTGCTCCATTTGAACCAGCTTATCTGGTTGACTTGAAGTTCTTAAGATGGAAAAGAGTTTTACTCCTTGCTCTGAACTCTGCTAGAGGAATATCTGAGTTGTAAGCTCTTATGGTAGGTCAACCTTACTTTATTTTCCACAGGACAGGGTATCCTTGACAACTAATCCTTTTTTTATGCTGAAAGTATCATTTAAATTTAGTTAAAGCTAAACTATCCATATACATGTGTTACTCCCCGAGCCCCAACATGAGGGATAAAGGATACTTCATACCTTGGATGTCCACAGGCAGGTACTGTCTTGACATTACAACATTTTTCAGAACTTCTTTTCAGTTGTTCATTTCTTGTTAAGGTAAGGAGAATGGACAACCTGTGTCAAAGCAGACTATATCTAAATGCATATCTCAGGCTATTACCTTTTGTTATTTCCACTGCAACAAAACTATTCCAGGTAGGGTTAAGTCATATTCTATCATGCCTTGGTTTCATCTATGGCCTTTTGGGAAGGGTTGAATTATAGAAGTATTCTAGAAGCAGAAGCCAAATTCTTTCTCCAAGTCTAGGTCAAGTTTTGCTAGGTCTATTGCCCAGGGCTTCATGGACCCTTCTTCTTCTACTTCCCAATTGTTCTAAGGTATGGTAATCTACCCACATAGCTTAGGCTATCAAAGCAATGATCAATAAAAAGATCATAGTACAGTTGTGTAAATAAATTTACCATGGCAATAGATGTTCGAATGGTCACTGCAGCAATAGCCACTCCCTCCATCCACTTCCCCCCTTGTTTTTGGTCTGGCTTTTATTCCAGTATGTGGCCATTTTTTTTTTTGTTTGTTTGTTTCTTTGTTTTTTTTTTTTTTTGTTTTGTTTTGTTATTTCTAGAAATGTCTTCTCAGGGCTCTGCATCCCTCTCTCAGCTGGCTTGAAAGCTCTGAAGGTCTTGGCACTCAGGCCTGTCCTTTTAACCAGCTCAGCTCAAGCTAATGGTCTGGGTGAGTGGAAGGTGCCCTGAAGCTTTGCAGGATATAAAACGTATAGCTTAGGGTATTGCAGCAGGGATCATTTCAACATCTACTGTTATAGTAAATTTACTTATACAACTGTACTTTTCTACAAGCCAAAAGGATTACATGCAAGTCTGCATTTTATTTCAATATTATTTTCTACAGTTGAAGCACTAGTTGGACTGAAAACTCATAATTTAGATTTAAGTAGCAAAGTCTGTGTCAGTGCCTATGTGTGTGTTTGTTCTTTTAATCAAACTCAGAAACCAGCATTTATTGTCCCCAGTACTCTATAACTTATAAAGTTTCAGAGGGAGCTTGCTGGATGAAGGAAAGCTTTTTGACCAACATAGGATATATATTTTGTTACATAAGGAAGAAAACTGAGCAGCTTATGCTAAATGTTTTACTTAGTAAGTGTGGTCTCTAGTAATGTACTATTTGTATTCTATTTTCTTTATTGTTCAGCTATATTGTTGGTAGAAGTACTACTAGGAACTGCTAGTCTGACAATATTTTGCAGCTTCACGTTTGTTTCAGTGGGTTGATGTTTGTGATTCTTCTGTCTTGCTATTAGTCTGTTATAGAACATATAGAATTTTATGTATCTCTCCCTTTCTCTCTTGTGCTCTCTCTCTCGTGCGCGCTCTCTATCTCTCTCCATATATATATATATATATATATATATATATATATATATATATATATATATATATATATATATATATATATATGCATGTATGCAGAATTATTATTATTTATTATTTATATGGTATACAAAAGGGAGGTGTTGTGTGAGTTTGTTAAGCTGTGGCAAATTTTTTATTAGTCATTATCTTTGCTAGAGTCACAGGGCCAGTGGCTGAAGGTAACTTCATTTCAGAAAATGTAAGGTCCTTTTTGAGTCAAACTATCAAGTGGGAAGCCAGTAATGCCTGATGTTAAAGCTGAATACCTCTTATTCTTCAAAACAAAAAAGAAAGAAAAGAAAAAGCATTTTGAGTTAGGTTATTTTGTACATCAATTAAATGAAGCATTTGCTGATTTATTCAAACCTCTATGCCTGTGGTTTGTATTTGATGGTGCATGACAGTAAAGCAGATTTTGACTTACAGTCCTATCCAAAAGGCTACAATGGTTATAATAGTTTTGTATACATTGCATATGACTAAACTGAGCGTTTGTCTTTTGAGATTTGTTCATATCATCTACTTCCTTAACTGGTTGCATTTCTCTTACTGAACTTCATTATTTCCACATAAATCATTATTTACTTACAAAAATGACTTAAATTTACTGTGGTGGTCTCTGTGTCTAATACCATCTTCAGTGGGACTATTTCCTAGGTTATAAAAATGAATATGCCTCCTATGCCATGGAAGGGGACTGTGACTTGGCATGGGCAACCAATCATCTCTTCCAGGCATGTGCTGAAAAACCTTCTACTATCTGTAGGTTTTTGTTTCCTGCACAGGAATTACCTGTTTCTACTATCATGTTCTCAGCAAAAGCGTGTACAGCTGAATGTAAATTGCTGTCTTTTTCACACACTGTCAGAGCATCTTAAGGTGATCTTTCCACATACCCCAAACCCACTGCTACATTTTCTCACTCTCACCTTGGCAGTCTACTAACCAAACTGCGCCCCCCCCCCTTTGCAGTTTCCTGAATCCGCCACTGATACTGACACATGACAGCAAGGAACTTATAAACACTGCAAACAATTGTAAAGCAGACTAAGGGAGTAAGGTTTCTACAGATACCAAAGGAAACTATACTACATAGCTTTCTTTTGATATGTCAGGAAACTAAAGAATAATGTTCAAAAACACACTTAGCTCATCCATTATATTATGCATTCTGATTCCAAGGGTATGGCTAATATACATTACCAAACACATTTACTGCTAACTTTACCTCACGTACCCAAAATATTTCTCCCACTATCTCTGAAAATGTAATTTGCCTGTAATGACATTGAAACAATACTTAGAACTCAAATCAAAGGCTCTGAACAGTATAGCCATTGGACTAGATTATATGCGGGGCTATGATCTCATCAGTGCCAAGTACATAGTAAGCTGTTCAACATCGACCTGTCCACAGGTTTTGTGCCTGTTGTCCCATTAACAGCCACTATAACTCCCTTACAGCAAGGTTGCCCTTCTACAGACCTGGGTAATTATAGGCCAATCAACCTCACCAGCCCTAAATACAAAGGCAAAGGATGTGTCATAGTAGAGCTGATTTATGCAAACACAAGCAACTCTACTGATCTAAATCCAAGTCACTTAGGTTTAGTGAAGGACAGTTCCTGTTTCTTAAACATAGTCACCTTCTTTGTAATGGTTACACAGGTTGTAAATAGTGGTCATTCCATGCACGCTGCTTATCCTGACCTGATCAAGCCATATGGCACTAAGTCCCATGCTGATATTATTAAAAAATAGACAAACTTAATGAAAATCCCTATGTCAAACTACATCAAGTCAATACAAATGGCTAGACTCTGAAACAGTGTTATATAATGTTTGGAGCTTCTGTTATGTTATATCATATAAAGATGTTTCAGCTGCAGAATCGTGGTCTTCTGCTACAGATGGAGGAAAGTTAGAGAACATTCTTTGTCCAGACATTCCAGGGAATATTCAAGACACAACTTCCAAAAGGGTACTGCCCTGCAAAAACAAAGGGACAGGTGGTGGTGACCCCAATCTTGTTTAATTACTACTCATACTGCAAAGTCATAATAAACCTCAAAATGGAGGAGGAATTATCTTAAAATATAAAAGAAAAGAATATTGTAAAATGCATCTCAGTAATATGATTATTTTCTTTTTGTTTGTTTGTTTGTCTGTAATGTAAACAAGTTTGGGATAGATTGTTCTTTTAAAGAAAAGTCACTACACAAAGCCTTTGTGCTTATTCAAAATGGTCTCATCTCCAAGTATTACTGGATATTGCTACATGGCCAAGAATTCCCCAGTATAATGCTTTTGCCTTTAGTTCTTTCCAATGACATATTGTTTGGTTGATCTGCATATTTTTGTCCCTCTCGATGTTTAAACTTCTGCTTCTGTGTGAGTTATATCCCACAATATTAGTGAAAGTGAGAAGGATCCCACAATTTGTTATGCAAATTTAATGGCAATTATGTGTTTAGATTTTTGTCTGGATGTACCTACCTTTGAAGACCCTTTGCCCAGATTTTCAAAGTCAAGAGGTTGAGGGATACACCCCAAACCCATGACAGATGCATCTATGGTCACAGTCATAAAATCTAGACCTATGGTTCCTCTCCAGATTTTTGGATATAACCACTGAGCCAGATGACAACAGCATGCCAAGGAGATCCAAAACTAAATTTAGAAGATGTTGGAATCAATGCAAATGAAGGGTCTGTTGAAGGAATCTCATGTGAGATCTGGCACGACAGAACATGAAATTTTTGATTTATTCAAACCTCTATGCCTGTGGTTTGTATTTGATGGTGCATGACAGTAAAGCAGATTTTGACTTACAGTCCTATCCAAAAGGCTACAATGGTTATAATAGTTTTGTATACATTGCATATGACTAAACTGAGCGTTTGTCTTTTGAGATTTGTTCATATCATCTATTTCCTTAACTGGTTGCGCTTCTCTTACTGAACTTCATTATTTCCACATAAATCATTATTTACTTACAAAAATGACTTAAATTTACTGTGGTGGTCTCTGTGTCTAATACCATCTTCAGTGGGACTATTTCCTAGGTTATAAAAATGAATATGCCTCCTATGCCATGGAAGGGGACTGTGACTTGGCATGGGCAACCAATCATCTCTTCCAGGCATGTGCTGAAAAACCTTCTACTATCTGTAGGTTTTTGTTTCCTGCACAGGAATTACCTGTTTCTACTATCATGTTCTCAGCAAAAGCGTGTACAGCTGAATGTAAATTGCTGTCTTTTTCACACACTGTCAGAGCATCTTAAGGTGATCTTTCCACATACCCCAAACCCACTGCTACATTTTCTCACTCTCACCTTGGCAGTCTACTAACCAAACTGCGCCCCCCCCCCTTTGCAGTTTCCTGAATCCGCCACTGATACTGACACATGACAGCAAGGAACTTATAAACACTGCAAACAATTGTAAAGCAGACTAAGGGAGTAAGGTTTCTACAGATACCAAAGGAAACTATACTACATAGCTTTCTTTTGATATGTCAGGAAACTAAAGAATAATGTTCAAAAACACACTTAGCTCATCCATTATATTATGCATTCTGATTCCAAGGGTATGGCTAATATACATTACCAAACACATTTACTGCTAACTTTACCTCACGTACCCAAAATATTTCTCCCACTATCTCTGAAAATGTAATTTGCCTGTAATGACATTGGAACAATACTTAGAACTCAAATCAAAGGCTCTGAACAGTATAGCCATTGGACTAGATTATATGCGGGGCTATGATCTCATCAGTGCCAAGTACATAGTAAGCTGTTCAACATCGACCTGTCCACAGGTTTTGTGCCTGTTGTCCCATTAACAGCCACTATAACTCCCTTACAGCAAGGTTGCCCTTCTACAGACCTGGGTAATTATAGGCCAATCAACCTCACCAGCCCTAAATACAAAGGCAAAGGATGTGTCATAGTAGAGCTGATTTATGCAAACACAAGCAACTCTACTGATCTAAATCCAAGTCACTTAGGTTTAGTGAAGGACAGTTCCTGTTTCTTAAACATAGTCACCTTCTTTGTAATGGTTACACAGGTTGTAAATAGTGGTCATTCCATGCACGCTGCTTATCCTGACCTGATCAAGCCATATGACACTAAGTCCCATGCTGATATTATTAAAAAATAGACAAGCTTAATGAAAATCCCTATGTCAAACTACATCAAGTCAATACAAATGGCTAGACTCTGAAACAGTGTTATATAATGTTTGGAGCTTCTGTTATGTTATATCATATAAAGATGTTTCAGCTGCAGAATCGTGGTCTTCTGCTACAGATGGAGGAAAGTTAGAGAACATTCTTTGTCCAGACATTCCAGGGAATATTCAAGACACAACTTCCAAAAGGGTACTGCCCTGCAAAAACAAAGGGACAGGTGGTGGTGACCCCAATCTTGTTTAATTACTACTCATACTGCAAAGTCATAATAAACCTCAAAATGGAGGAGGAATTATCTTAAAATATAAAAGAAAAGAATATTGTAAAATGCATCTCAGTAATATGATTATTTTCTTTTTGTTTGTTTGTTTGTCTGTAATGTAAACAAGTTTGGGATAGATTGTTCTTTTAAAGAAAAGTCACTACACAAAGCCTTTGTGCTTATTCAAAATGGTCTCATCTCCAAGTATTACTGGATATTGCTACATGGCCAAGAATTCCCCAGTATAATGCTTTTGCCTTTAGTTCTTTCCAATGACATATTGTTTGGTTGATCTGCATATTTTTGTCCCTCTCGATGTTTAAACTTCTGCTTCTGTGTGAGTTATATCCCACAATATTAGTGAAAGTGAGAAGGATCCCACAATTTGTTATGCAAATTTAATGGCAATTATGTGTTTAGATTTTTGTCTGGATGTACCTACCTTTGAAGACCCTTTGCCCAGATTTTCAAAGTCAAGAGGTTGAGGGATACACCCCAAACCCATGACAGATGCATCTATGGTCACAGTCATAAAATCTAGACCTATGGTTCCTCTCCAGATTTTTGGATATAACCACTGAGCCAGATGACAGCAGCATGCCAAGGAGATCCAAAACTAAATTTAGAAGATGTTGGAATCAATGCAAATGAAGGGTCTGTTGAAGGAATCTCATGTGAGATCTGGCACGACAGAACATGAAAATTAAAGCTGCCATCAGTCCCTGGGCCTTAAGGATGTCTCTGAAGGAACCATGTGGTAAGACACTGTAACACAGATTGACTGCATCTAAGAGAGTCAGTACAGAGCTAACTCAAAAAAACAAGCTACCCTGGTGGAATCACAAAATCAACAGGCTATATAACAGAATGAAGAAAATCACGGAAATTCTCGACCAAACACCAAGAACACAAGTAACCAGGCAAAGTCCCTCAAGAATGTCTCCGGAACCAAAATTAATCCACCACGAAACAGGAGCACAATAAAATACTAGTGTTTATTAACGCAATTCCAAAATTCATACGAGTTTTCGTCCTATCCACTGGACTTCATCAGATAATTCCATACATTCATAAAATCACTTATATACATCCTACTTTGTCACTATCCAATCAAAAAATATCAATTAAATTCAAATGCACAAATCAATTTGTATCTAAAAGCTCATGAATATTAAAATTACTATTACTTGCTTCTATATCTAAAACACATAGATTCCTTTTAATACATAATAAATAAATTCACATTAAAAAACGTTAATTTATGTCTATTAAATTTTATCTAAAATTAAATGCATATATAAATATTGAAGGGGCTAAATTCATATCTCTCTATTATATATATATATATATATATATATATATATATATATATATATATATATATAAATTAATAAACTTCACATATAAAGAGGAGAACATATTAATTAATACAACAGCACCACCTATTAATCAAATATTATATTGCACTTAAAATTACATTTTAGCTGCCTTTAACTTCAATAGGGGTAAAATTGATATATATTCATTTAATCCTGGATATTTGTTTGCTTCTAGTGTAACTTGCCACCTAAGTTCTTTGTATCCTATGGTGTCCTCCCATGGTCCCCACCAATATTACTCTTTATATGTTCTACTACAAAAAAATAGAATTTACTTTCTTCACATACCTTTGTATGTTTATACAACGCATTAGTTTCTTCCTTTTTTATTATATCATAGGTATGTTCGTAAATTCTTCTTTTTAGGGTTCTCTCTGTTTTACCTATGTAAAAGGACCCACATTTAACACAGGTAGCAAGATATACTAAACCCTTGGTATCACAATTATATAGTCCACTGCTCCTAATCCATCTACCTCTGCTTTCAATATATATATTCTCTTTGTTAACTATATACTCACATTGACTACACTTCCCACATTTAAATGTACCTCTTTTATTAAGGTCATTTCTTCTATTAGACTTATTATTTTCCTTTTTCTTATATTCTAAACATTCCTTTATATTGTTGGCATTTTTATACACCACTCTAGGGGTGTCTCTAGGTAGTTCTTCTAAATCAGTAAGAGCCATAAATTTTTCCCATTCTCTATAGAACACTGATTTAATCTTTTGGTTCAAAACATTATATTCCAATATAAAGGCGTGTCTATATTCTTCATGTAGATTAGAATTTTTCTTTTTTACCATTTGATTCTCTTTAATCTCTTTAATACCTAGGATTGGCTTAAATTTATCTATTCTACCTTTCTCTATTTCTAGTCTTATATTAGTAACAAACTCACTATCATATCCCCTATCGAAAAACATTCCTTCTAATAAGTCACATTCTACTTTAAAATCTTCCCATTTACTTGTCATTCCTGACCCCCTCACAAATTGGCCCTTTATTATATTTTTCTTACTATGTGCTGGATGTGCACTGTTGTAATGTAAATAGGAATTACAATAGGTTGATTTGCTATATACTTTGGATGGAAATGTACCTTCACTTTTATATATTTCTATATCTAGAAATTGCAAAACATTATCAGAAACATTGTAAGTAAACCTAAGGAAGTCAGTAGTTTCATTGATATATTCTATGAATTCTTCTAATTTCTCTTTCCCCCATCCAAAAAATAACTATATTGTCCAGAAACCTCTTATATAAGTTCCAACAAGAATGAAGAAAATCATACCAAAAGCACTCTCATCAAACTAAACAAACTCAGAGGACAAATAAAGTCTACCAGAAAATCATACCAAAAGCACTCTCATCAAACTAAACAAACTCAGAGGACAAATAAAGTCTACCAGAAAATCATACTAAAAGCACTCTCATCAAACTAAACAAACTCAGAGGACAAATAAAGTCTACCAGAAAATCATACCAAAAGCACTCTCATCAAACTAAACAAACTCAGAGGACAAATAAAGTCTACCAGAAAATCATACCAAAAGCACTCTCATCAAACTAAACAAACTCAGACGACAAATAAAGTCTACCAGAAAATCATACAAAAAGCACTCTCACCAAACTAAACAAACTCAGACGACAAATAAAGTCTACCAGAAAATCATACCAAAAGCACTCTCATCAAACTAAACAAACTCAGAAGACAAATAAAGTCTACCAGAAAATCATACCAAAAGCACTCTCATCAAACTAAACAAACTCAGACGACAAATAAAGTCTACCAGAAAATCATACCAAAAGCACTCTCATCAAACTAAACAAACTCAGATGACAAATAAAGTCTACCAGAAAATCATACCAAAAGCACTCTCAGCAAACTAAACAAACTCAGAGGACTAATAAAGTCTACCAGAAAATCATACCAAAAGCACTCTCAGCAAACTAAACAAACTCAGAGGACAAATAAAGTCTACCAGAAAATCATACCAAAAGCACTCTCATCAAACTAAACAAACTCAGAGGACAAATAAAGTCTACCAGAAAATCATACCAAAAGCACTCTCATCAAACTAAACAAACTCAGAGGACAAATAAAGTCTACCAAAGCCAAATTTGAGGTAAGTTTGGCCTCCAAGGACAACCACAAATCATTCTTTAGCTATGTCCACATTCTCAAAGGTAATACACAATTGTGTGCAGACCTCTTTGAAAATGGAGCTACCTATACTGAGCCAGAAGATATAGTAAACCTCCTGGCTGATGAATTCAACTCCAGCTTTATCTCTCTCTCTTCCCCTCAACCCTCCCTCAGGAAATACCATCAAATATAACTCCCCCTATTATCACTAGGGAACAGGTCCTTAATGCTCACTCTAAGACCAAGAACACTGCATCAATGGGCCAGGACAATATCCCAGGATGCCTTCTAAATAGCATGAAACATAATCTATCAGGGCCTCTGGAATTACTATTTAACTGTAGCTTCCAAACAGGCTTCATGCCTCACAAATGGAGAACAGCAACAGTCATCCCTCTGCACAAGGGTGGGCCATCTACAGACCCTGGAAACTACAGACCCATACGTTTCACTAGTCTTATATGTAAAGCCATGAAAAGAATTATCATGGAAATGATAAATAAAGATATAGTAAACTTCCAGACCTTGGACCCAACCCAGTATGGTTTTGTCAAGGGTAGATCTTGCCTACTCAACCTGGTGGACTTCTTTGAGAAGGTAACCAAAGCAATGGATGAGGGGAAAAATGGTTCACACTGCCTACCTTGACCTGGCCAAGGCATTTGACACAATTACCCTACTCAGACATTGTTGACAAACTGAAGATGTTTGGTACAGACTTGTATGTCAGTCACCCAATGGATAGCCAACTGGCTCATAGACAGGACCCAAGAAGTTAGAAATGGGGAGTCCAACTCTACAAAGAGGCCAGTCAAAGTGGAGTACTTTAGGGATTAATCCTTGGACCGCTCTTTCTTGGCATTTACTTCCATGAAGTCATGGCCAATGTCAGTGGTCTCTTACTGACTAAATTTGCAAATGATTGCAAATTACAAGCTATCACTGAATCCCGCAGTGACACAAATGTTCTCCAGGAGGGGCTGACACAGACAAAAAAAAATGGTGTCACAGCCATGGACTAAAACTAAATGCCAAGAAATGCATAATAGTATCCTTTGGGAAATCATCCACCCCTGGTAACTATCATATTGACAGCACAGCCTTAGAGCTGACCCAATACTCATGGACTTAGGGACACACATAGATAGTAATCTAGCCTTTGACCATCACGTGTCTGCAGCAGTGAGGAAATCATTTTACGTTACGCAACTTATAAACAAAGGTATGGCATCTAAGTCCAAAGAAGTCACTGTTCCACTGTATTCAGCAATCATCAGACCTATCATTGAGTAGAATGCCCCCTTTGCTATTTACTTAGCCAGGCATATACAATAATTGGAACGTCCACAGAGGTTAAAAGAATAAAGGGCATAACTAAAATGTCCTGTGCAGACTGCCTCAAGGCCCTATTCCTGTATTCTGTCTCCTACAGGCTTTTGAGGGGAGGTCTATGCCTGGCAAACAAGGCATTTTCAGACCCCACACTGATGGACCTCCTACATATCCACAAAACAAACAGCACCACAATTATCCATTCTAATGACTTAAACCTTGCCTGTGATATACATAGGAGAGACAGGTATGTATCCCAGAGACTACCCCATCTATGGAACAGGCTCCCCATCCATGTAAAGCATAGTTCCTCCCTAATCCAATTCAAGTGCAACTTGGACATGTCTCTAATGGACACAGGCAACCTGTAAATGGTTCATCTCCCCAGGCCCCTGTTTGTAAACGTTTCATCTCCCAAACCCTGCTTACACTTATCAAGGGTATCAGAACTTGTCAGAGATTTGGGATGCATGGCTAGGCTTAAAAAGGCCCTTGTGGTCTTTAGCCTAGTAAACACCTATGAACCTATGACAGGGTAGAAAGGTCTGAAAATCTGTTACAACTAAGGAATAGCTGATGAACTTTATTAATTTCATGGGGAGGAAGTCAGACTTTGCAAGGATCACACTGACTCCAGGTTAACCAGATTTCTTTGGCTTCAAATTGAAAGGCAAACATCACACAATCAGTTCTGCCATATCAATATTTTCTGGCAGATCCCCTAATAAGGCAATATATTCATGGTAAGTGCCTTCTGCATTGTTACTACTTTTCCAAAAATTGCCAGCTGCTTTAGATAACTGACTTTGCTTTTTGTTTTTTCAGATAATGCCATTCTCTAAACAAAGATACTATTTTTGACACAGCTGGGTTTTGTTATAAGCTTTACTATAGCCACATTGCCAAACATTTTGTATGCAGATGTGAATGTTGTGAAAACTGTCAGGTTCTGATTCATGGTCCAAAATATTTCTCTTGTTTATGAGTAGAATACTACAGGTCTTCAATGGAGTGTAGCTAGAAAATTTCAATTGAAGCTCATAGTCTGATATTGCTGTCCCCCCAACCTGTTTTGTATTTGTAATGTGCACATTTCTCAATGTGTTGTCCTGTACATGCATACATTTCAGCTGTCATCACCTACAGCTATAACAAAGATTGTCTTTAGAGGAGTATTTCTAACTCTAAGCAAACTATTTGCAGATCTATGTTGCACAATTTAGTTTTGACAGCTGTAGAAATATTCTATCTTCATTAGACCACAATGTTTCTGACAAATATTCAGGAAAAAAACAAATGTACTTATTTGAGTACAAAGACTATGCCTGACTACACCTTATTTGTTTTTATTGGTGTCTGTATGTCAAGGTTTAGACATAGAAAGTAGCTGATTCTATGGTCAAACATTGTTTTACTTCATGAGTTTTTACGAAAAATACCTTAAAATAGCAAGTAATAATAAGAAAAAATATGTGAAATAGTAAGCATCCTAGCCTGTTCTTCTGGCTACTGCTGCATAACTTTTAAGTCTGGAATAATAGATTTTTTTTAGACTATAGGAATGTCAGATTAATAGAAAAGAAGCTAGAGTCAAAAAGTAACAGAAGTAGGAAAAAGATTAAAACTAGGAAAATAAATCAGGTGGGTGCAATTAGAACATACGACAAGTGACATTCTGTGTGCTGGGTTTTCATACATCTCCGACAAGGCCGCCTCCTACCTTCTGCATACTTCATTAATAGTGTATATTGTGCAGTCAATATATGTGTGTGTGTGTGTGTGTGTGTGTTTGTCTGTGTGTGTGTGTGTGTGTGTGTGTGTGTGTGTGTGTGTGTGTGTGTGTGTGTGTGTGTGTGTGTGTGTGTGTGTGTGTGTTGTGTGTATGTATACGTGTGTGTAGTTAGAAAGAGAGATCACTTCTCCGGTAAAATGGATTAAATTCTGTGTCAGCGTTCTTGTGTAAAGGGACTACAGATTAAGAACAGGGAACACTGTGAAAGAAAATTTACTTGTTCTGCTTATGAAGATAATACTTCATATCAGGCAGCAAAACTGCACTTATTCAATAACTCTTTTTGCAATGTTAAAGCCAATCAAGAGTCAGTAACCTGAAAAATCAGGTAAAACCCAGAAAAATACCTACATGTGCTTCAGCTTATTAATATTTTAACAAATGCTTATTATATAACAGATGAAAAGAAAAGGTATAACTTGTGTACGTGTGAGTTCAAAATGATGCTTTCAGCTAGTGTCAAAGGATTTATGTTACTAAATTAAAAGTGTCATTGCTGGCAGTGCAGATCGACTATGCTTATATTTGCCAAGTACAGCTATTCCTAGATGTTAGTGGCCTGCTCAGGATACTATCCAGAAAAAATCTCATCATTCTGTTTTTTACTTTTATGCAGTGGTGCGGAATTCAGTAGCTGTTTTCCTCTCCTGTAGTCTAATGAGGCAGCATGAATAGCAGTGGGTGGATGGGTTGGTGGGTAATGACCTCATCTAATTTAACATTTCAGGATCAGTTTCAGAAATGAGCAAAAAAATTTAAAGTAAAACTATTACAATTTCATGTCTGAAAAGAGATTCACAGTATAATGACAGCTGCACCAAGAAAAAAAAAATTTGGATGAAGGCTGACGTAACCCCTAAGGGAAATATTCTTCTCCTGTTTGAAACTTTTGTTCACAATATGAAGAAACAGTGTGCCCCAGAAGCTTTGCAAAGCAAGCATGAGTAATCCTTCAATTGATGCAGAGTTCTAAACTTATCTCAGCTTATCAAGATACATAGTAAAAGCGTAACACACTGCAAAAATAGTACTGGGTGAAACTGTCAGCAAAATTATACAGGATTTAATCATTTTTATCATCTTTCATGTGGAGTTAAAAGTAGGACTTTAAATTTAAAATGAATGTATAAATAATATGTAAGTGTCTAGACAGCACAGGTCAGTTGAAAAAGAGGCTGGGTCATGAAGAAATTGTCCATCAGTCAGACAACCATAACTGATTCAGACACTAAAAAATGGTTTAGATATTCCTCATTCCATATATGTGTAAGGCTTCAGTGAACACTGGCTTTTCCAAATCTGACTTCCTTTCTGCTTATATATTCTGTTATGCATCCTATGAAAATGAACACACAGTTATGGTATTAAAATGAATTATAAACAAATAACTACAAAGAAATGACAAACAGTTAACCAACTTACATAACTGATTTCAGGTTTACTATTGGCTAACAAACACGCCACAAGAAATGCTGCAAATACTAAAACTGTTAGTGTTCCATAACAGAAATCATAAACCTTACTACTTCTACACAATTTTTCAGTCATAAAGAATTATTTTATTAAACAAACAAACAAACAAATGTAAACATATAACGTTTTAACACATTTCTATGATAGTTTATTCTCCTGCCAAAGTACTTCACTAATTGAAAGTTGTATAGCATGGAATATTATGTAGCCTTACTGGTGCAGGTTCCCCTCCCCATTTTTAGTGGTCATGGATTATTTCAATACTGCTTTTAATATTTGCATTCATATGTACATATTTTAATACTACAATACTACTTAACGGTTAATGCGTATATGAGGACTTTGTATATCCATCTGTATTAGCAGAAATGAGCAAATTCCACACAAAAGGAGAAGACGTAATCTCTAATAGCAAGAAACACATAAAACAATTATATTAACAGATCTAGCTTTCTTCATTTATGACTTTCCTAATATTATTGTAATATAAATGATAGATACATAAAGTCAAAATGTGTTCTGAATTACCAATATTTTATGAGGGTTAGGATAGTGTGTCAAGGACATTGCTCCTTTCATACCGTTGCGTCTGTGACCCAGTTACTTTATGATGCTGTATATCAATAATGCCTTACCAATCTGCAACAGGGAAACTATGGCAAAAATGGATCCCCTTCACAGGGTCAAATTTTCAGAACATCGAACCTCTGATCATCAAAGACCAGAGGATCGAAGTGCTGAAATATCGAACCTACAAAAAAAAAAACTAAAATGTGAACATTTATTTCATGTTTTTGCAGGGGGCAAGCCCCCCCTGCACCCCCACACCCCCTGCTACTTAAATATACCAACTCTGAGATTGCACTACAGTGAAGAGAACGGTAAAGTTCCTACTGTACAGTGATCTCCATTCACAAGGTTCGATACTTCAGCACTTCAATTCTCTGGTCTTTGATGATCAGAGTTTTGATATTTGAAATTTCAATTCTGTGAAGAGGATCCAGCAGAAATATATATGTTTTAATAACATATGCATTATGAAAACTTATTGGATATCAGAGAAATGTAATAAGACTAAGATCCAAAAGGCAAATGTCCTCATATTTTTAATGTGTTAAAATTAATTATGCATATCACATGGTTAAGTTGATTTCTAAAATGTGTGCAAATTTTCTTAAAATAGGAAATTAAAACTATTAGAATTGTCAAACTAATTTAGCCAGTCACTTTCATCATCTTGGAAGAAGGATGCAATATTGTGTAGTCTTAAATAAATTTGTTTTCTTTGCTTTTCTATACAATTAATGTACTTGGCTACCCTTCAGTAGCGTAGCTGGGGTGCCCTGGGCAGCATTTTTGGGACTGTCACATTTACTTTATTTAAAAAAAAAATGTTTTTGTTTTTAAGACCGGTCTTCTTTAACAATGGTCCAGTGTCACGTCATGTCTGTGCATGCATTGTTACACAGATATCCTGTTCTTCCTTTCCTCACACACAATTTTAAATGCAGTTCAGCATCAATCATCCTTCTTAAGAGCTGCATCTAAAATTCTTTAAAGTTTTCGATCTGCTTTAGCTGCTTTACTTCGTTCACAGAATTTGTAAGTGTTCTAAAGGCTGATCCTTTACCTCATTCATGGAATTTGTAAGTGTTCTTAAGGCTGATCCTTTACCTCATTCATGGAATTTGTAAGTGTTCTTAAGGCTGATCCTTTCCCTCATTCATGGAATTTGTAAGTGTTCTTAAGGTTCTGCTTTACCTCATTCATGGAATTTGTAAGTGTTCTTAAGGCTGATCCTTTACCTCATTCATGGAATTTGTAAGTGTTCTTAAGGCTGATCCTTTACCTCATTCATGGAATTTGTAAGTGTTCTTAAGGCTGATCCTTTACCTCATTCATGGAATTTGTAAGTGTTCTTAAGGCTGATCCTTTACCTCATTCATGGAATTTGTAAATGTTCTTAAGGCTGATCCTTTACCTCATTCACGGAATTTGTAAGTGTTCTTAAGGCTGATCCTTTACCTCATTCATGGAATTTGTAAGTGTTCTTAAGGCTGATCCTTTACCTCATTCATGGAATTTGTAAGTGTTCTTAAGGCTGATCCTTTACCTCATTCATGGAATTTGTAAGTGTTCTTAAGGCTGATCCTTTACCTCATTCATGGAATTTGCAAGTGTTCTTAAGGTTCTGCTTTACCTCATTCATGGAATTTGTAAGTGCTTGATCTACTTTGTGTGTGTGTGTGTGTGTGTGTGTGTGTGTGTGTGTGTGTGTGTGCTTCATTCACAGAATTTGTAAGTGTTCAATTTGTTCTGTGTGTGTGTAATGCTCTGGTTAGGAAAACCTGGTGGTTAGTGTTACTCGGGCTCAAACCCTGTGTACAGAAAACAAGAGCCTGAATTCTATACCCCTACCACAACTTGTGATTCAAGGAGTTGAATCCACAGAATGTTTGGCTTGACTCATACTTTTGGTCTGCTCCTCTTAAAAGTTGTGGTTTTCTGGCAAATCAGTGATGAATGAATTCACAAAATGATGACAGCCATTTAAGTTTTAACCTTCCATCTTTCAGGAAATGCATGGTAACACAACACATTTTATTCTAGTAACTTTCAGATTATACAAGCAATGTTTAAAATGTGTCCCTGGTTTTGGGCCTTTGCCACCCCCATAAATTTTGGCTTTTTCCAGATTTCTTGTGCTGCAAAGTTGAGATATAGTTGAGTGTCAAGTGCATTTTACGAGGAGCTGAGAGTTTCATGGAGAGTTTTGTGCAGCTTATGCCAAATCTGTTTGCAATGTGCAACTGTTGTTTAGCAAATTATATCACTATTGTGATAACACATTTAAAAGCATTGTTAGTAGCACAATAGGTAGTATACTTGCTTTTGATGCAGAAGGCTATGGGTTCTACTCCCACAGTATGCAGATGGATTGCTGATACTGTACTGTGTTGTACTTTAAATGGGGTGGATGCTGCAGTTGTGAGAATGTCCTCCTCTGGAGGAGATACCTAGTAACTATGAACCTGTTATCAGTTTGCCAGGGTCTATATCATATAAGCAAATCGCACAAATTGCGAACACTCATAATATCAAATGTACCGGACCTCGAACTTCCTATTGTGGGGGGCTGTACTCCCCACACCCCCTGCTAAATATATATTCCAAATTTGAGATTGCATTACAGTGAGGAAACGGCAAATATCCCATTCTTCACTGTACCGCAATCTCAGAAAAAGCACTTCGAGGTCCGGTACATTCAACATTATGAGCATTCGCAATTTGTGCAATTCGCTCATATGATATAGACCTGTTTGCCATCCATTCTCTATTGCAATATTACCAGCTTACAGGACCATTTTTTAATGTAACATAAGCAATTTATTCTTCAAGGGCAAAAGGCACTTTATTTGTAGATGAAACAATGAAATATGAAGTTGTTTGCTAGCAGCAACCTCTTCATTATTTACAGATCTCTTTAATGTGAAAATATTTAGATGACTTTTACTTCTGCAGAGATTGTTCATATTTACTTATATTGGTGGACTGTAATGAAAGAAGTTTGAGTAGACTTTTATGATGGAAATGTTCTGAACTGGCTAGTTTTGTCATTATTGGTTCATACATTTTGTTTCATTGCCTATAGGAAAAATGTTTAAAACAATAAATTTAAAACACGCTCTAACAAGTCTGCTGTATTATACAAGGAATATAATTTAATAAAATCTGGAAGGTGAATCAAAGAACACATGTATGTTTGCACGGTCATAAATATGTGTGCAAGAGGACTATGATTTGAAAACAGCCCAAAGGTAAACTTTATCTGCCACTGGCTATATGCATTTTCTTTGAATGTGGGTTTCAGTGCTGTTTCAATGAATGTGAGTTTCAAGGGCAGAAAAGTTTTAAGTCTGTTTTCATTGTGAGACTGTATTGCATTGTTTAGCAGATGTCTATCAGTGTTTGTGCTATAAAGTTTAAAATAAAAGTTTTTAATTAAATCCAAATAATGATTGCAAAATTAAAGCAAAAACAGTCTACACATCACAGTATGTATGGTAAATGGGGAGAAATAGCCAAGTAATGGGACACTGGAATGGCTGGGTGGGGGCTGTGTATGTGGGGGCCCCAGTTGACCATGATTCTGCAAAGGGGGAGGGGCGGTAAACTCAAAGACAGCCCCAGGCAGCACAAACTCTAGCTATGCCACTGCTACCCTTACTTGTAAAGTGTAAGATAGCTGTAGTTCAGAACACGAGAAAGTATGATTTTCATTTACTGAATTCGATTTTGGAACCTAGGATAGGCATGATACACATATATCTCAGCTATTCAGAATTTGAAAGAATGGTGAGATTTTTGCTTCATATCTTTGGTCTGTTCCTCTTAACATCTGTGGTTTTCTGACAATTTATTGAGAAATAAATTTATTGAGAATTTATTGAGACTTCCCATACTCTGGAACAGATTACCTATCTATGTCAAACAGAGCTCCTCATTAGCACTCTTCAAGAAAAATCTTGATGATTGGATGGGAAATGGGAAATTAACCCCGGGGATCACTTCTGTGGCTCTGCTCGACAGGGGCACAGGAAAATAATTTTCTTGGGTGGCGAAAGCCAGAGTACATTTTTTGGCTAGGCTTGTATGGGCCTCAGGGCCAATAGCCTAGTACCTACCTATGAACCTAAATGAAGCCAATAAATAATTACAGAGATTTGAGTTTCAGACTTAATCCTTCAGAAAATCCATGCTGGTTAAAAATGTTATGTTATTAGCTTTCTTAGTTTATAAGTGTGACATCCTCTTATCACATATGTCTGCCACCCATATCTGCAGAAGCCTCTGGGAAAATGTCTAATATGGCATCAGCTGTCCTTCATTAGTTAGATCCACAATTGTAGCCTTCCACATTCACATGTACAAGTCCTGATCAACACCATGAGTATTGACAGGTAAGCTACCAACCTGTGCAATGGCAGTCATGACTTGGTCAGATGAATGATGTTCGTCTGTAGGGATAAAACCAGAATTAGATCTTAGACATAGATGCCTGTATAGAAAAGTCACAAAGTTAGACATAACTGACTATGTTGGTACGGCGGTAGTGTGATATGCCTCTCGTTACCGTACCACACTCAACATTTTCTTGCATTATAGCAATGCCTTCTCTGCTAGCACTCAAGCTATATATCTGATGGTGTGTTACTATCACATGGGCATGCATTGTTTGAAAATGATTCACGTGCTGACATTTTCAGAATAGTAGAAGTAATGCCTACAAGGTATACTGTGGATCATCAATATCCTGGTCAATCTGCATCCCAGAGATAAATTATTCAGGCAATAGTGTCATTAGAGTGGCCTTATCATGACTCAGTGTGAATGTTATGGATAATCCAGCATGGCCAGACTGCTCCTCTAGTCGTATATGACAGGCCATCTAGCACAGTCACTTGTATCTATCACATACTGGCAGAACTCAGATGTTAGGCGACCACTTTTACCAGCTGCATTTACATCAGTGACAGTGTCTGCTGCGTGTGTCTTTCTTGCTTATTCTAATAGCAATGTGCTCTTTCTGAAACACTAGATGGAGTGATTCTGCATTTTCTACATCTTTGAATTCACATTCCATGGGCAGCTTCTTCACACTGATCCATCTTAAACAAAAATACAAATCTAAACATGCAAAAGAGTCCATAACATACACCTTTTATAAGCAAAATGTTCAATCCTGAGCATGTTTATCAATAGTCATTCCTGTGACTATGTTTCAGTACAGCACTCCATATGCATGACTTAGATTGCCAAAATATTTGTCATTGAGCTAGAATATGGCATGCTCTGCCAATAACAATAGTTAAACAGATGCTGGCATACACACATGTGCAATGAACAATCTGTGATGTAATATTTCTGATTCATGTCATGCATCAAGGCACTTATCATTCCTAGAGTAGAACATCTAATTTTTAACTGTTATCCATATGTCAAAGACATGCACATGCATTCTGACAGAGAGGGGTTTATGTTGCAGTAATGAAATCTATTTACAGATGGCCAGAATACCAATATCAGTTGTGTATTGATATATTATAAGTGAGCCCAATAAATCAAAAGCTGCACCATGCTGTCCAATCCAGCCATCCCAGATATCAGATAAAGGCTTGTCAAGGACATAGCTTCATTAAAGACCAACAAATGTGAGTCATCAGAAGACACCTGACTGTGCATGATGAAGCTGATGACATAATACACCCTGCTGATACACTGACATATTTCATCCAAATGCTGCAAAAAGTGGGGCACATAACACTGGATGATGTGAAGTACAAAATGGCTATGTACATGATATGCAAAGATATGGTTCATGCTAAAATTGGTCATAAGTATACGCATCTCTTACAGCTATACAGATGCACTAAACCTTCACACAGCACTAGTGCTGGTACCATCAGCATTAGAGGTGCTAACTTACTGTGCACACATTTTACCATCATGCGTCAGTCTGTTCCTTGCACCATAAAGCCAGCTATACCAGCTCTGTTCAGCTGATTATGCACACTTACAAATGATGTGAGTACACCAGCAAATGACACAAGTACACAAGCAAGAATAGTAGCACAAAACAATCTAAGTTAAAATCTCAAAGTATTTACTTCTGAAGCATACTGCTGGGTTTGAAATACCCCCAGTAAATGGCAAATGCATTCTGTATTCCTGTTTCAGAACAGTTGCATACTGCACTATGTTATACACTGTATTAGACTTGGATCCAAAATCGTGATTGTCAATGTATTACCTAATTTGGACTCTTACAAGCTGACACTCCTCATCTCTTAATTCAAACATGAAAGTAAATGACTACCACAACATCAGCAATAACTTATTGTCACCCTGTGCTGATATTGTTAGCACAACCAATTACATCTGCATGCAGAGACAGTCTGACAATTTGGAGGTAACTAATGCCCACACTGTCCTGGATTGTACTCATGTTGTAATTAGCAGACATGGAAGAAAAACACCTGGACTCCCACCGGTGTTATCATTTGGAGAGGTTCCATACAATGGAGTTGTAGAGTTTTTGAACAACATACAGTTAGGGGTGAGATAAACCTGAATGAGTGATCCATGCTTTGGGCAATAGTGGTACTTAGTGGGCAACACTGTGGGCAAAGTCTTGCTCCATTGAGCACTACCGCTTCAAGAACCATAAAAAGCTTTTGTAACCAGGAATCTGATGAAAAACCCCTCACAATGGTACACAATGTGTATGAAAAGGGATAGAAGTTACTACTGCCCAAAAATATCAGAATGATCCTTCAGTGTTCTTAGGCTATGCTATCCCCACTTCTTTAAAAAACTAGGTCAGTGTCAGACTCAGCAGGACATATCCTCTTATTTGAACTGGTCTGTATTACTTTCTAACCCATACTTTCAGAAAACAACCAGTTCAGGATGCATTTCTCCCACTTAAGCTAGTAACACTAGAAGGGGTCATTCAAGACATTACAAATATTTTCAAAGAAGAAAAGTGTGGCACAGCTGAAAGGAATACCCCCAAACACCCCCCCGAAAAAAAACAAGAGTGCAAGGAGATGAGATGAACAGCAAGAAGAGATACAAATGTAATAAACGTAGCTTTTATAAGACATCTGCAGAAAACACTAGTCATTGAACCAAGACAATGCTACATCTCTCAAAGAAATGCCAAATGACCTTCACTATACCGCTACACCAGCTACCACATTAAATGAACGCTTCTGCCACTATCCTAACATACAAGTCACATCACCTTTCCACATAACATTCCATTTAAAATAACCAGGCCTTCTTCCACACTCAATAACCTGTGTGGCCGTGATCTAGTTATTATATAACTTATAACAGTTTCTATGAAAGAATTATGATAAACCTTAGAAAAGCTGAAAAAAAAAAAAAAAAAATATATATATATATATATATATATATATATATATATATATATAAAGAAAGAAAAATTATGACAGACTATGTCCTAAATTCCTCAAAATGGAAGCCCCTCTGCATAGAAAAACCTCTTAGGATTATCTGTGATTTACCCATAACAATAAACAACCTACCACACATAGGAAACATAACTCCCTAACACCAACAATAAAAAACGCTTCTCCTGAAACAACCTCACATTTGAAATGCATTACATTTGTCTACCCACTACCAAAGATTTTGAAACCCTAACTTTGAAAACAGTTTACTGACCACATCACAAAATAAGTTTTTAAATAAAAGTCAATATGGCTTCAATCCAGGTTAGCACAAAATAGCTGCAACCATAACAGCAATTAGCCCATGTATGAAACCATGGAAATTGGCCACTACTCTGCAACCTTATTTTTTGATCTCAAGTAAGAATTTCAAAGTGCAATTCACACTGCTTCTCAATACCTTGTTGGAGTTCAGGTTTGGAGAAGGGAACATCGGGTGGTTCGTCTACTGCCTGACAAACATGGCCTCTCCAGTTAAGAGTAACAGTACATTATCAGGAAGAAGAACACTACAAGCTGTAATGCCAGTTCTGCTATTGCTTACCCTCTTTATAAACAGATTACTATCACACCAAACAACAACAAACAACAGCCTTTTTAATGACAACATCATTGTACTCAACTCAAATTCAGCCTTCCCATTCTAACACAAACTTCCACTACAAATGTAAAGATCCCTCAAGCTTCAGCAAACACAAATCTGACATTTAATGGTACTGTCGTTTTAAACAGCACACCCCCATACAATACTTTAGAAAGTCCAATGTCTCATAGAAACTACTGCAGCATCTCTTCTGCTCAATTCGCTAACCATTAAACTATCGCTACATGGTCATTATCCTCCACTCGCTGCAGAGATGCATAGTACACCCATAATATAGTCCCAGGTTCAACCAATATGGCTGCAACAACAACGGTCAGTCCACCCTTTCACAGAACAATGGAAGAAATTGCTTTTGCAAAGGTTGTATCAGCAGCACAGAACTTACTACTTCAGGATAGAAGAAACATTAGAGATTTTTACACTTTTAGCACACTCTTCTGGAGGGCTTGACTGAGCAGTATAAATGTAACTGCACTGGAAGACAAGGGATAAATAATAATTTGTCAGATGGACAGAACTGCAACACATGTAATGTCATTAATTCATCTATTAGTCTTGCTAATATGACCTGTTGTCCACTTGTAAATCTGTAACCTATATGCTTATATGTAATTTAATATACACATAAAACCCAATACGCATTAATTACTACAAACTGTTACTCTCAAATGGCTTGGGTTATTGTTTAACAAAGTCCTTGATCCACTCAATTGGTTTGATTAAAAATAAAATGAAATAAATCACTATGCGTCAACAGGAATAAATATACAAACAAACAAACAAACAAATTAACTAAATAAACCATTCAGCATCTACAAAAAGTATACTGCACAGCTCCTCATATTGGTATTAAGACATTTAAACACATGTAGTCATGTAATCATACTGATGAAACTGCACAGCTGTTTAAACACATACAATGTATTTGTTTTATTTGGATAGCTGTCATGTTGCCATCATGAGTGGCAAGCTGCATTAAAATACCTTTGCTACATCTTGTAGATTATAAAGAAATGAGTTGACAGAGAATAAGCTATGGAGAGTGCTAACAGTTCCAAATGAAACAACATTGCCTTCACAGACTACTGTAATAGCTTGTTTAGCTAATGCAGAGTATCAGTTTCCATTCCATAGCAAACATCAAAGTAACTGCTGCTTTTATGTTACTCAAGTCTGCCTTTCATCAATCACAGCCTTATCTTGGATTTTCACTACTCAGCACGTCTTGGTACATCTGGATGCTGTAATTCTTTAAAATACCTTGATTTAGAATTGTTTTGGGTAAGGAAACAATGCGTTTCTTCTTCATTTACTGAAGCACTGACTTTGGAGAAATGTATAATGCTTATCATTTTTCATTAACAATTTTAAACATTTAACTGAAAAAGAAAAACACCCCAAATAGAAGTAATTTACCAACAGCTAAACTAAAATGAAGAACAGGACAGGAAATTAGCAAGATGAATTCATGTAAAGGCAAAATAAGAGAGATATTCTTGACAAGGATGTGAATACTTTGGATATAATTGTAGTATAACAGTAACAGTATCCACTATATGAGCAATTCTAAAGCCCTAACTATTGTTGTCAAAGTAATTACTTTTTGCAATCCCCTTGAAAGAGACTCCTCCCAGGCCTGATGATTACCAATCTGGTGTTGAAGGAGGAACTTTTAAGGCAAAGTCAGTGATGATCTTTAAAGAGATATATACATGCTTAATGATCATGATGCATGCAATGCTTGCATGGTAAGTTGCACGCAAGATGTGAAGATGATTGGACACAAAAGAAACTTGTCACCATGACATCATTCAAGAGAATGTAGAAGGGTATGATGGAATGAGTTGGAATAAAAGAAAGGTTTTTGTTTCACCACAATATTTATGACAATTAGAAGAATATGTCAGATATTATTATCAGATAGAAATCATTCAGTTGGGACCTAATTCATCATCGACATTCAACTCATGAAGTAGGATGTTCATGACTATTTGACGTAGAGCCTCCATATTCCATATTTACAAGAACAGTGAAGCTAGCATCCAGTTGCTACTTCCTTATTAATGCCTTCCTCTATTCTACCAAGAGGGCAAGCAGCAGAGTGAATAAGCAGATAATGCAAATGAAGCAAAAAAGCTTCAGGCTGAAGTGCTGCACAGGTTCTAAATAAAGTTTATTTTCTGTTTGTGCACAGAATACATTTCTACCCCAGCTAAAGTAGAACCTGTGGGCATGTTCAGCTAGCCAAAGCTATCTTCAGCAAGCTTACTGTGATCATATACTATTGATCTCAATAATTTTAAGTTTTGATTATAGCAAAAAAGCTATATGACAGACTTGTATATACATATGTGTGAGCACATGTTTGTCTATCAATGTGTGTGTGTGTGTGTGTGTGTGTGTGTGTGTGTGTGTATACATATATGTGTATGTATATATATATATATATATATATATATATATATATATATATATATATATATATATATATATATATATATATATATATATATATATACAGAGAAAGAGTGTGACATATTTATATATTAGATATACATATACTGTTTTACTCTTACCCATAGCCACAGCTACATAGATATATGAGTGTAGAGAAAATTATATTTAATCTAGCATCAATATTATCCAAAGCATTTTGACCTAAAATGTAATACTTAAACACAAAAAAGTATAAAGAAAATAAATATCCAGTGTGAAAAACAATGTATGTTGTTGATATGCAATTTTGCTATTAGATGTTACTGGTTAATTTTATTTAATACACACACACACACACATATATCTATATATATATCTATATATATATATATATATATATATATCTATAGCTATATATATATATATATATATATATATATATAAATATATATATATATATATATATATATATATATATATATATATATATATATATATATATATATAGATATATATATATATAGATATATACCCAACACTACAACCTGTGAGAGATGCACTTATCTAGACAAACTGCAGGCAAAGCTCTCTCCAACCAAGACTGAACTTGACAGTCATGAGGAGAAGGTAGACAGTTGCACCACACCACACTCATCACATAGTCTCACTAAATCTGCACCACCAAAATCCACACATAGTAACACAAAAACATTCGCGGAGGCTCTCAATAATAATCTGTCTAAGCAACAGAGACCTCCAAAGCAGAAACACAAGCAACCTCCATCCCCCAACACAACCCAAATGACACATAGCCCACAGACTCAGTGTGCTACTCAACCACAGCCAATAAGGCAAAACAATGTACCCACTCACCAGGCTAAACAAGGAGAAGGTTACTGTCAGCTGCCTGTCAGGTGCCAGGATCCGCCACATGACGCACACACTCAGGTCACTCCACAACAAGTACAAATATGACTCTGTCATTGTCCATGTTGGTGTGAATGACCTGATACATACCTCCCTGGATTACATGAAAAGAGACATGGAAGAGCTCTCCGATCTTGTAGCCCAGGCAGGTATGACCCTAGCCATGAGCAGCATTCTGCCATTGCCAAAATGATACTGCAGTACAAGGACAAAATAGTTGACTTCAACAACTGGCTAAGCTTTTGGTGTCATTCTAAGGGGATTCAGTATCTGTCTGCTTGGGATGACAAGGTCGACAGACCACGATGTTTTGCCACAGATGGCCTGCACCTGTCGCGCCTGGGATTCTGGATACTGGCTAATGCTCTTGCTGCCCCTATAGTGCCTTTTTTAGGCAAAGTTCAAAAAACAAATTCACCACCATAACAGGAGCAGGCAAGCAAAAACTGAGGGTAATGCTACTCAATGCTAGAAGTCTAAATCTCAAAATGCACTCACTCGAGGCACTCCTTAAAATGGAGGGCATCGATATCTGTGCAGTGACTGAGACCTGGTTCAAGGCTCCAGACAGCACCCCTGCACTACCAGGCTATAACTCATACCACACGTTTCGGCCATGTAACTTGGACTGAAACACCAATGGCGGAGATGTGTCCATATTTATTAAGGATATCAACACCTCTAGGCTAATTGCTCAGCATAATGCATCCGAGGTTATCCAAGTGCAACTAACTCTGGGCAAAACTGCAATCCAAACTGTAGCTTGCTACAGATCTACCACCATGCTCCAGGATTCCCAATCCTCTTTTCTTGATGTACTGAAAAATATTAGGGTTCAACTAAACACCCTAATAATGGGCGACTTAAACTACCCCACCTTTAACTGGGAAAACTACTCGTGTACCATCTCCTTAGTGCAACGCTTTCTGGAATTCATAAACTCCAATGCCCTAGATCAACTTATCTACACCCCCACCAGGGGAAACAATATCCTAGACCTAGTCATTACCAACATGAGTGACCGGTGTTCCATCCACACCTGAAGTCAACTCCTCGTTGGTCCGATCTGAACATAGGCTAATCACCCTTGATATCCACATCCCGCCCCCACCCCCCATTAAGGAAACCACAGTAAAAAATTTCTCCAAAGCCAACTTCATGCTTCTTAAGATAGAAGTGGTGAACTTCATGACACCCATGCAGATGGACAGTACAGTTACAACTGCTGAATCCTACACAAATGCACTCTATAAGCACTTACACGAATGCATGGATCATGCCATCCCAAAAAGAACCAAGATGCTATCCTCCAAAAAAAGGAAGCCAATCTAGTGGTCCCCTGCCATAAACAAACTGTACAAAAGAAAGAAGAAACTGTTGCAAAAGAGAGTAAAATCCCATGAGTGGAGGAGCTCCCTGGTCAGCCTCAGTAAGAAGCTGAGATCCCTTATAAGATCCTCCAAAGCTAGCTACGAAAACAAAATCACCACTAATTCCAAGGACAACCACAAAGCATTCTATAGCTATGTCAAGAATCTCGATGGCAACACCCAGATCTGCTCTGAGTTACAGCACAAAGGCAAGAAAATTACAGAACCAACTGATATTGCCAACATCCTGGCAGGTAGGTTCAGTGCTAACTTTATTCCCCTCTCACCCACTAAAGGGCCCATATCTATACAGGAAGAATGCAGAGTCCCTGTAATCGCAACTATGCAGGTAAAAGCCACACTCTCTAATGCCAAAAACACAGCATCCATGGGACCTGACAACATCCCATGCTCCATTTTACACAAACTTCAGAATGAACTGGCAACCCACTTAAGTACCATGTTCTATAATAGCCTCGCATAAGGCTTTGTGCCCACTGAATGGCACACAGCAACAGTTATCCCACTCCACAAAGGGGGAGCCACCACTGATCCCGGGAACTTACGACTTATTAGCCTGACGAGCCTGGTCTGCAGGGCCATGGAATGTATCATCATGGAACTCATAAACAAAGACATTGGTAACCTCCAAACTCTGGATCCCTCCCAGTTCGGGTTTGTGAAAGGCAGATCATGCATCCTGAACCTAGTCTACTTCTTTGAGGCAGTCATCAAAGCCGTAGATGAGGGTAAGGTGGTTCACACAGCCTATCTTGACCTCACCAAGGCTTTCAACACCATCCCCCATTCTGGAATTATAGCTAAACTCACTAAACTAGGTATAAATTCTTACGTCACAAGATGGGTTGCCAACTGGCTCACTGATAGAACCCACAATGTAAAAGTTGCAGACTCCAAATCTGATCTCAAAGCAGTGACAAGTGGAGTACCACAGGGTTCCATCCTGGGACCCCTCCTGTTTGGTATCTACTTCTCCAAAGTACAGGCTAACACAGAAGGCCTTTTGCTAATGAAGTTCACAGATGACTGCAAACTAGGAGCCATAGCCAAGTCCCCAAATGATGTGGACATCCTACAGAAGGGCCTCACTGAGACAGATGCCTGGTGTCAGAGCCATGGCCTCAAGCTCAATGCCAAAAAGTGCAGTGTCATCCCCTTTGGTAAAAACTCTGTACCCATGAACTACCACATAGGCAGCAATCTACTTAACACCGAATGTGTGATAAGAGACCTTGGGACCCAGGTGGACAGCAGTCTCTCCTTTGATAGTCACATCGCCACAGTAGTCAGGAAGTCCTTCTATGTGGCACAACTCATCATAGAAGGGTTCTCATCCAGGAAAAAGGAGGTCATTGTTCCCCTCTACTCAACACTCATTAGACCCATTATAGAGTACAACGCCCCTTTTGGAATGTACCTCACAAGACATCTGCAGCAGTTGGAAAGGCCACAGAAGTACCTCACAAAGAGGATTATTGGCCTCAAACAAATGCCCTACACTGACCGCCTCAAAAAACTCCAGCTTTACTCCATAGCATATCGCCTAATTCAAGGTGATCTCTGCCGAACATATAAAGCTATGTCAAACCCAGAGCTGTTGGACATGCTACACCTAAAGAAATCCCAATCCCTCCAAGCTACAAGCTCTAGGAACCTAAACCTTGTCACCACAATAAACAGGACATGCTGGAGGGACAGATTCATGTCCCAGAGACTTCCTATACTCTGGAACAGGCTACCCATCTATGTCAAGCAAAGTTCTTCATTAGCACACTTCAAAAAAAATATTGATGAGTGGATGGGAAATAGGAATTACACCCCGGGTATCACTTCTGTGTCTCTGCTCGACAGTGGCACAGGAAAATAACTTTCTTGGGTGGTGGAAGCCAGGGAACCTTGGGCTGATAGCCTAGTACCTACCTATGAACCTATGAACATATATATATATATATATATATATATATATATATATATATATATATATATATATATATAAATATAAATATATATATATATATATATATATATATATATATATATGAATGAATGAATGACATGGTAATGTTCAGATTTAATAATCCCCATTTGAACAATCACTCCCACCTTCAGACTGACCTATGCTCACTACACCATGGGTAATTAATCACAAATTAGTACTTAACCTGTTCAAAATAAACCAATGTTGTTTAGGCTACAACACATGCTTTCCTATTCCCCTAATGGCTACACTTAAGTAACACCAAAATAGAAATGACTACCACCTACAAATAACAAACCATTAATTTCCATCTGTACCTCAATGATGGACTTGCACATCTGCTGGGTTCTACCCATGGACACTAGTTCTGGGAAGGGTAGTACCCATGCCAGCTAATTACATTGGTATACATGCTAACATAGTCACCTGCCCATACTTTGAATCTCTTGACAGACGTTGATAGATGGTCCACAGGGGGTGACATACAGCCCTGAAAGCTTGTGTCCTCATCAACCTGTCTTTTGTTTTTGGTATGTGTGTCTTGGGTAGTGTCCACAGTCACACAGGCTGTGTCCATAGTCTAGGTAGAGGGTCTTGTCTGCACATATGGTGTGTACAGTAATGATATTGAACTCCCTGACTTGTCCAGCTTTTCACTTTCCAACATCAGACAGTGGAAGCTCTATGGTGGTAGAGCCGGGTGCAGCATCAACTCTGGAGACACCCAAGGAGTCAGTGACAGCACAAACTAGCATCTCTAGATCATGCCCAATGCAGAAGGAATAGACGGGATAACAGTCACAGTGCTGAGGCATATGTGTAATGTGTATTACCCCCATTAGTGTATGCACATAAACAGCTAAACCAAATCATTAATTGTCATTGAAATGTAGTAGTGCTCTTCTATATTTCTGTGTCCAATTCATTGTGTGTGTAGGCCACACGCAAATGATAAGACTGTGTGCAGCATGGTATAGGAAGTCCTGTGTACTCTGAGTGTATCTTTTCTCTATGATCCATTGAACATGACATTGTAAAGACACATCCCTGTGCCTCTTTAATGACAGATACTTACGTTTCAAGATAGCATCTCTTTTGTTATCTCTTCTGCCCATCTTAAGTTGGTTAATTTTTAGGCTTCAGTGATTGAAACATTTCTAGGTCCCAGCCAAGTTCAATGGCAATTTGCCAGGCCCCTGCAACATTCTGCATACATATCAGGGAGGTTAGAGGAAGATTATTCATGCTGCAGTACCATGCTGGGAATCCAGTAAGTATCTTTTGCAGTTCTGAGAAGTGCATCTTATACTTCCCAACCTTCAGGAATGTGGGGATTGGAACGCTACTTTAGGAATCATAGCTTTTAGGTCTAAATATTTTGTCAAAGATAGGAAGCTAAGAGCTGCCAACTGATTCACCGGCAATGCAAAAAATGAAGCATTCCTGCACAGATGAACTAGCCCATTAGCCTGCACTTGATGCTATAAAATTAGTGTCAGGTGAAACAGACAGACATTTTCTTTTATTTTTTTATTTTACATTTGTTGACCGGGATAGTCCGACTGGATGCATGTCCATTTTCAGCGGAGGCCCGGGGAGAAAAGCTCCAAGGGTAAGCAGATACAGCATTACATAATACCAGCATTACATATTACAAACAGATTATTTACAGAGATTACATAAGTCTTCTTCTTCTTTCGGCTTTTATCCCGGTTAGGGGTCGCCACAGCGGATCACCTGTCCGCACATTGAATGGCAGTGGAGTTTTACAGTGTCGAGTTGCCAGCCCGGCGCCCAACCTTCCACAGAAGGCACACTCACACGCACACCTAGGGCCAATTTAGAGTGTCCAATCCACCTGCAGCATGTCTTTGGGATGTGGGAGGAAACCCACGCGACCACAGGGAGGACATGCAGAAGGCACCCCAGCCGAGGATCGAACCGGAGAACCTCTTGCTGTGAGGCGGCAATGCTAACCACTGCACCACCGTGGCCGCCCGACAGAGAGATTACATAAGTAAGCAAGTTAAACAAGTTCCACAGGTTAAAGTTAGTCCTGAGCACAAGTCAGGATTAAATTAAATTACACAGTAAACTGGTTAACAGATTTTTACACATTCGAGTTAGCCAGGCTTGATACATTGACATAGCCAGTTAAGTGACAAATGTTGTTTGAGTCTAGTTTTAAATAGAGCTAAGGTGGAAAGTAAGGTAATATCAGCTGGACATGTTTCAATCACTGAAACCTAAGAATCTGAGAAATGATGTTCCACTGAACTGACAGCACCCTTTTCAATGATATTCATTACAATTTCTGGACACATATCTGCATGCACTCCATGTAACTTCTTGAGAAACATGTTAAACAGCTGTCAGTACAATGTCCATTTTTTTATAGCAAAAAGCAATATAGAAGAGTCACAAACTTCTCACCAGTGGTCTCAGTGATGCTGTATAACAGCTGAGAAACATTTCCTTTCACTAGAAATATTCCAGCCAGACATTAAATTTTAGATGCTACCAAGCCCTGAAGGTTTTTCTCCATCATGAGTACCAAACTTGCCATCTTTCTCACAGGGCAGTCAGGAAATGATGTTCGGAACTGGCTGTGATTAAATGGAAATATGAAAGGGTCATGGTCTCACAGTCTGACCCTTTACACTGATCAGTGTGTATCTTCTGACTCAGCATTCTTATGATCTGACATCACAGATGCACTCTTGATTATACCATATTGCTGTGTGATTAGACATTGGTTTCTCCATCGGACATAGGTCAACATTGTCCAACTAAACCAGAGCTATGGGAAGTATCGGCTTTGTGATGAAAGACTGAATGCATGTGTGCCAAGTCTATCTGCTACAATGCATACATACCTCATACATAGCCATATACATGGAGACTGTGTTTAACATAGTTATTCTGCCTGATATAAAATACACAATGCCTGTGTTAATAAACACCTCTGCACAGCTGTTTGTATGAATACCAGTCAGGAGTAACTGACACAGAAATAAACTTCACACTTTGTGCTCTTAAGGACTTTATTTAACCATTTTATAAGCGGCAACACAAATAGCCACTAGGTACAAAATATAGAACATTAATCACTATGAAACTGTCTTGCAGTTGGAACAGAGGGTTAAGGCTTTAAGCTGTACATCCTGTAGTACAGGGTTGGATTCTCTCAGTTCTCAATTTCCTGCTGTCTGACCTGGAGCACGTCATTTAACTAGACAGTGTTTGGTGGCAACTGCAAATCTGGAATAGCCTTGGTGGTCCCCTGGACTGAAAGTCTAGTAACTTCCATCACTGCTCAGATACCGCTCCACTTCTTTTGGTTCTGCTGTACCTGGTTCAATATACAGTGTGAGAATAGTGACTATTTCTGATGAAAACAAACCTGACCATGGAAGTGGATGATGAAGATGATGATGGCGATTCACAGTGTACTGCAATCAAACAGGTGACACTCAATAAAAATATATTAACTACCTAACATAAGTCACCCAAAGTAGCCTCACAATGGAGGTAGGGGCTGCCATGTTGTGCAATTTAGTTTAAAACTCAAGGTTTTTCCCTCTCCACTATAATTTTATACAGATAAAGTGCACTGTGGCGGAAAGAACATTTGCTGTAGTAATCTTTTTCCATTGATTTATATGGAAATGTCCCACAATTTTTACTGTCTATGTCTGACTGTTTACAAACATAAGTTTGTTATGACTGTAAAAAAGCAACTTCCACCAGTTACTATCACACACTGACCTGGGGAGTCAAAAAGAACATCACTGCTCACATTACGGAGCTGTGGTAACAAGGCCCTGTTCTCTCAATGAAGAGATTTCTGATTCTGAAACATATTAACTGCAGTGAGGAAAGACGTCGTTATCATCTAGTATGCATGTCTCTGAATCATGGTTAACAACTGCAATTGTAGATTCAAACTTCCTGCGGTAGATAATAGTGGCAATAGCTGCATTGCATTAGCACATGCACCCCACATTCACTCTCCTACACACAATACACACATTAAAATGCATATGCATACCATCTACCAGGTACCTGTCATTGTGTTGTCAGAATCTCCCCTCATATCTCCCTGTAAATCATGGATGAATAACACCAGTTACAAATGCCATAGATTAGAGTTTCCTACTTCTTACTGTGCAGAAACTGCACTGTCATGTTAGATCTGTTGCTCTATTAACATTAAAAGTGGCTCAGAGTCCCATATGTTAAGATTCTCCCTGGTGTCGTTTAGTGTGCCTTCCACTTTTGTCATGAAGCCTCCTCCCCAGAAATATACATGAATAACAAACCCTTGCTAGATTAATGTTTTTGTTAGTGTAACAGATACATGATGATGTAGCTTAGGCTAATGGTTCAAAAACCCTCCTTCCTTGCAACCGTGTTTTTTTAAACTTCACAATCTTATCCCTGGTGGTGGTGCACAGGACTAGTATTGCAGATGGGATAGTGCAGAGGCTGAATCAATTTTACGTCTTTAAGGCACACTATTCCTTTCATCCCTGGCATCTTGTATTCTACATTTCTGAACTATATCTTACTTTTTTGTATGTGCCTTTCAGGTAGAAGATTTAGAGTACCCTTCAGTCTAGATTTTTCCCTGATCCACATTATGTGTAACTGCCATTCATGCACAAAATGAAAGCGGCATCCTTAGTGTCTCAGGTTATACCACCTGATCCCCATGGTACGTCTAAATGCTATTAAGGGACAAAATAAAGACTTTTCATTGGTGGCTACAGTCTCTCCTGACCCAGTGGTACAGGCTTTACTTATTAGTCTAGGGAAGTGTGGTGGTTTGGCAGTCAACACAACACACACACACACCAACAGACACAAGCAAGTGCATGCTTGAGCTGATGCAGACAGAGCCCCCTCCCCACCCAACCATACTAATACATTCACCCACAAATACATACACACATACACACACACACACACACACACACACACACACACACACACACACACACACACACACACACACACACACACACACACACACACACACACTCCTCCACACACAATCATATATATACCTATATACACACACACACACACACACACACACACACACACATATATATATATATATATATATACACACACACACACACACACACACACACACACACACACACATACACACACACACACACACACACACACACACACACACACACACACACACACACACACACACAGCCCCCTCCCCACCCAATCATACTAATACATTCACCCACAAACACATACACACACACACACACACACACACACACACACACACACACACACACACACACACACAGTCCCCTCCACACCCAATCTCATTTACAGAGTCAGTCATAACTTCACCAAGTGAACACAAGCACACTAGCACAGATACACACACATGCATACAGCACCCTGTCCACAGATCGCAATGATAGACACACTCATATATTTACCTTACACACACACACACACACACACACACACACACACACACACACACACACACACACACACACACACACACACCTAATCTATCCTCTCCTCTCACTAAACTTCTAGGCAGGCCCACATTCACACATGCAATCACACATGCAGCCACTCACATACCCTTGCATGCACAACCCCTAACACCACCTGATCAGTAAACTACCCAGTACTGTCCTCTACCATTATGGATGAACAAAACCTTTTGGCCAAGCTCATTACCATGAGAGACCAGGAGCAGCCTTGACACATTATACAGCATGACTGCATAAATGGCCTAACACATGCAGTACTGCTGGGAAAGTACACAGCTAATTAGCATATGCCTCCCCCCCAAGCTACCTCATTAGCATTTAGCACAGCTGCAGAGATCCCGCAATGCCATGCTGCAGATCTTCATGCAAAATTACTGTAGTGGGGCTGTTTCTGAATGTAAAATAAATTACTGCGAATTGTGCACCTCATGTACACTTTCCTGTAACCTTTGAGTATTTCAGAGATTCAGCATGAATGCATCAATTTATGCGCTTCATAAACCAGTGCTTCTACTGCACTATTCCATTATTAGCACCTGCAGAACTGTACTCCCCTAACCAGGAATTTAACCAGACAATTCCATGTTGTAATTCCATGTTGTGACCATGAATTTAACCAGACAACTCCATGTTGTAACCATGAATTTAACCAGACAATTAATTCCATGTTGTAATTCCGTGTTGTAACCAGGAATTTAACCAGACAATTCCATATTATAATCAGTCTTACCGTTGCCCCCTGAACTCACCTGCCATTTTCTTCAAAATTCTTCCTTCTTCCCTTTCAAGTACCAAATATGCATTATTTTCTGATGTTCTATCTTAGATTAATAACTCATTTTTTGTTTTTAGATTAGCAAACCTCTCTGTAAGCAAACGATCTACCTCTTGTTAGAGGCATTTATTAAGATTCCTGTACATATAATGTGACCAGAAAAGGCCACAATATTTGTAAGTGATGCTCAGGTGGAAAATATACTCATCAGAGTACAGTCAGTATGCCTGGCTTGAACTTTGTGGGGCCCTAACAGATTAAGCCCCAGGCACCAGCCCCCTTCACCCTGCCATAGATGTGACTCTGCAAATAGCCTTAGGAGATAATGTGAGATTTTCCAAACACCTTCAGAAGGAGTCACTGATAGGGACTTCTACTGGAATGCCCAATGCAAGATTTTGACAATGTATGTTGAAAATACTTAAATGAGCATCTTTGCATGTTTGCAGTTTGTATATACTGTGAACAATCAACTTCATTTCGAAATGCAGAGTACCAGAGTGAATAGGCAGATTTGAAATACACTGCAGTGCAAGACGTTTGTAGAGTGACCAGCAGATGATGACAGTCACAAAAGGTCAAGAGATGGAAGGGTGAGGGCAACAGATGAAGGAAGCATACATGCAGTGCAGGACCAAAAGAATGAAAACGAAGGAAGACTGGCATCAAACATGACTGTATGACATGAAACACTCATGCATGAATGTATGTGGTGTGTAAACGCATGACTGTATTACATGAAACACTCATGCATGAGTGCACATGGTGTGTAAATGCATGACTGTGTGACATGAAACACGCATGAGTGTACGTGGTGTGTAAACGCATGACTGTATGACATGAAACACTCATGCATGAGTGTACGTGGTGTGTAAACGCATGACTGTATGACATGAAACACTCATGCATGAGTGTACATGGTATGTAAACACATCACTGTATGACATAAAACACTCATGCATGAGTGTACGTGGTGTGTAAATGCATAACTGTATGACATGAAACACTCATGCATGAGTGTACGTGGTGTGTAAACGCATGATTGAATGACATGAAACACTCATGCATGAGTGTACGTGGTGTGTAAACGCATGACTGTATGACATGAAACACTCATGCATGAGTGTACGTGGTGTGTAAACGTTATGAGAAAAATGAAAACGTAATATGGGTGGGAAGTGCTTGAATGAGTACTTGTATGTTGGCATAAGGTCGTACGCATGAGTGTAAGCATGTATGTAGATGGACAGACACTTTCAGTCCATTAGTTCCACTCCAGCAAACTAAGATGTCTAAAGCTTATTTAACACTAGTTTCTGTATGCCTGGACAATATCTACAAGGAAAATAATGGAGTACAGTATGAGTTATAGAGAATGGAGGGCATAGCATTCTCCAAGAATACAGTGCTCATGAGGACATCCCCCAAGACATGAGCACAGCATTCTCCAAGAATACAGTGCTCATGAGGATACCCTCCAGAACACGAGCACAGCATTCTCCAAAAATACAGTGCTCATGAGGACACACCCCCAAAACATGAGCACAGCATTCTCCAAGAATACAGTGCTTATAAGGACATCCCCTACCCAAAACATGAGCACAGCATTCTCCAAGAATACAGTGCTCATGAAGACTCCCCCCCCAAAGACATGAGCACAGCATTCTCCAAGAATACAGTGCTCATGAGGACACCCCCCAAAACATGAGCACATCATTCTCCAAGAATACAGTGCTCATGAGGACACCCCTGAAAACACGAGCACAGCACTCTTCAAGAATACAGTGCTCATGAGGACACCCCCCAAAGACATGAGCACAACATCCTCCAAGAATACAGTGCTCATGAGGACACCCCCACAAAACACGAGCACAGCATTCTCCAAGAATACAGTGCTCATGAGAACACCCCCCACCCAAAACATGAGCACAGCATTCTCCAAGAATACAGTGCTCATGAGGACTCCCCCCAAAGACATGAGCACAGCATTCTCCAAGAATACAGTGCTCATGAAGACACCCATCACCCAAAACATGAGCACAGCATTCTCCAAGAATACAGTCTTCATGAGGACACCGCCCTGAAGACATGAGCACAGCATTCTCCAAGAATACAGTGCTCATGAGGATACCCCCCCCAAGACATGAGGACAGCATTTTCCAAGAATACAATGCTCATGAGGACACCCCCCCCAAGACATCATGGTGGAAACAAATGAAGTCCAAGAACAGGCACACAAATATGAAAGACATATGGGGGGGGGTCATACAATGCCGTGTGTTAGGTAGCTGGCAATCCACTTATATGAGCATGCTGACTCTGCAAACATTTGATATCTGGTGATGATTTTCAAGCAGTCCAAAGCTGTATGCCCAGTTTGGTTACATCTGTCATTATAAGTTTATTCTTTGTGAATGATAATGATTCCCATCATAGGTAGGCATTCTGAAGGTCGATGACCCTATCCTGTTCTAACACTAGCAGACACAGCGCTACAGTGATGAACACAGTGCTTCATCCCATGAGTACTTATATGTAGTTGTGCCACAACTCAGCCACGTACAATGCTCATAACACTCTGGCCATGACAAAGGATACCCAGACCAGAATGCAGGTGTATATAACACCGGTGATACTCTTTTCTTCTGTGCCATCTTGAAATCCTCATGGTGTGGCTGCCCAGACAAATACAGTTCATCCATAGTCCTGGTACTAAGTGTTGGGTCCCTTATCTGTAGCTGTGGCAGTTCCTAAAAGACCAAAGTGATGTCTTCAGAGGAATTATATCAGTACCAACAGTTACATCATTTCCTGTGCAAAGTTGTTGTCAGTCCATGATGTTGAACCTGGTGCCATACACACTGTGAGAAACAGACAAGGCACTTATGATAGCTACTATCTGTGAATGGATCTCTGATGCTATTTGAGATGGTCCTTTCAAAGTCTATCGCATTGTATGGTAGTCATATTGTGAGTTGTCCTGTTTTGGTCATTTCAGCCATAGTGTCAAACAGCAGGTCCTCTGCCTTTTGCAATTTGTGGGACATGAAAATGACACATAAAGGAAGAATTTGGCTGCTTTCACCTCAGTCCAACTGTGTATAGAGAATAGTTATCGGCAGACATGGCTGGGTGTATAAAACAAGCCATTTACTAGCAGTATGCCTGGCTAAGCCATTTCACTGAAATGCTGGTCTGTTGTCACTAGACGTAGAAACATCCCTCACCATGGCCATCTTGCATTCTTGGTGGCCTATCCCCCTTTTTCCTAGCCCATTTCACTTGCTGGGCTAATTACTTTCTTATTGGAAATAAACGAACCAGGTCTTCAGTCACCTCAAGCACGTTGTCCTGCACAACCCTGCAGGAAATATCAGATGTCTCTAGGGTACACTGGTATATGCACTCTATCACAGCTACAGTGGTAACATTTACTAAGTGTGAGTATGATGGTGGTGGCCTGTGAAGTTCACAAATCTCTCTCCATTCATCACTAGCATTGTGATGGCATGTCCCTTGCAGTGTTCCCTGCTCTTCTGAATACAGCAACAGTATCTGTTACAATTTGCCAATGTCTCCTTATAGTGGATTTAGCTCTCTATAAAAAGATGCTGCATGTCTTTCTGTAAGGAGCTATGGCTATATATCTGACCCTTGGTAATAGGTGGGTGGCCACAGTAATCTGTGGAAGTACCTTCTTCTAGATGTAATGACTCCACTGCCAGTTTCTGTATCAGACAAAGGCATGCCCCACATTTTGTGCACCACCTTGCTTTTGACTGAGGTGTACATCCTGCAGCATTCATCCTGTATCTTCACCACTACAGTACATAGGGTTTGCCGTGGATGGGTGATTGACTGCAGCCTAATGAGCACATGGTGTCTGTTAGATACTTCCACTGCATTATGTTGGCAAGGTCCTACCCACCTTCCTTCCTTATTAGTGTGTCTCAGCTGTGGTAATCCACAACTGTGTCTCTGTTATTGCATCACAAACAGCAGTGCATCGTTCTTCCATCTCCATCTGGCAGCAGTTATCAGCTAGACTAAGTTTGGAGAAGCTTTGCCACCAAACAGACAAAGGGCACTTTTCAGCTTTTACTGCTTGTTTAAATGGGATTGTGAAATATCTTCAAAGCCTGGTTTTACCATTTTTCTTTAGGATGGGAATGACTGGGGTCATCCACGGAACCCAGTCTGTTCTCAAAATATTCCATCTGCTTCCAGATGTTCCACCAATTTTGCAACGAACAGATGGATAGCACAAGGTACAGTACATGCCTTGCAAAACCCATGGAGACACATTTTCTTTAAGCACAATTTTACACAATGTGTTGTAGAGTGCCGATGCTACTTTTAAATACAGCAGAAGCATCTCTCAAAATCAATTCCATTTCTTCCTCTATAGTTTATGATGCCATAGGTCCGAAGGCTCTTTTTCCTTTCAAGTCTCAACATTCTTAAGCATTCACAACCCCATAAGTGTGCAACACCATTTTGTTTTATGTGCTAGTCTAGTAAATCCCTTTGTCCATTAAACATTGCGGTCACAGTTAGCATTCCAAGAGGTGTACCTTTCTCACCAGTGTATGTTTTGAGATGGACAGAAAAGAGTTTGACTTTTCTTTGCTGAGAAATACTTTATAGTCATTGTGAAACATTGCTGAAACAGTTGACCAGTTATCTAACTCCATTTTTACTACATGAACATTTATGTTTTATAACCACTAAATCACCAGCTTGGGTGTCCTACTTAACTCTATACTGGCAATTACACACCATCTTCATTGTCATTGTCAGAGACTTCTACATCATAAACAACTTTTTTGTCTGACGTAAAATTATGACAAACTCTCTGAATATTGCTGTCTCCCCTCTTCACATCTGAATTGACACTTGTAAGGAAAAGGAGACCTGCACCCACAATGACCAAATTGTTTTCAATTTGTACTTTTCACTTACACCAGTTTGTTTATATTTGCAGCTTTAACTCCATGTAACTCCAACTCGTCTCTAACTGGTCCTTCCAGTGAAACTACAATCACCACTGTGAGTTTAAGTGTCAAATCTGCCTCAGTTAATAGTCTGTTTTGTTATTCCTTCCTCTAGAACTCCACATTCTAAATAAGCACACAAGGCATCATTCAAGACAGTTCCAAGCTGACATTGTTTTATCTGTTTCAGCTTTGCCACAAAAAAAAATAAACTGCAATTGTCTCTCATTCACTTTGATTGCATTTGTGGGACCTGAAACATTATGTGATTAATAATGGCTTTGGGGACAAGTGGTCCTGCATCACTACTACTAACTCATCCATTCCTTTATTAGCAAACCTGTTGTGGTTGTCCACCTCTGCTTAAGAAGTCTGATACTCACTTATGGCGAAATGAAGATCTTAGATAGTTGAACGGGTAGAATGCACACCTCTAACCTCTAATCAAACTGTGCAGAAGGTTATATGATTTTGCTCCTACAGCATTCAAAAGCAAAGACACATGTTAACAGTGTTAATGTTGCAACAGGTAACACACTCACCTTTGGTTCTGGAAGGCCAGAAGGCTGTGAGTTATATTCCCACACCAGATGAATGGACAGCTGATACTGTATGGATGGTACTGCATTCATGAGTGTATCATTCTTTGCAGGAGATGTTAAACTGAGGCCCCATCTGCTTGAATTCCTGATAGTTTGAATGAATGTAAAAAAATACCAAACCACCTGTTTAAAAGATTAGGAAAAGTTCCCCAATGACCTGGCCAAACTATCTCCTTAGTAGTACAAATAGGTTCATAGGTCCATAAGTAGGTACTATGCTATTGGCCCTAGGGCCTATATAAGCCTAGCCAAAAAGGTACCCTTGGTTTCACCACCCAAGAAAATTATTCTCCTGTGCTCCTGTCAAGCAGAGCCACAGAGGAGATCCCCGGAGTGAATTTCCTATTTCCCATCCAATCATCAAGATTTTCCTTGAAGAGTGCTAATGAGGAGCTTTGTTTGATATAGATAGGTAGTTTGTTCCAGAGTATGGGAAGTCTCTGGGACAGGAATCTATCCCTCCAGCATGTTCTGTTTATTGTGGTGACAAGGTTTAGGTCCCTAGAGCATGTAGCTCAGAGGGATTGGGATTTCTTTAAGTGGAGCATGTCCAAGAGCTCTGGGTTTGACATAGCTTTGTATGTTAGGCAGAGATCACCTCTGAATAGGTGATATGTGACGGAGTAAAGCTGGAGTTTTTTGAGACGGTCTGCGTAGGGCATCTGTTTGAGGCCAGTAATCCTCTTTGTGAGGTATTTCTGTGGCCTTTCCAGTTGTTGTAGATGTCTTGTGAGGTACATACCAAAAGGGGTGCTGTATTCTATAATGGGTCTAATGAGTGATGAGTAGAGGGGAACAATGACCTCTTTTTTCATGGATGGGAAACCTTTTGTGATGCGGTGCGCCATGTAGAAGGATTTCCTGACTAATGTGGTGATGTGATTATCAAAGGAGAGACTACTGTCCACCTGTGTCCCAAGGTCTCTTATCACACTTTCGGTGTTAAGTAGACTACCACCTATGTGGTAGTTCATGAGTACAGAATAGTCTCTCAACATACAGGGTACAATATTTCACAGAACTACCAAACACGTACATTTTACCAACATACATCATATCTGTAGCCTTCCATTACTCATGTTGTACTGCAACCTTGGATTCACTCCTTTTTTTTTCATTTCTAGTCAGTGTTTGGCTGTTTTTACATCCCATACACTTCATGAATGCAGTATTTTTATTGATTTCCATGGCAATAAAAAAAAAAAAAATTGCAAGGAAACAGACAAGAGATGTTGCATTAATTCTTGATGCTGTTTGGTAGCAACAATTCATTTCCATTCTCAAAGGGAGAAAAATGCAAGGCATAATTAATCAACATCACAGCACATCAGCCTGAGCAAGGCCTTGACAACAGATTACAGCTTAGGCATGCATATTACCAGTATACAGCTATTTTGCTTTTCAGAAGGCACATTTCAGGGAATACATGGAAAATCTCTTAAAGTAGAATTTACAAGGGAAGGAATAGGGAGCCTTCCATAAAATGATTGGTAAGTTAGAGGTCAGCTTACTGGGAAGAAAGAAGGCAAGTGAACATGGAAGGCCGAGGGAATGTGAAAAGGTAAGGAAGAAAAGGGGTATTCCACAAAATGTTTTGGAATTGAAGGATGGTGACAACATGTTTTGGCAACAATGATAAGAAAATGGTAGGCACAGAAAGTCAAGTGACCATCGAGACTCACTGCTAATCATAAAACAGAAACAGAGTAAAAGGTTATTATACAGAGATATCAGCATAGGAGAAGATGCTGATTATATCCAAAAATTTAAAGATGAGTGGGAAAGGATGGAAAGATATATTAGTGACAGCAGAAGGCCACTGAATTGTGTACTAGTCTCATAGCCTTGGCCTCATGTGGGGCCAGCAGCTATGTATCATTCGCTGGTGGCATTTTATATATCATTGTAGATGCAGACAAGATAAAAGAATGGCCCGCGTATACTGCATTCGCTAATGAGCTAAACAGAAATGAGAGATAACCACATTAAAATGTAGCAGAATGGATCTACTTCAGTAGACTGAAAGGTCACTTACCCAACTTTCAGATAGCCAAGACGAAAAGGCTGACAACCGCAGAACACTGACATCCTGGAACACTGACTTCCCACTCCAGGTAAGTAACCACTTGGCCATCCTGAAAAAAATAGTAAAACCGAAGGAAAGTAAACCCACCCATGTGCCCCCCACCCCCAACTAAATAAACCAATTTCGAGATCGCACTACCACAGAGGTAAGGGGCAAAGTTCAACAGAGTGGCCAAGAGGTTACTTACCTGGAGTGGGAAGTCGGTGTTCCAGGATGCCATTGTTGTGCGGTTGCCTGCTTTTTCATCTCGGGTATCTGAAAGTCGGGTAAGTGAATATTTGGTCTACTGAAGTAGACCCAGCAGAATATGACAGAAAGATATGGAAAATACATGGGAACATATGTATCAACTGTCCAGATTCTTGTCTCATATTTTTGGTTTCTTTTTCATAATGTGTAGTTTTCTGGCAAATCATTGAAGACTGAATAATGAAAGGCATTTGAGTCTCAAACTTTATACCCTTCAGAAAATATATGCTAATGCAAAACCTGTCATTCTATCATCTTTCAGTTTTTTTCTTATTTTAGACTTTTGCCCCCACATTGTTTTTGGCTTTGTCCAGAAATTCTTGTCCTTACAGGTTCAGAGGTATGCATGGGAATTAATTATATACAACTGGCCTAGAACTACAGGGATAGAATGTTTCCAGGAGTACAAATGTAACCTACTGATGCTAGCCTGTATGAAAGTAATATAACTATAAAAAATAAAAATAAAATAAAAAAGATAAATAAACAGAAGGAAAAGGAGATGAGGGAAACTTAGGACCTTGGGACTGTACTGGCCAGATTAAGGTCAGCATCATATAAATTATAAAAAGAAAGTTAAATTATCTCAATTTAGCTAAAAAAAAGTGGCAGTGGCTATTTCTGTTTTATGGCTTAGGGTAAGGTAGTTGCTGGGGGAAGGAAGTGTACTTGAAAAAGGGAAGAGGGAACAATACTAAAAAGTATTTCATGGAGTGTTATAGCATTCTGCCAAACTATAAGATGAAATACTTGCAAATGTATTTTCTATTGTTTTTAAAGCAGTGACAAGAATCATGGATATGAACATATTAACATTCTTAAAATTCAATAAAAAACAAAGGCAGATTGTGTTTGCTATTTGCTGTCTTGACAACCCCATGAATAGCCTTAATATTCTTAGTAGCTAATCATCAGTATTTAAAGGGCGGCATTCCAAGATGTTGGAGTGGCACTATGGACATTCTGCACAGGATATGTGACCCTTGCACCATATTATTAAAGGTGTACACCAGTTAATAAATCACTAAAAGGAGGCTAAATATAGCAGCAAAGCACAAACTAAAGCACAGCAAAATCAGAGTCAAGGAATTTGAACTCTGTGGTAACATCAGCATGAAAACAAAACCAACCCTTGTACGTGTCAAACATGAAAGCTATATAATGCAGTAGCAGCACATGAAAGAAAGCTGCCATGTTATAAAATGTACACACAAAAAGGAAAAAATGGGAAACATGCAATTCAACATGAAACAAGTAAAACAAAGGAAAAAAGTGTATAGTCAGAATTTAATATACATACACCAATAGTATACAATAAAATGAAAGACAGCTATATGGAGCAGACAGCAGCCAATAAAAGCCAAGACTTGTCGAAAGACACTGCTGCAGGTTATGTATGGACTTATCCCATATAAATCCAAAAAATTCCGCATAAGAACTGTGAAAATGTCTAAAGATAGAATGGCACATGTAACAAACATAGTAACCAAAGCTATAATGTTACCAGTGAAAACTCCAGTTTAAGTAATGGAAGTGTGCTAGAGACAATGCCCCACACAAAGCGCTATAAAATAGTTATATTAAAGAATAATGAAAAAGATCATCTGCCGCGTACTATCACGTGATCCAAAGTGCTCAGTGAACCAATACATAACATAAATGCAAGCAAAAAATATGTCACAGCGACTGCAAAAAATGGTCAAAATACTCAGTGCACCAACATATTTAGTAGACATAAATGACAATCTGTAATCCTGTGCAAAAGCACAGAAGAAGCATTTGGCAATTATAATCAATGCAGATCCCAAAGTGTGAAGAAATATCTACTATATACAGCACATAGAATGACACACCATATAACTATGCTAGTATGCTGTTGGACTTAATCATAACAGCATCAAATATTCTAAACACAACTGCAACATAAGTCTAATTTAAAGCATAACACTATAATAAATACTGCCCTTGAACAGTGCAGTATGCCATGTAGTAGTGCAAATCTGCACGTACCCACAAAATGGCTGACAAGGTTACCATCTTATTAAAAAAAATACCATGTATACCGAACATAAAAAAGATAAATAAAAGAAAAATAATAGGAGATTAAATTGTGCATGTTAGTTTGTTTGTAAGGCTTAGCCATACATCTACAGTAATGCACTGTGCATGTATGATGTATTGCATATGAATACGTAACTGCAGTAATCACATAATGACATCCAGTGATGTGCATAGTTCAGAAATATGTGCATTGCAAACAAAGATGAACATAAAAATCAGTGTACTGATATAAAAAAACAATCTTTAGTCAACCAGTTTTTACCACCCCTTTTATTTAGTCTTGCTTTATATATAAGTGTAGGTTTACATAATCCAGAAACACTACAAACCAAATCATGATTATATCACTATATGTCTGATGTAGTACAATATCCTGACAAGAAATAGGGAAACAAGAAACAGCTTAGTATGAAGGCTGTTGTATAATGCATGCAGGAAAAACACAACAGGTAAAGTAGCTGAAAAGGCTGGAATGTACAACCAGCATAAAAGGTGGTGAATTGTATTTATTTATTCATTTATTTATTTATTTATTTATTTAGCTATCTTTGTGAGCACAGCATAGCAAAGAGTGAGAAGTACAAGGAGCAGGTATACTGGGGAAATGACAAAGCGAGAGGTAGCTAGGCCATGCACATAAGCAGACAAACATCTCCATGTCTAGGGATAATATCTGAAACATCATGGTGGTCACCACAGAGGAAGCATAAATATAGGCAGACATAGGACACATTGTGCTGGGCATAGAATGGTAACAAACATGATTCATGACTTTGGAAAACAGAAAAGGCACATGTAGAAAGGAAATAAGTCAATGTGTTGGAAACCTATCACATTAGGCACCATGATGTATACCCGAACCACTTTGTAGCCATCATGAATACCCAATAACAAGATGGTAATGTCAGTGGGTGACTTGCCCAGATGGTCTATGAATGTACACATGAAATGAGCCTTATGAATCCGCTCAGAAAAACAAAGCAAAGCATTCATGCTTACAGGCTGTGTATGGGTAACAGTCAGCTTGGATGTTCTCTGTATTGCTTTCAAAGCATGAGGCTCGCATGTCTCTAAAGCAGCCTCCACCCAAGTAGTGCCTGATGGGCAATGCATGCATGCTACATACAACCAAGTAGTGCCTGATGGATATGAATGCTACATTCCAACCAAGTAGTGCCTGATGGACAATGCATGTATGCTACATACAATCAAGTAGTGCCTGATGGACAATGGATGCATGCTAAATTCCAAACATGTAGTGCCTGATGGACAATGCATACATGCTACATACAACCAAGTACTGCCTGATGGATATGCATGCTACATTCCAACCAAGTAGTGCCTGATGGACGATGTGTGCATGCTACACACAACCAAATAGTGCTTGATGGACAATACATGCATGTATGCTACAAACAACCAAGTAGTGCCTGATGGACAATGCATGCTAAATGCAACCAAATAGTGCCTTATGGACGATGCATGCATGCTACATACAATCAAGTACTGCCCGATAGACAATGCATTCATGCTGCATACAACTAAGTAGTACCTGATGGACAATGCATGCATGCTACATTCCACCCAAATACTGCCTGATGTATATGCATGCTACATTCCAATCAAGTAGTGCCTGATGGACAATGCATGCATGCTACATTCTAACCAAGTGGTGCCCGATGGACAATACATGCATGCATGCTACATGCAACCAAGTAGTGCCTTATGGACAATGCATGCATGCTACATGCAACCATGTAATGACTGATGGAGAATGCATGCATGCTACATACAACTCTCATGACATACATTATAGTGCAGGCTGGAAAAAAAGATTGTCTGCCATTTACTGTCACCTGCGATCGAAAGAAAAAGGTCTCTGACATTGTGTTGCTGGTATCATGGGTGATGCATCTGTAATGAAAGAGATACATAAAGAGCACAGTGTTATTATATCATGCATTGTTTAGGACTGTCAAGAAGAGACAATTTAAAAGGTGTCACCCTGCAATATGTTTAATTAATTCCCTTTGAAATGCAAACCACTGCATCTTGCTGCATGTCCAGGAATTCTACAAACATTCCTTGGGAGCTGCAAGAAAAGCTATATTCAGTCTATAATGGAATATTGTACACTAACCAGTATCATGCAATATACACTACACATGATCTCGTATATGTCATTACACACACACACACACACACACACACACACACACACACACACACACACACACACATAATGTATGCATATAAGTGTGTGTGTGTGTGTGTGTGTGTGTGTGTGTGTGTGTGTGTGTGTGTGTGTGTGTGTGTTTGCATGTTTGTATGTATTTGTATATACACACACATAAATATATATATATATATATATATATATATATATATATATATATATATATATATATGGGATCCGGACACATGCTCGACTAGCATATGTCCGAATCACAAAACATCGAACACAGACACACGAAAGTGCTTAACATTGAAAAGTGCTTCCATGTATGTGTACCTGTTTCATAGATTGGACTACAGTGTGGGTAAGGCGAAATTCCCTTTTCCCCACTGTAGTGTGATATTGGAGTGAGAATATTAAAGTGGGGGGTGTGGGGGAAACGTAGCTTTTTTTTTTTAACTGCACATACACAGAAGCACTTTTCGATGTTAAGCACTTTTGTGTATGTGTGTTTGATGTTTTGTGATTCGGACACATGCTAGTCGAGCATGTGTCCTACACCCATATATATATATTCTCTCATCTATATCTATCTTTAGGCTTTAATACCTTACCCAGTGATTTTGCAAACCTTGACAAGGGCACAGGAAAGAGCATGGATACCTTTGCTTCCAACAAGAAAACATTTGTTGAGTGCTGAGTCATTTTATCTGGTTCTGAACAATTTTCACTGAAAACTGACTTAATGGGTTAAACCATATCCAATATAAATTGTGGCACAGCATTATAGCTGTGCAATGATCTAAATGCAATATAACCTCGCTGGTGCCATATCACTTACCTTCCACATCCAATGTCAAGTTGCCATTTGTGCCTTTACACAGTTATGTTGTGGTACTTGGCATGCAGTGATTTGTTTGTTTCTTTCGGCTTTTCCCGGTTAGGGGTGGCCACAGTGGAACTCCGGTCCGCTAATGATTGGCAGTAGATTTTGACATGCTGGCTTGCCGGGCCTAACGCACAACCTTCAATGAAGGAACGCCCATTCATGCATGTCACCACACAGAAGATGCTCTAACTGAGAATCGAATGGGCAACATCTAACTGTGAGGTGACAACGCTACCACAGTGATCACATTCCAAAATCAGGAAGAAGACAGCTGTGTTAAGCATCTTTCAGATATTTGAAAGGTACTCATTCTTGGGGATGATTTCTTGAATCCAGCTCACCATGAAAATCACATCACTCTAAAGATGTACAAAATACTGGCCTATCTGCAACAAAACTGTGACTAATTAAAGCAAATAATTTTCACAATAAAGCAGGTGAAGTGATTCATGTGGTGATGTCTTGACTCCACTTCTTCCAGCCATTTGGTTTCTTACAGTACAGATCATCATTATGGTGGCGAACCTCAATTCCAGCAAGGGAGATGCCAGTCTGTGACCAGATAAAAATGCCTTGTTGCTCACTGAACAATATGTCTTTACACCTCTACCAAAAGCAGAACATGACAAGAGCTCTGTGTTGCTCTCAAATGGAGGAGTAACAGTACACAGATTATCAACCATGTTATTGAGACTGTTAAACCATGTCCAGAGATGTCAATGGCTGCTACTGATTTGGCTTTTTCCACAATATGTGAAATCTAGCAATGTAGCAATGCATCATGGGATATGTCAGTCATACAAGCTGTGAACAAGCACTGGTAGCCCACATCTGAGAATGACATAAGAGAAAGGAGGTGCTACCTGTGGTACTTGTCAAGAACTGCAAGATAGTGCTACCATCCTGTGTACAGCACTATTTAAATAATGTGATTCAGAAACAATTTATGCAAATACTTTTATTTGTTATGTGTGGTGTGCTACGTTTCCCAGCCAGGCTCCATTTTTTGCAGAGTTGCTTGTTGCCCTATCCAATGTTTAATAAGAATAAAACTAGTACTGCTGTTAAATCCTTTTTTCCATTTGGGACCTGATGACAACCGGATTTTATGACCACTGAGATCTGCTCTTGAAGAAAGGTTTGAATCTGGTGTTACAGTTTGCAGTGAGTGATTGGTGGTGTAGCTAACATTATCCTGATCAAGTTTAGCTATGCTCTCTGTCTCAGTTTGTTTCCTGACTTGTTACCTGTTTAAACTTTCTGCCTTTATATTCCAGATTGATGTGCAACTTGGCACCCTTTTGTGCTGATCTACTCTACATTGCACTATTACAACCGAGCCCAGCTTTCCTCTAGGACACGATAACAAACTGGCCTTTTGACCTCTATGACCTCTTCTTACAGATATGCTTGTATTTCATGATGCTGCTTGCACATAGGTCATTTATGACTTCACCAGTTGCTCTAAGCGAGGCACTGTGCATCCATAATGCACATTGTGCATATGATACCAGATTCTCTCTTGGCTATAGTACCATTACTTTTACTCCAGAAGGTTTCTACTGCACCACATACCTCATGTGGCACCTTCCTGTGGAACCAGTTGCAATAAGATAATTAGCTTCACTACTAAATTGTGCCCAACATCAGACAGCATGCCAAGGGTAATTTTTCTCTGTTACTTAACTACAATTTTGTAAAGCCCCATTATCTGTCCATAGTAATTTGGTGTGCCTATACTACTGTTACTGTTTAATGCACACCTCTGCCTGGTACCACTAAACCCTACTACCGAAGCTCTCCCCTAGACTGATTTATTTCTGTGCTTTTGTTCTTGCACTCATTCAATACTTTGTAACTTTGTTCCTTTGTCGCTTTGTCCAATCCATTTTCACACAAAAATGGTACTATATTCTGTGTATAACTAATGTTTCTTATTACTTCGCTATGTACTTTTGGTCTTATCCAAACTACTGATTTTAACTGTGCCCTTCTTGTTACTTCAAACCAATCTGCTCTTACACAGATTTGTTGTAATTAACTATAGATTGTGGTTTGTCCTCAAGAATCCCTGGTGGGGTTCCGAGACAGTCTCACTGCCAGCACTAATTGGTTGAAGTGGGTTAATCAATTAGCATGACAGTGAAAGTTTCTGAATCATAGAAAAGACAGAGCTGCTTCAAGGAGCATATCATTAGCAGCCTATTACCATGCATCTGAATGGAACACTGCACTGTCAGACCTGACCTAGTTAGTGGTCTACCTACCCACACATTATGGAAACACAGGCTATTCCTAACGTGTATACAGACACACACACACACACACACACACACACACACACACACACACACACACACACACACACACACACACACACACACACACACACACACACACACACACACACAGACACACACACACACACACACAATCACACACACACACACAGACACACACACATGCACAGACAAACACACACACACACACACACACACACACACAGACACACACACACACACACACACACACACACACACACACACACACACACACACACGCACACACACACACACTTTCATTCAGCCACATTTGTGCCCCATACACATGCACTCATCCATGCACACACAGCACACACTCCTCCTCACAAATCAGTGAACGTTAGCTGTAGTTGTGGTGTGCACCACAGCCAGTCCCATAGAGATGAATGGGTTTACACCATCAAAAGACTGTGTACACACTTGTGTTCCTGTTAAAAAAATAATACAGCAGTGTGTCTCTGAATCACGCAGCCAAGTTGTTCTGTAGCCACCACCATTTCTAGGGGAGAGAGCATATGGCTAATTAGCATTAGACACTCTCCTGGCCTGCTGCATTTGTATGCAGCTTCAAGAGTGAGATTTCTCTTCAGGCCATGGTCACTTCACAGTAAAACCTTAGCAGTAAAGTGGTCTCTGACACAGCTTGGCTTACCAAAATGTGGAAACCTTTGGAGTTAAGGCGTCCACATCATAGTAAGCCTCTTTGAATTTTAGGGACTGTTTTGCAGTAAGTTCAGGTGCCTCCCAGTTAAAGTCTAAAGACTTGGTCTGTCAAGTCCATAGATACAGACATAGATATAGATACAGATGTATAGATATAGATATTGATATAGATATAGATATAGATATGGATATAGATATAGGTATAGATTAGATATAGATATAGATACAGATATATATATATATATATATATATATATATATATATATATATATATATATATATATATATGGGTCTACCTGACAACACCGACACACCACAACACCGACAACGAAATCACCGACACCACATAACCGACAGTTCACAAACATGAAACCTCACATGCCTGACACACCATAATACCGATAATCAACAAACAAAACAAATCCCCTGTCCAAAAAGCACACACATAACACAAGCACACCAAAATCCTTACAAATCCACACTAAACCTCACATACACAACTATCTACAACCTTAACCCAAACCCTAACCCTAAGGTCCGTCACTATTGCACACTCACCTAACCCGCGCCCTAAACCTAACTCACTTAACTCGCCCCTAACCCAAAGACTATCACTATCGCACACTTACCTAACCCGCGCCCTAACCCTAACTCACTTAACCCACCCCTAACCCAAAGACTGTCACTATCGCACACTTACCTAACCCACGCCCTAACTCTAACTCACTTAACCCACCCCTATCCCTACAGACCGTCAATATCACACACTTACCTTACTCGCACCCTAACGTCCGTCACTACCGCATACTTACACAGCCTTTTCCCATGTCGGTGTTCACAGCGTCGGTGTTTTCATCCATCGGTCTTCTCAGTTGTCGATCTTCTGGCGTCGGTGTTCTCATTGTCAGCATTCTAAGCTGTCGACGTTGTCAGGTAGACCCATATATATATATATATATATATATATATATATATATATAGATAGATACACATACAGATATAGATACAGATACAGATATAGATATAGATATAGATACAGATACAGATACAGATATAGATATAGGGCAGGATTCACGAAGGCTTGCACGGAGTGTAAGAGACGTGCAACACTCCATGCAAGCCTCACGATCCAGGAACAGCCCTAAACTCCGTGTAAGAGACCAGCTAAAACGTCTCTTACACGGACTGGGCGTGGACATGCTAAATACCTCACTTGCATCCAAAAGGTATGCAAATGAGGTATATTAGCGATCCACGAAGCAGAAACCAGTCCGTGTAGGAGACGTTTTAGCTGCAGAAATGTACTCAGTTGACAACTGAGTACATTTCTGCAAAATCCACAAAGGAGCGATGTCAGCTCCGAAAAAAGGTTGCATATGAGTCAGGCAGCATGCCAATGGCCAAATATGTGGCCATTGGCAAGATAACCCGATGCAAAAATATTAAAAATATGATTTTTTTTTTCGGCAATCACCGATGTGTAAACCCAGCGCAGCCCCGCGCAAATGGGCTGCGCTGTATAAAACCATAAAAAAGAAGGTTATAAACCCACAAATGTGGGTTTCATGCAATACATGGAATGACAATGCAGGGACCAGCAGACCAAAACCAACATGGCCACCGTGTAGTGGTTGCTAAGGGGGGAAGCTGAGTCTAAGACATGTAACTAAGCATTAGTAGGCAATCTCATGTAAATGAGGGTTAGGATACTGAATCCCACAGTCACATAGCAAATGAGCATGGTCTGAGTAGTGTAAGAGATACAAAAGGGGGAGGAATAGAGTAGGAGATAGGTGACATCACGGGGGGGAGTGGTAGACAGAAACGCAGTTCATTGGAGGCCAGTGTAACATGACAGATGACAGGCACAGATCAAGGAAAGAGGTGTGCCACTAGATAAGTCATGGAAAGACAATAAATGGAAGGTGTACACTGTTACCTATACCAAAGTTTCTTGTTGGCCGTGCATGCGCATGTGTGCACGCAATGAAGCACGAGTAAGGCAATGTGCGCGCGTGTAAGGCAGTGTGAGCATGTGGGAGCGTGTTGGGAGATGTTTAACACTGTTTGCGCGGGTGTGCGCGCGTGTAAGACAGTCTGAGTATGTTGGAGGCTGTTGGCAGATGTGTAACAGTGTCTGCGCGGGTGTACGCGCGTCTAAACCTGAATAAGCAGATCCTTAACCGTGTAAGCACGTGTGCGCGCGTGTAAGCCACTGTGAGCTTGTTTCAGATAGTATGCAAGTTGCTCCCCCCTGAGGAAACAGAAAGGAAAAAGGAAGCAACAGAATTAATAGGAAGCTAGCAGGGATAACTGCTGAAGCTGGCAGGTGAAAATAATTAGAAGCAGGCAATTACACATGCAGAATAGTAGCCCAGCCCAGCACTTAAAACTCTGCAAACAGTACTGCAGGACGTTCTCATTAAGAGACACTGCAAGACAGGAGTAAGCTAACAGAAGTGAAAACTGAAAAAGCTGAACTCAGAGCAGAAATGCTAGGGGCTGCCATAGCTGTCATAATGAGACATCGGCGACTTGCTGAGGGTGGTGACAATGCAGATGGTGCCAGACAACCCACAGTGAGGAGACAGAGAAGAGTGTACAGGCCCAGGGTCACCTACCACGGGTTACATGAGCTGGAGATAGTAGAGCGCTATAGTGTGGACAGAGAGCTCCTGCACCAGATTGTTGAGCTATGCAGGCCACGCCTCACACACAGAGCCAACAGAGGGGAACCCATCCCAGTGGAAACCAAGGTATGTGTTGGCCTAAGAATACTAGCAACAGGTACCTTCCAGAGACCAACTGGCGATATGATGGGGATATCACAGGCATCAGCCTCCAGGGTACTACACCAGTTCCTGGATGCCATGTCAGCACATGTCGGTGATCATGTATATTTCCCCAATGCCCGTGAGGTATTGGCCAGCAATATGCATCTCTTCCAGCAAATAGCGGAATACCCTGAGGTACTGGGTGCTATAGACTGCACGCACATACGCATCAAAGCACCAGCAGGAGAGTGGGGTAGGGCTTACATAAACCGCAAGGGCTTCCCCTCCATCAACTGCCAGGTCATGTGTGATGCCCAGGGCATAATAATGAATGTGTGTGCTGGCTGCCCTGGGAGTTACCACGATTCCCACATCTGGCATTTGACGCAGCTGTACCAGACATTTGCCAATGGGGACATCCCACATGGACACCTAGTGGGGGATGCAGGTTATGCACTGGAGCTGTGGCTGATGACACCCATCAGAAATGCACACACACCTGAACAGGAACGCCATAATGAGGCACACGCACAAACACGTAATGTGATAGAGCGCGTGTTTGGGCTGCTCAAGTCACGGTTCCGGTGTCTGGACACATCTGGTGGAGCCTTGCAGTACACACCAACTACATGTACCCAAATTGTCATAGTATGTGCTATGCTACATAATATGATCCTGTGAAAACAGCTGCAGCAGGACCAGCATAGGGCCGGGCCAAACAGCCCCCCACCATTGCCAAGGCCATCACAGGCAGAGCGTGACTCAGAGGAGGAACAACCTGAGCCTGCCCCAGTAGGCAGAAGGAGGCGTGCCCAGTATGCCCTGGCCTTGGCAAAGAGGCAACGCATAGCACATACATTGGCTCAGTAGGAACCTTGGGAATGATACCCCTCTCTGACTCACTCATATAGTAACAGGGATGCCTAACGTGACACAACCTGCTCTCAAACATGTACAGGGAAGTGTAATATGCGCATCCGACAGAGGCAGCCCTGCTGCACCACCTGAGGCATGAATGCTATGTGTCAAGTAATGTAACACCAAGTACTATATGCACACCTGAGGACCTTGACTAACATCCTACCCTCACCAAGCATCATGCCACAACATGACAACGAGATGATCAAGTGCAACAATTGACTGAAGTATCGCAGTTATTCAAAGGGGACCCAATGTGTGCCAGTTTGGGATGACATGCTGAGCATGACATGATGCACCACCTGCTAGGACTGGCGTGCACCTTTCAGTGCAGGCCGTATGGATACTGGCAAAGGCTGTTGTCACCCACAGTGTGCCCTGATTAGGTAAGGCTCAAAACACAAACCTATCTCCATAGGTACCAGAAGGGATAAGAATAAGATAAGGGATAAGTCGAAACAGCAAGATACATACAGTCTAAACTCACCCAGTATGGAGAATGTTGATAACTGTGCTGTAACAGACAACTGAGGCAAGGCACACAACAGCACCCTAACACTACCAGGTTACACCCCATACTGTGCTGTACAGCCTCCAAACTTGGAGCAAGCTACGAAAGGAGGGTGACTAGCATGAATTGTCAAGGATAACCACACCCCCATGTCAGTACCACAACAAAAAGCAGCATGGACTAGCCATGCTCAAGTAACAGTGGCTAAAACTGCCCCCCAGTTCATAGCCTGCTACAGACTACTGTCCCAACACCAGGAACTGCATGCCCCCTATGCTGGAATACATGAATATATCAAGTCCTCCAACCCACATTATATTGGGTGACCGCAAATACCCAGACATAGACTGGGAGCATTATACTAGCTCCAACAGTGTTGGACAAAGGTTCATAGAATCCACAAACCAAAAGGCACAGGAACAACGTACCACCCCCACAAGAGTGGTAAGCATATTGGATGTGATAATCAGCAACATGGGTACTGGATGTCAAGTTGAGAAGTGTATTCCTCACTGGTAAAACCAGACCATAGAGTAATCACACTGGATATACAAATCCTGACCACAGTCCCTGGCCTGGAAACCACAGTGGAAAACATGTGTTAAGCAATATCTGCACCTCCAAACTGATGTGGAATCCATGAAAGGTGCCGTGCAGGTGCAAAATATGGGCCACACCTCAGAACCTGTAATACAGCCATTCCATGAACACTGCCAGTAATGCTTGGATTATGCAGTCCTAAATTAAAACAAGACACAGTGCCTAAACCTGGCATGGTGGACACCAGCCATAACCAAAACATGCAAGAGAATGAGGAAGCTACTACATGACAGAGCAAACATGAACAATGAAGTAATCACTGATCAGTAGTATGGCATTAACATCTGTCCACACATGCAATCCACTAAGGCCAGCCACAACAAGTGGACTCTGTGAATCCTGAGGCAATGTCACACCTGCCCCAAGTACACAGACAACCCCCAACCCCACCCAAGAAATACAAAAATATGTGAGAGATGCAACCATCCATCCAAACTGGAGGCTGAGCTCCCTCAACGCAGTACTCCCAAAACAAGTCAGTAGGAGAAGGTAACCACACACACCACAAACACAGTCCCACATAGACCTATCACAACTGCAAACCAAACACATAAACACAGACAAACATTCCCGGAGGCACAAATTACAACACAGCACACCAACAGAGGCCTGTAAAGCAGACACCCAATCAAACAGCCTCCAAACATAGCACATGCAACACATAGCACACAAAGCTGGTGTGCCAAACAGTCACAGGACAGACGTAGAAACAACATTCCTGATACAGTTGTAATAGGTGACTCCATAGTCAGACACACTGCTGTCCCGCACACCAGACTGAACAAGGGAAAGGGTACAGTAAGCTGCCCGTAGGCTGCCACAATATGCCACATAACAGAAGTATGTAGGACACTCCAAAGCAAGTAGAAATATGATGCAGTCATAGTCCATGCTGGTGTGAATGACCGGAGATGTACCGCCCTAGACTACATGAAAGGAGACATAGATGAGCTATCTGATTATGTAGTCCATGCCGGTATGACACTCACCGTCCGCAGCATCCTACCCTTACCAAGAGTAATGCCACAGTACAAACACGGAATGATCAGTCATACCAAGTGGCACACTTACTGGTGTTATTCCAAGGAGATCCATTGTCTGTCTTCTGGGGATGTCATGCTTGACAAGCCATGCAGCTGTCCATGGGATGGCCTGCACCTGTTACCCCTGGGCGTCTGAATATTGGATAAGGCCTTTGCCACCTCCATAGAGCCTTTTGTAGGCAAGGCTGAAAAGACTGACCCACCACCCTAGAAAACATAAGTGGGAAGAAACATAAGGGAAATGCTGACCAATGCCAGATGTGTACACCCCAATATGCATGCTCCTGAGGCCATCCCCAGAATGGAGAACATCGATGTCTGTGCAGTGACAGAAACCTGCTGCAAGCCCCCTGACAGCACACCAGCACTACCAGGGTATACCACGTATCATGTGTCATGGCCCCCAAACCTGGAACGAAACATAAAAGGAGGGTGAGTATCCATAGTCAGCACAGACACCCATACGTCCAGGTAACTGACAATGCACAAGGCATTGGAGTTCACACATGTGCAACTAACTGTAGGCAAGACTGCTGTGCAGTCTGTAGCATGCTACAGACCGCACTCTCACACACAATAACCCCACCCAACCATCCTGAAGACAATGGACAGTATGAATGTCTCACCAAATAACAAACAAGGTACCACAAATCACCACATAGGTGATAAAGCAGTATGTATGGAAAGAGTAACCAGGGACCTAGGGACACAAGTGGACAGTAACCTGTTATGTGACACCCACATTGCCAATGTGGCCAGGAAGACTGTCTACATTTGACACCGTATCAGGAAAGGAGTCACATCTACGGCAACAGAGGTCATTGTGCCCCTATACTATTCTCCAATCACACTCATAATCCAGTACAATGCCTCATATGGGATGTACCTTACCTGACACCTGCAGCAGTTAGAAAGACCTCAAAGGTACCTCACCAAGAGGATAAAGGGTCACAAATATATGTCATATGCTGCCTGGCTGTAGACACCCCAGCTGAATCCAGTCACATACTGCCTACACAGAGGCATTGCATGCCTGTTGTAGGAGGCCATGCCCAACACAGGAGTAATGGACATGCTCCACCCCAGAAAACACAAATCCATCGGAGCTGTGAGAGGAAGAGATGTCAACCTCAACAAATAATGAAATAGGATGTGCTGGTGGGACAGATACATAATCCAGAGTCTCCCCACACCCTGGACCAGAATCCCATTCCATGTAAGGCGGAGCCCCTCACTGACACTCTTCAACAGGAATCTTGCCAAGTGGATGGATGATTGTAGAGTTACACTGGGGGTCTTCACTGTGTCATGTCCAGACAGAGGCACAGCAAAGCAGAACATAAATGGCCATAATATGCACATAGCAAAGGGTGTCAAAAGCCACACACACTCTGGCTAGGCTAACAAATGCCCAGGGTGGATAGCCTAGTATGACCCTATGAACCTATGAAGATACAAATTGTACAGGACACTAAGGATAATCCCAAGGCTTTCACAACTGATGGTAGGAACCATGTTGGGAATTCACAGATATGCCCTGAATCACACAAATACCGCAAACACACACACATATTGCCAACATACATCCTGACAGGTGCAGTGCAACCCCCAATGCAGAATATCTATCCCAGCAGACTGCTGGCCCCGTGACATTGCAGATGCTGAGGTAACAGCCAACATCTACAAAGCAAAACACACAGCAGCAATGGTATGGGATGTTGTCCTGGGCTTAGTGCAACATGGACTCTAAGATGAATGGAATGCCAAACCACACTACTGCTCAATGTCAGCCTTACCACAGAATATGTACCCAAAGAGCAGTGTACAACAACAGTGGTCCTTCTCAACAAAGGTGTTGCCTGAATGGATACTGAACAGTACTACCCCAGAATCCTGAGAAGCCCAGTTTGCACAGCTATGGAAAGGATCAGCATGTACCACAGACATAAGGATGTTGGGGACCCACTGACACCGGACCCAACCCAGTGTGGCCTTCTCAAGTGCAGATCCTGCCCCTAACCATGTTTGACTCTATTGAAACAGTCATTAAGGTCATTGATGAGGGCAATGTGCTCCACACAGTGTATCTGGACCTTGCAAAGGCTTCTATACAATACCCTACATGTTCAGTATAGATAGGCTCACCAGCGTAAATATAAACCCACATGTCAGTAGAGGGGTTGCAAACCAGACCAAGGGCAGAACAGACATGGTCAGACATGCTTCAGCCATGTCAGACTACAAACCAGATATAACTGGCATCCCACAAGGCTTTGTCCTGGGATCTCCCTCGTCCAGTATATATGTCCCATAGGTACAGGCAAACATGGAAGGACTGTGTCCGAACATGTTTGCAGAGGACTACAAACTGCTCACCACATATGATCCACCAGCTGACACAAGCATCCCACAAAATGGCCACATAGAAACAGACAACTGGTGCCATAGCCATGTCAGCAAGCTAAGTGCAGAAACGTGCATAGTCAACCCTCGTGGATATACAGTAAGTGCCCACCAATTACCACACAGGTGTTAACCCATTATGTACTTAACATGTAATGAGAGACCTGGGGACACAAGGTGATAGATATCCTGCAGTGGACAAACATGTGCTGTAGTGTTTACAGAAACATACCATATACCCACCTAATCACAAAGGCTGTCAGATCTAGATAAGGGGAGGTCATTGTGGCTCTGCAGTCATCCTTCATCAGTGGTACAATTGACTACAATAGCCCCTGTGGGATGTACCTCAGCAGACACCTCCATCAACTGTAAAGTCCCCAACAGTACCTCATCAGGAGTATCAAAGAGCTTGCACAGATGCCATGTGTTGCCTGTGTTGCTGGCATCAATAAACATGCTGCACCTTGTACAATCTGAATGTCAGTGAGCTATGCACATGAGAGACCTGAACCCCAGCACTGATGTACATAGGACAAGCTGTACTGTGTGCTCCATAACACAGAAGCCACCCCCAGCACAGGCTACCCATAGAGTCACTTATCAATCTTCCTCAATAAGAATCCTGATGAGTGGATGGGAGATGGTAGATTTATCCTGGGTACCACTGTCATGCCACAGGTAGACACAGGCACAGTATACTAACCATGACATATGTCATGGCAAACCCCACTTACAATGTGTGTTGAAGGACAAACATACTCTCCAACTAGCATTGCACATGGACTAGGGCACATCGCTAGTGTTTGCAAATGTACACCTATGTTGTGGAATACACTACCAATGTTGGACAAGCCTGGTTTAAGTAGTTCATATCTGAACAGAATGCAACATGGTCAGATGTACACAACTGGCCCGTAACCAGGCTGTTGTGCCCACTATCGAAATGTAAAGCAGTGATAGCAGTAAAGCCCAGGATACTGCCCATGTCCACCACAGTCAAAGTACTACCAGTACACTATACAGTACTACAGTGTTAGGTCAGTGTGAAAGGATGTTGACAACTGTATGCAAAGTATCCCATGCAAACACTGCAGGCACAGTATAACCCTGTTGTGTTCACACACAAAGCAGTTGTACCGTAACTACACAACATGACACACAACACACAACCATAAACGGGTGATAGTTGTTGAAGTTCACACTCATCCACAAATGTGGTGGGCTGCAGAGTCCAACATATGAAATGTTCACACGGGGCATGCTCACACACTTTGACAACATGCCATGGGAAGGCTGAACTGGGCATGCTCACACACTTAGGCCAAATCTCGGTTTAGCAGTTGGACACACATAGCTGGTACTGTTATGTGTTATTCCAGGAACCAACAACATTATAGCAGTCTGCCCAGTGCACACAGCTAAATGACCACAGAGACATACATGATATAGTGGACCCCTCCCATATGCAAACATCTTCCACAGATGCACAAGTTGTTCATACAAACAGGGAATGCTATGGCAATAAAGATGTGCAAACAGTCTATCAGCAACAAATAATGTGCATTTGACAATGAAACATATGGGTGTAGAGGTCAACACTAGGCTGTTTGCCGTAGGGAATGACAGCTTAGCCAGAGTGTGCTTGGTGTCTGCCTCCCCACAGGATGCACATTCCCCTTTCTAAACACAGATGATGTCAGCACCCTATAAGTACAGCAGGAGAAAAAAAACGCCCCAGTAATCCGAATAGCGCACTCTGCTAATGTGTCCGTCTCAAGTGTCATAACATAGTTAGGTAGGGGTTTCAAGTCCTGCAAATGCTCAGTGTGTGAGTGGGGTTGGTTTGTGTGTAAGTCTGTGGGAGAAAAATGTCCCTTTTGGCAACTAGGAAAACACCCTACAGGATGCACTTCCCCTTTCTAAACACCGATGATGTCAGCACCCAATAAGTACAGCAGGAGAAAAGAACCCTCCCAGTAATGCGAATAGCTTGCTCTGCTAATGCGTCCGTCTTAAGTGTCATAACATAGTTAGGTAGGGGTTTGAATCCTGTGAATGGCAAGTGTGTGTGTTTGTCTGAGGGGTGTCTGTTCGTGTGAGGGAAATGTCCCTTTTGGCAAATAGGACAACACCCTACAGGATGCACATTCCCTTTCTAAACACCGATGATGTCAGCACACTATAAGTATAGCAGGGGAAAAGAAACCTCCCAGTAATGCGAATAGCGCGCTCTGCTAATGCGTCTGTCTTAAGTGTCACAACATAGTTAGGTAGGGGTTTGAATCTTGTGAATGGCAAGTGTGTGTCTGTCTGGGGGGGTTGTGTGTGTGAGGGAAATGTCCCTTTTGGCAAATAGGACAACACCCTACAGGATGCACATTCCCTTTCTAAACACCGATGATGTCAGCACCCTATAAGTACAGCAGGAGAAACGACCCCTCCCAGTAATGCGAATAACACGCTCTGCTAATGCGTCCGTCTTAAGTGTCATAACATAGTTAGGTAGGGGTTTGAATCCTGTGAATGACAAGTGTGTGTGTTTGTCTGAGGGGGGTCTGTGTGTGTGAGGGAAATGTCCATTTTGGCAAATAGGACAACACCCTACAGGATGCACATTCCCTTTCTAAACACCGATGATGTCAGCACCCTATAAGTACAGCAGGGGAAAAGAAGCCTCCTAGTAATGCGAATAGCGCGCTCCGCTAATGCGTCTGTCTTAAGTGTCATAACATAGTTAGGTAGGGGTTTGAATCTTGTGAATGGCAAGTGTGTGTGTTTGTCTAAGGGGGTTAGTGTGTGTGAAGGTAATGTCCATTTTGGCAAATAGGTGAACAGACTACAGGATGCACATTCCCTTTTCTAAACACTGATGATGTCAGCACTCTATAAGTATAGCAGGAGAAGGGGAAACTCCCAATAACGCAAATAGTGTGCTTTGCTAATGCGTCCGTCTTAAGTGTCATAATATAGTCAGATAGGGGTTTGAATCCTGCTATTGGCAAGTGTGTGTCTCTGGCTGAGGGGGGGGGGGGGTGGTTAGTGTGTGTGAGGACAATGTCCCTTTTGGCAACTATGTGAACAGACTACAGGATGCACATTCCCCTTCCTAAACACTGTTCAGCAGAAGGCCATGGCTCTGGCACAAGTTGTCTGTCGCTATGATGCCCCTTTGGAAGATGCTTGTGTCACCTGAAGAGGCGATTATGGTGGCCTGTTTGCAGTCATCTGCATATTTGGACAGCCACAGTCCGTCCGTGTTGGCCTGTACCTCCAATAAATATATACCAAACAAGAGGGTCCCAGGACTGAGCCTTGTGGGACACAACCCATAACTGTTGTGGGGTCTGGCATGGCTCCAGCAATGCTAACCATGTGGTATCTGTCCTTGAGCCACTGTGCAATCCATCTAGTGACATAGGGCCTTATATGTAAGCTGGCGACCTTCTCTAGAATGCCCAAGTGGGGTATTGTTGTGAAGGCTTCTGCAAGGTCCAGGTAGGCTGTGTGAACCACCTTCCCCTCGTCAATGGCCGTGGTGACTGTTTCAAAGATATCAACCGGGTTAAACCTGGTAGTGCTGGTGTGCTCTCAGTAGCCCTGAACCAGGCATCTGTAACTGCACAGATATCGATGTTTTCCATGCCAAGGAGTGTTTTGGGTGCATGCATCTGTAGGTTTAGATATCTGGCGTTGCGTAGCATTGCTCTTAGTTTCCTATCCCTTGTGATACCTATGAAGGTGGGTTTGTCATCTGAGCCCTGCCTAACATAGGCACTATGGGGGTAGCAAGAGCCTTTGCCAATATCTGAATGGCCAATGCAAACTGTACACATGCTCATAGGATGCAAGTGTCAAGGAATAGTCTGAGTGGCCAGTATAGTCCTCCAGCATGGGTCCTCTGAAGTCATCCACCCCAGTCTACACAGGTGTACAGTCTGCTTGTGCTAAACACAGTTTGTGTGCAGTGACAACCATGCCTGGGGGTGGAGATGGGATATGGATGTCCAGGGAAAGGTGGACATGGGCAGGTATCAACAATGGTGGTCTACCTCTGGTGTGGAACAGTAGGTACCCACGTTGCAGATGGACAGGAGCAATATGTATTAACCCATGTGGCTGTGGTGTGTGGTTCTGCCATAGCACATGGACCCACAAATTGTAGTGGCGGTAGGGCAAAGTGGTAGAGGCCTGAGTAGTTCTCACAGACAATATGCCTATACCTGATGTTAACAACTGGAATGGTGTATGTGAATACCTGCATATCCTGGCACTGTTCCCAGCGAAGCTAGGTGTGTGTCCTGGATGTGGGTGTGGTGTGCTGGGCTGGTAGTGTTGTGTGTTACAGGTCCTGTGGTCCCAAAGCATGGTATAGAACATAACCTGCCAGTGCGATGTGCACATCTGACCCTGATGTAGGTGGCTGCAAATGCATATACATGCTATCCCCCACCTGACAGGTAGTACAAAAAGCACAAACCTCTGTGGAAATGAAGATGTCAGCACCCTAGAAATACTACAGGTGCAGAACAGATGCACAGTAATTCGGATAGTGTGCTCTGCTAATGCGTCACCCTCAAGTGTCATAATATAGTTAGGTAGGGGTTCGAATCCTGCAAATGCTCAGTGTGTGTGTATGTGTGTGGGGAGTGGGGTTTGTGTGTGTCAAAGGCTGTGAGAGGGAAATGTTCCTTTAGCCAACTGGGAGAACACACTACAGGATGCACACGCCCCTTTCTTAACACAGATGATGTCAGCATCCTATAAGTACAGCAGGAGACGGGAAGCCTCCCAGTAATGCGAATAGCGTGCTCTGCTAATGCGTTTCCCCTGTGTATCATAATGTAATTAGTTAGGAATGTGAAACCTGTAAAGACGTGTGTGTGTGTGCATTTCCGTATGACAAACATGTTAGTTCTGGCAATCAGGCGATCACACTACCTGATGCACATTACCCTTTAAAAGTACTGATGTTGTCAGCACCCTCTAAGTATAGCCAGAGACGAGGAACTATCTAGTAAACCGATCAGTGCGCTCTGCTAATGCGTCCCTCTCACGTGTCATGACATAGGTAGGTGGGGGAATGAATCCTGCATATGGCAAGTGTGCATGTATGTGGGGGTAGTAGGGTGTGTGTAAATGCAAGTGTGAGGGAACAAATCCTTTTGGCAAATACTACTATACACCAGATGCTGCATACCCCACCAGTAAACACAGGGGATGTCACCACACTATCAGCACAGCCAGACAGGGCTAGTTGGCTAGTAATGCCAATAGTGTGCCCTGCTACTGTGTCTATTACCGTCGTCAGAGTTCAGATAGGCATGTTTTGGTAACCCACAACTATCACGTGTGGTTGTGTCACACAGTATGACCTTGTGCGGGTGTTTGTACATAACAATGCATGCCATTGCCTAACCCAGCAATGGCATTGCACACATGATGTATGTGTGTGACACATACACAGGAATACCTGTGACCTGCAGTAGTTACCATGTCTGACACATGCTTTGTGTGGATAAATGGTATTAGCGATGTATACCAATATGACTGTGTGTCTTACTGTGCAGGGTCCGTACGTGGTATGTCCCTATACAGTGTGGGTGTCTATGGTGAAAGACCTACAGCAGGGGATACACATCTGGTCTGGGCCATATAGTGTACATGTAGTCAATGTACAGGTGCTGTATGTTCCCACCTGTTGTGGTAGTGGTAACATGCCATTCCACTGCATTTCGGTGACCACATGCTGTGAACTCTTCAACTAGAGTGTTGTAGCTACAGTAATGCTCACACACAATGTTCGGCTGGATGCAGTATGGCCTTATAAACACAGTTCATGGGACTGTCATATTGCTGGTGTTGTTGTGGAGGATAGGTGGTATTCCTGTGTATGTGAGGGTTGTGTGTGCCATGCTATGACCCAGATGGCAGTCCGGCACACTGTCAGCTGCACTTGAGTAGGCCCTGATGGTTTGTGCTGTGCCAACAACCTGGAGGTGTGTGTATCTGTGTTAACTCGATACCACCCCTATCCATGTGTGTTACATGTGTAGGGGACGACGGGCATGGTAAGGGGCATAACCTGTCAGTGATGGGTAACACCTGTGAGCCATGAATCATGCATCTGGTACTGCACAGACACTGCAGTTCACCGTGCTGAGGGCAGTGTCCGGTGCATGCATCCTCCGGTGTACACTGCTGTAGTTGTGTAGCAGCACTGTTAGTGTTCTAACCTGTGTGATACCCACAGAGGTCGCTATGTAAACCATGTCCTGCAGCATATGGCAGTATGTGTGTACCAAGGAGCCTTGCCAGTATACATCGGGCCATGTGTGTCACGTGCAAGATGACCCGTGAACATCAATGTGGCCTCCCTAGCATGTAAGCACACATTGACAGCCAGTGGATACCCTATGAATGACAGTGGAGACTGAGCATAATGTAGACATACAACAGCCGTCCCACATATAGTGGTAGAATACCTGGGGAGGGTATGTTGGCAACCAACACCAGGCTCATACTGGCCTGTGCCACATGCTGAGAGATCCATTCTATGTTCCCTATCATGTAGTCCAGGGAGGTATGTCCCAGGCAGCCACACTGGCATGGTCAATGAGTGAGTCATATCTGTTCATGCCTCTGTCTGACCTGTATGCATGTGTGCTGTGGTGGACCATAGTGCCCTGAGTCATATCACTGTGCCCTCCACCAGATACAGCCTGTTGAGCGGGACCCCAGTGCAGCACACATGACAGGTACCTGACACATCTGTAGCAGGTGTGTTGTGTAGCCCTACAGGCTGTGGGTGTGTGGCACAGGGATGTGCGTGCCATGTGTGGCATGTGCTGTGTTCCGACGGAACATATGCCTGTGTGCCAGCTGTGGAGGTGTGTGATGCACAGGCAGGCTGCTAGTCTGAGTCCCCACGTATGCCCCAGTGTGTTCGGCATGCTGTCAGTGTGTGGCAATGTCTGACTGGTATTGTCGTCACTGTAATATCATGTATTGCTTTATTTATTTATCCTACATATGTTGACTGGGATAGCCCAACTGGATGCATGTCCATTCACAGGGTAGGCCCGTGGAGACAAGCTACGAGGGTAGCAGATACAGCATTACAGAATACTAGCATGACATAGTACAAACAGAGTATTTACAGTGATTACATAAGTAAGCAGGTCCAACATGTTCCACAGGTTAATGTTAGACCTGAGCACAAGCCAGGATTAAATTGTATCTGCACAGTACAGTGGTTCACACAGGTTACACATCCGAGTTAGCCATGCCTGATACACTGACATAGCCAGTTACATGACAAATGTTGTTTGAGTCTACTGTTAAATGACCTAAGGTGGACATTAGGGTAATACCAGCTGGAAGTGGGTTCCAGGATCTACTTACAGGATCTGCAAAGAGAGACTCACCAGCTGTGGTAATACACTCGCTAGTTCGAAGTAGTATAATGTTAGAGGATCGAAGCGGTCCAGGATTGTTATAGGGGGTGATTGTAATTTAAGTGCAGGAGTATTGTCTGGATTATGGAGGGTTTTATAGGCCATAATCAGTTGTTTATACCATATTAGGCTGGGTATTGCAAGCCAACCAAGCTGATTTAGATTGATGCAATGATGTGTCCTAACAGGCGGGCCAGTGGCAAACCTGGCAATGTGGTCGTAGCAAATCCAGTGCTTGTTAAGGACAGTCTTGTTCATTATGTGAGAGTAGAGGGGATGCATACAGAAGGGCTGGAACAAGGTGTGAGCGAGCTATGGCACCTTTAGCTGGAGGGGCTAGGAAGGCTTTCATTCTGTAAAGTGACCCTAGCTTTCTATTGATGGCTTGGCTAATCTGGTTAACATGTATGTCACATATGAGGTTATTGTCTATGATGACACCTAATAGTTTTAGAGATAGGTCAGGGTAGATTATTGTGCCATCAGTTGATGTTATGGTAACGGTGAACGTGGTAGACCTACGTGTTTGTGGAATAACAGCAGTTCAGTTTGATTGGGATTTAGGATCAGACGATGTTCAGAAAGCCAGTTTGCTATTGTATTACAGGTGGTCTGGGTAGCCGAACATAACTCTACTGGAGATGTGGCTGGGCAGATCAGAGTAGAGTATACAGCATATTGGATACAGCTGGCTTTTGGGATGACAGTACAACGGTCATTTATGACGATGGAGGACAGCAAGGGCCGTAGGATAGAGCCTTGTGATACTCTGAGGGTGTTAGGTAGATGGTTAGAGGGTTTGTTCTGCCAGAGGCCAGCCTGCTGTTGACCATGCAGGTAGGATTGACACCATTGGAAGGCTCCAGTATCTAGACAGTCTGTGCAGGTTGTGGAGTCCACGCCGGTGATCAACCATATCGTATGCCTTTGAGTTATCCAAAAAGAGGGCTGTGGATATATCATTGATGTTGCAAGTATGGCTTATGGTGTTAGTGAAGGCTAGGAGGCCTGACAGAGTGCTGTGATGAGGACGTAGGCCATGCTGAGTGTCTGCCATAATGCGAGTTTAGATTAGGTGGTGCCTGACTTGTCTATGACGAAAGTCACCATAATCTCTGCAAGTGGAGAGTGTATAGCTACTGGCCTATCAGTGGAGACATCAGTAGAGCTGCCTCCTGTGTGAAGTGGGATTACATATGACATTTTCCGGATGGTGGGAAAGTTAGATTCTAACATAGTACGTTTGATTACCTTTGAGACGGGGTAAGCAATAGCATCATCTGGTTTTGATAGGTACTCGGCAGGGTGTTGATCGGCACACAGTGTAGTGGGTTTCACTGTTACAACCAAGGTACGGAGAAGTGAAGTGGGGACTGGTTGGCAGCTGGACGCAAGTAGTTTTCTAGGGGTGCTGCTTTCAGGACCAGGGGAGCTGGGAGGTAGATGGCAATCTAGGGCCTGCACTGTCTCAGTAAAGGACTGGTCAAAGCTATCAGGAACATCTTCAGGGGTATTATCATTAGTAGCAGCAGGGATTGGGTTTGACGTTTGTCCTGTGTAGTATATATGACATGCCACCTGACAGGGTATGGCATCACTGGGTTCGGAGAGACCAGTCCACAGATTGGCTGTGTGGTGGCATCCCACACATGTGTTGTGTATACCTGGCCAAGGGTGATGGCTGACTGCATACATGTGGCAGCTGTGACAATGACACATGACTCACATAAACCACGACTGGACCATAGAGGCGATTCACAGGTTACCTTTGGACATGCCCCTAGTAGTGTGATTGCCATGGTGAGTACCAACACATAGGGCCAATGGGGAACAACATACTGAAGGTGTGTATGTGTGGGTGGACTGCCTCTGTCTCATAGCACTGACATATATGACTGCACACGTGGGTACATGCCGGGTAAGACGTGTGCAATGTGTCACAGGCAACTTACATGCGTACAGGACAGACAGTGACGTTCTGTCATGTGTAAGGGTGACATACATATGGTACGCTATGCAGATGTCACTAGCAGTCTACTGAAGCACTGTAACCCTGCATTGCAGGTGTAAGCAGTGTTCCAGGGGACACCAGGCGAACATGCATGCAAACAAGGCTACAGTACACAGGGCTGGAAGTACTGCATCATACAACAAAGAAGGGGTAACAATAACAGTAAGTAACAATGCATATATGTAGGCACTATCAACATGTACCCAGGAATATGCAGCACAGATGGCCATGGTGGAACCGATATTATGTCATACTAATTTGTGGTCTGGACAACATTGGTACTGCACACATATCTAGATGCGTGAACATACACATGGCATAGTTGTTGTGGGCATCTTGACACCATTACTGTACATGTCCACCATTGCATATCACTACTTGCGTTAGCTTTCCCCCTGTGCTACCCATGTATGCGGCTATCTGTCGACAACCTTACCACCGGCATGCAATTATGTGCAGCTGTTATGCTTTGGTATGTACTATGGGTGCAGATAACAATTCAGGACATTCATACAGTTACTACAGCAGGCATGCTGGGGTACACACACAGTCATAGCAGCACACTGTACTGTTACCAACATGATACTACTAATACACATCTATGTAGTCACCCTGTGCATCAGCAATGTGTTTTCCTGTTCCCGCAATGATGTTGGAGATTGCAGGAGGTGGCTCAGTGTCATCATATGCACAGGGTGTGGATTAGGTATGCCTGAGTCAGCTACTGATACCACCAATTGACATGTGTGTGTATGTGTGTTGGTGAGGGGCAGCAGTACAGGGTGGGGCAGTGTTGCTGCAGTGTGTGCGTGTATGTGGTTGCCCTAAGTGTTAACATTCCGCATGTGTGTATGCACGCACACAGTTCCACCTCATGGCTGCCATATACAGGGGCTTGTGGACAGCCACAGACTGCACCTGGCAGGCCATACAGATCAGTGTCTGTGTGCACGGACACGGTACCTGTGCCTGGCAGGTGTGCTACGGACCGTATCCAGTACAACGCCTGACTGGGTACTGTCATCATAAGCGGGAGTGTGTTGACTGGACACATGTCCCTGTTGGGACTGTCCAGAGCCATGTGCACGTGGTCTCCTGGGGCATTGCAATGACAGCATAGACCCGGCATTGCTGGGGCTGCAGCTGGCACTATGGGGCGCGAGCCTGTTGCCGCCCGCGCCGACTGCCAGCTGCTGCTGCTGCCGGCATACGGCCACATCGACGCCGCAGACGCCCACCACTGCCCTGGCTCATGGACATCTGGTTGTGGAACTGCTGTAATATGTCCCCACAACGTCTGTCTATGACATCGGTGAAGTTACGGATAGCATCCGCAATGTCATGCATACTGTCTGTCATGGCTGTGCGGCATGCTCTGAGCTCCCTCAGACCCTGTCTGGTGTACCTTTCCATACGTGACTGAGCCTGCATGACAGTCCGAAACATCGCTGAGGTTGACAGACCTCTTTGGGCACATCGGCCGGAGGCAGTACGCCCACGGATGCTCCCACGAGAACCCATGGGCAACTGTCTGTGTGGTACCATCGGAGGACCCTGCCCATGGCTGCTGTGTGGGGACGCATGTGCCACAGGTACCACATTACCCTGGTCTATGTCTGCTGTATCCTGTCCATCACCTAGGGACAATGGTGACATAGGATGTATAGGCAGGATGACTGTGCACAATGATGGGGTTGACAGCTGTGTACTGTCACTTGGCTGACCAATGGCAGACCCTGACACACCTTCCTGTACCATTACACATATATCATCATTACCAGTAGCCGTAGCACAGGATTCAGGTTCCCTGCTGCAGGTCACCAGAGCAGCCCCAGAACCTGTGGGATGAAGACAGGAAACACAGTTTACATTCTCCAGACATTGTTACCAGTGATGCAGTTATACACACATGCACACATGGACACATGCACACATGGACACATGCACACATGCACACGTGGACACATACACACGTGGACACATGCACACATGGACACATGCACACATGCACACATGCACACATGGTCACGTGTAAACATGCACACATGCACACATGGACACAGGCACACATGCACACATGCACACCCTGCAGTATACACACAGAGCACTACTGAGTTACACTACTGTTACTAGCATTATCAGGAGTATTATAGGTTATGTTAAACACACTCACCAGCATGGATGGCCTGTCTCTCTGTAACCCTGGAGGGACCTGCAGAAATTATGAGATTAATGTCAGTGGGCACATCTGTCCCATTGATATTGCATATGATACAGTGTACAGAACAGTCAGGTGTACATATGGCATATTACCTGCACGCTCCATGTTGTGCTGCTGTGTGGAACCAGCATCCATCATAATGCAGGTGTACTGCTGTTGGTGTTCCGGGGCTGGAGCCACAACACTTAGGGGTAGCCCCTCCAGTCTGGTGAGGGGAGGATGTGTGGCCACCCCACCTCCTGTGGCGACCTGTTGCCTGTGGATATCTGCTGCACGCTGCTGGACACTTCGGATTAAATCACTGCAGTGATGTCGTACCTGCTCATATGTCCTGTTATGCGTGCCAATTTCATTTACCCTACGGACCAGGTCTTGCCACAGTGCGGCCCTCTCCTGCTGGTTCTGACTGGTGCAGGAAATCAGGATGTCATACTCCCACACCAGGCTCTGGTGGATCTCCTCATCCTCCGCAACGGAGTAGGCGGGGTTATGCTGTCGTGCCATCTCCCTGGAAGAGAACACAGACAGGATATCAGCAGACCATGTCAGCAATGTATGGCACACATACTATACATGATACGCATGTGTAGTGATATACTACTACTCCCATATGTTGCATGTGTGTGTGTCATGGTGGATACACAGGTACATGGCCAGATATCAGTGCTCGACCAATACCTGTGCAACAATACCTGCCACATTCCACACTACGTAGTAGCATGCCCCACTGATCAGCACACACATACAGGTGCTATGCACAACCTCACTCTGGGGGTCCATCCCAAGGTACTGTATGTGGGACACCGTCCACTACTCTGATGTGGACAGACGTTACTCGGCCTGAATATACATATCCCACCACCACCACAAGAACAGTAGACTACATTGATATGTATGTGGTTAGACAGTTATTCACTTGCTGGGACTGGGATGGTATCCATGCAGCACACTGGGCCAGTGGAGGCCACGAGCCGCACTGCTGACCCCTTTGCAAATGCTTACCACGGACATGCTGCGGATTGCATGACACTTGCACACACGTCTAACCCAGACCCTATGCACAACGGTTAGGCATCCTGTCCAGTGGGCCCGGACAGAGGCAGACTGTATAACAATAGCAGGAGGCTACTGTAGGACAGAGCACATTCACATTAAGGGTAGGCATCTGTGGTCAGCACTGGTACTATGCTACAGTCTGTCATAACGACAGCCACAGCCTACTCTGGGAGGGAAATGGACACAAACACTATGGATGACCACAAGGCCTTCTTCAGTTATGTTACACATATGGAGCACATGCCTCGGATATGCTCTGTGTTAGCCCACACCTACTTAACATTCACCAAACACACGCATATTGCCAACATTCCTGCAGACATGTTCGGTGCACATATCCCCCCTCCCTCTCCCTCACCTTTGGGATACTTATCCCAGCTGGATGTAACCTCCCTATCATTGCACATGTCCAGGTGAGGGCCGCCCTCAGCAGAGGAGAACACACAGCATCACTGTGACCTCGTGGTCCCCCTGGATGTGTGCTACCAGCTCTCTGAGGGGACATACCACCACATGTAACACTGATAGTTTATCTTGGCCGTGCTACAGGATATGTACCTGGACAGTGGCATACAACAACAGTGGTCCCACAACACTACGGGGGCACCTTGGCTGACCCTGGGAATTACTACATCATATGCATAAAGGGCCTGGTCTGCTACGCTATGGGATTATGCAGTATGGGATGCATGTGCAGTGACATCAGGTACCTGCGGACACTTGTTCCCAGCCAGTGTGCCTTTGGGATGGGCTGATCCTGACCTTTGGGCCTGGCTGACATTTCAAAGCAGTCACTACAGCCATTGCTAGGTCAACGCACAGACACATGCTACCAGGATCCTGGCCTATGCCTGCTTGACATGTGATGTATGGTCGTCCCCTTTTGTTGGAGCTACGTACACACAACATATCACATGGACATACCTATGGATACAGAACTATGACACATTTGGAGGGTTCACAGTATGCACACTATTAACCTGCTACTTTGCATTACCTCTGTTTGTCGCAGCTGATTGCGTTACCACAGCTTCTGCTTGCTGCTGCTACTGTCAGTGCTGACAGCTTCAGGGTACAGAGAGTCACAGTTTTTTTTTATTTATTTTCTTGCTCTCTCTCTCTCTCTCTCTCTCTCTCTTCCATTTCTCGCCCTCCCTCTGTCTGCTTGCAGACAATGCAATGAATGTATTGCATGTGGGGAGTGTTAGCACTGGATGCTTTTGTAGGTATCTGCATAGGTCCATGTGATGGCCTCTGCACCAATTGCAGGCCAGCATTTGCTAATTGCATGCAGCCAGTTGTGTACTGATTGCAGTTCTCACTGTGATTTCAGGTCAGTGCTATAAAAGGGTATGTGTGATAGGCGTTGCCCTTTCAGATTGTGTGGGCGGGGACCATGCTGGTATGCTGTGGACAGTGTTCTGTGACTGTGAAGGTTAGTATCTCTCTCATGCCTCAGGCTGTGCTGTATATTCAGAATTCTCCATTCCTCTTTCATGTTCCCTGTAGCAAGTGTGTATGCACATTGACTCCTACAACTATATATAGATATATATATATATATATATATATATATATATATATATATATATATATATATATACATATGCATACATATATCTATGTATTTTAACTGACCTTATTATCTACAGGCTGCCAACTAGCATGGCTGTTTCTTTTCACACACTACTATTATGGATATCCAGTGGTTTTGACATTTATTTTAAATGACATGCTTTGTGTACTACACATCCTATATTCCCTTTACATTCATCCCTACTTTTACAGGTTATATTTATTTTAGCACAATGTTTTTGTATAAGAGTCATGGCTTAGTGGTAGGTTGTACAGGCTAGTGTTTCCAAGGTCCTGGGTTCGGGACTGACAGTGGGAGTTTATTTTTCTTTTGAACTGAGTACAGGACCTGTCAATCACAGTGACTAAGGCACTTTTAAGCAGTTGTAACCGGGCTAGCGCTGGTTTGCGTGGAGCTCACGCATGCGCACTGGCGGTTAGCTCCGCGCACACCCGGTTACAACCGCTTAACAGTGCTTACTCTGGCGCACACCCGCGCTATTTTCTTTGAAAGAAAAGAAAATGGGGAGACAGGAAAGTGGTGAAAAAGGGGTCACAAAGAGGGTAAGACAGTAGGGAAACAAGCTTGGGATGTGCAGGAGGGATGTAGGTAAGGCCCATAGCTGCCCATTTCTTCAGCAGCAACAGCTGTGCATATGTATGTAATTTGGTGTGACATTTAAAACCTTCCATCCCTGGGAGAGGTGTCAGGACAACAATAATACTTGTTGTACAGCCAATTGTAATTGGTAGGTTCCATGTCCAGTGGACATGTGTGCAGAATGGGCAGCTATGTATGGGGCGTAATTTTTTTGTGGGTACAGAGTGCCCTTTTTTTTTTTTTTTTTTTTCAGGTAAGAGTGGTATGTCAGGTGAAGGGAGTCGGTTCAGCTGGGGAGGTAGGCTGGGTAGGTAAACAGACAAGACAAACAAGACGCATACAGGGGTGGTGTATGACACGTGTGTGGGGGGGTTACACAATTGACGGGGATGGAGGTTTGGATATCCAGAGCCCATGAGCCCACAGATGGCAACAGTGGAACTGATATCCCCACCCATAGGCAGTTGCCACTGTTCCTTCACTGCCCAGGACAGGGCTGTGCTGGGGCTGTGTAGGCGGGCAACGGGCAAGCCTGTTAGTTGCGCCACCCGTGCCTCGAGCTGGCGTAGGGGCTCAAGGACAGAGTCCCGAATCTCCCTACGCACCACAGTCCGGACGTTACGGTGGGTGAGTGGTGGATCTCCTCCGGCCACACTTGCAGAGGGGGGGGGCGAGCCCCATCCCCTGCAGCGCTTCCACCCACAGGTGGCACAGGGCCACTGGAGGAGGGTCCGACTCGGCACTAGTGCCAGGTGCACTCGCCAGCTGAGGTGGGAGAGGTGGGTCCGCTGGAACCCGCCTTCCCTGTCGTTCTATGTTTTGCATTATGTCATGACAGTTTGGGTTAGTGACATATAATACCATTCACAGTTAGTTGTAACAGCAGGCATTAGTATTCCCATTAACCAAACACCCAGATATTCACACCATTGAACAGCGTGCATAACACATGCATAATTTGAACAGAAATACACAGTCCAACAACATGCAGGGTTAATTGATGGCAATAGGCCATCAGGTGTGGATGTATGAACAGGGCAGATGCATCAACAGACATGCAAATATATATGACCCAACAGGACAAACGTCCAGGGGTGTTAATTGTGATTGCACATACCATTTTCACGTGGAATGGGTTATAGGTGGTTATAGGGTGGGGTAAATAAGGTAATATTAACACCTTCGAATACTAATACATATGCTGTACATTTCTAATAGCTACAGTTATATACACACTACTGTTCTAACTGCAGTGTCCTATATGTTAACTATTTCACCTTGCTGATAGGACTGTTACTGCAACATCAATATACATTTTAGTGTTCTTCATACACATTCATATCAAGCTTTGTTCAGATACATCATCCTGCTACTTTTGCTTTATATACCTGTAGACAAGTGTGGATGTTTGGTTCATAGGTTCATAGGTTCATAGGTTCATACTAGGCTATCTGCCCGAGGGCATTTACAAGCCTAGCCCATAGTTTTGTGGCTTACGCCACCCCTTTAGTATGGGGAACTATACCCATTATTTTGCTGTGCCTCTGTTGAGCAGTGACACTGAGGTAATCCCTGGGGTATATCTGATCTCCCATCCATTGGTCAAGATTTCTCTTGAACAAGGCCAGCGAGTGCTCTGCCTCACATATACCGGGATTTTATTCCACAGCATAGGAGTCTTTGGGTGATGAATCTATCCTCCAGCACGTCCTATTAATAGCGTGTCGAGGTTCGTCTCCGCCCTTGTGGCTCTGACGGATCTAGATTTTTTGAGGTGAAGCATATTCATCAAATCTGGGTTTGACATGGCCTTGTATGTTAGGCAAAGGTCACCTCTGAGCAAGCGGTAAGCGACTGAATAGAGCTGGAGTTCTTTCAGTCGGGCAGCATAGGACAGATGTTTGAGACCCTTTATCCTTTTGGTGAGGAACTTTTGTGGCCTCTCCAGCTGCTGCAAGTGTCGGGTCAGATACATTCCGAATGGGGCATTGTACTCAATCATTGGTCTGATGAGTGATGAGTATAGGGAGACTATGACCTCCCTTGATCTGGTATATCAGACAATCATCCTATCTGCGTATTTCAGACTGGGAGCAACATATCCAGATTTTGGGATACACATTCCACATGCAGCAACACTTTGAACAGATTTTGCTGTTTGGTTCTGAGTCTCACATGCATTTAATTCTGTCTTGACTGCAGTATACTTTATTCAGGGGTTATTACTACTGTATTGCTGGATTCCTGACACTTTCTCACACTCTCTCACTTGCTTTCATGTTACTATTCAGGATGGTACTTCTAGGCTTTATTGACATGTTTTAACAGTAGTTATTACAATCCTTTCCAGCAGTCTCACTTCTGTCATGTTTCAGTATTTCCACAGGGATATATTTCACACATGTGATTTCATCATCTTCTGCAGCTATACTTTACATCCTGCTGCAGGTTGTGTACTATTTTCTTACAGGCAGGGCATTTTTATTTCAGAATATATGTTGGACAGTTTCATGTTTAGTTTACACTTACAGGCTGGAAACTCTTGTACTCAAGCAATACTTGCATACACTTTCACACTGTTACTTGCAGATTTTATTCCTTACTGGCTACACTGTACTCTTTTGCTGACTGTCATACTTTTATATTTCTTTACAGTTACTGGTAATGGATTACTGACCTGCCTGGTGGCGCAACCGCACCAGCCTATCGCCATAGGCTCTGCGGTTCGCAGAACGGACACCTGCAGCTGTAATATAAATGAAGTAATATTGGAATACACATCTCCATAATTTCAGCTAGTTTAACTTTTTACATACATAATTAAATGCTACTTACTCAGTGGTGGGGCGTTGGGTGATTGCCGGGCCTCCTGGATCCAAAGGTTCAGTTGGTCCTGCTTGCGTCTCTTCAGGTCCGCATGGTGGTGACGGACCTGTTCACCTGTCCTTGGAATCCCTGTGGCACTGGTGAGTTCATGAGCCAACTGGTCCCACGCCTCAGCCCTGTATGCTCCCCAGAGGACCTGGCCCTGCATGAGTTGGGCCTCATGATTGTGGACTAGGAGCCAGGCCATGTACCTGGACTCCTCAACACCCCACCTCTGCGCTCGAAAGTGACTACCCTCTCCTACACCTGACATTCTGCCTGCAGGTCTGTTCTACAATCGTTTATGCTGTGTATTCCCGCCTATGGGGCTTATATAGTCCGTTTTTCCCACACATATCTGTGATTGGCCATTTTGGAATTGTATCAACTTCAGTAAACCTGCATTGTCATGCTGTAGTTTGTATTCATTCCTATATATTAGCTATTATTGCATTTCTAGGTACTGCTGTCATGGCTTAGTGGTTCTGTACCTTGACTATGGTGTATAGTATCCTGGGTTCGAACCTGCCCACTGCTTTTTATTTTTCATGACTGTCTAGACATGCTGAGGGGTGTGTCTGTGTAAAGGCAGTTTTGATACGGCTTGCTCAGCGTTGCCCGTCGGTTAGCTTGTTTGCGTGGTGCGCAGCTCCGCGCAAACGGGGTACGCTGGTTTAAGCCTCATTTGGCTATCGGCACGCATATTCCGCTCAGCTCAGTTAGGGGCACATATATTTAGCGTGTTAAACCACTGCTCAGCTACGGGCACTCATTTTGCACCAGTTAAACCACTGCTCATCTACGGGCACATGCACTCACCCTGTTAAACTGTAGCTCAGCTATGGGCACATCTGGCATTTTTTATTCTTTTGTTACCTCACATTTCTTCAATATAAATGGGCTATTTCATTACATTTTACATATATTGGGGTTTTATGTGTACATATTTGTCAGGGGCTCGTTTCCTGCTTATTTTGAGAAAAAAAAAACATTGGTGTTGTGGAGGCTCGAGCCATGAATGCCTGCTCTTCAGCCAACATCTCTACCGCTACGCTATTGCTTCCTGGCTTAATTTGCATATTTAGTTCTTTTATGCTTTCCCACTGACTGCTAACTGTAGCTGCTTACGGCACACCAAACAAGCACTCACGGTTAAACATTTTTACAATTTAAAAAAATATGACATGTTCATTTATATTTCATTTATGTTTAATAGTCTGTAGGGGCATGTGTTGTGTTGTGTTTATTCACATTTCCGTGGACTCTGTTGTGGGTGTCTACTTTGGGCACTTTTACACTTCTGGGGGCATGTCCGCTTGCAGGGCTCAGCCTACGGACACGCCCCCACATGTCTTACATGGACCGTGTTAGACTTAGGCATGATTCAGCATGCTCTCATGAATATGCAGAGCATGCTGACATCACTCCGTTTAACTGCAGCCTCCGTGTACGAGTTATAACTCTTACACGGAGGCTTTGTGAATCCTGCCCTCAGATATAGATATAGATATAGATACAGATATAGATATAGATATAGATACATATATATATATATATATATATATATATAGATACACATACAGATATAGATACAGATACAGATATAAATATAGATATAGATATAGATACAGATACAGATATAGATATAGATATAGATATAGATACAGATATATATATATATATATATATATATATATATATATATATATATATATATATATATATATATATATATATAGATACACATACAGATATAGATACAGATACAGATACAGATATAGATATAGATATAGATACAGATATATATATATATATATATATATATATATATATATATATATATAAATATATATATATATATATATATATATATATATATATATATATATATATATATAGATACACATACAGATATAGATACAGATACAGATACAGATATAGATATAGATATAGATATAGATACAGATACAGATATAGATATAGATATAGATATAGATATAAATATAAATATAGATATAGATATAGATATAGATATAGACAGGTGTATATCAAGTGCAAGATCACCATACCTAGAAGGAAAGAAAATACTCCAGTTAGTGGCAATTTTGCAATTAGTATACAGAAGTCCATATTTTTGGCTATTTAGTCTCCATAGCTCAGGATTCTGTGAAGTAAGTCCCAAAATTTCAAATGGTTACTGATTAGGTTTGTACTGAGTGTGCATTCTATAAAATATTACCTGAGCTATTAGTTGACAGTGCCTGCAGGCAAATCAGCATTATACCTGTTTATAATGCAGTTACTCCACTGTTATACATTGCATACAACAATACAGTTGCTTTGCTGTTACAAGCTCTTGCTCATAGTTGTTGCTAGTTTATCCTATTGGGGCTCCCTGTAGTTATCTACTTTCTTACACTGCAATGTGCTTATCTGTGCCATTAATTAACCTGAAGCTGGTGTCTGAAATTTCATCCACTGTGGTATATTTAGCAGATGAGGTGCAAGAAGCAATTTTGTTTCTACATTTTATTACTTTGTGTACTTTTCTGGGTACCAACATAGCTGTAACAAGTAACTTATGGAAATCTGTCTCCTTACCTATGCACTTTTTCTTCCTAACCTCTTCTTGTCCCTGGTTTTATTGCTCAGGCACCTCCAGATATGTTATCTAGTTACTTATTGCATCACTTTCACTCCCAGTGCCTTAACCTTAAGAAGCACTCAGACAACACTATGTGTCTTCATGGAGTGCCAACCTATTAGAACTTGATATTTTTTTTCAGTTAACTAAATGAAAGGTTAGTCTCTCTTTCCTGCCAACATTTAATAAAGATCACCACATCAACACATCTCCCTACATATGCCAATGTATTAATACAAATCCTTTTCTAAGTCTCCTTTAATTTTATCACATTTCATGACGTTCTCAGTTTTATACCTGTATAAATATGTGTATATATAAGAACTCTTTGCTTCACTGCAGATTTGTTCTGCCAATACAAACATAAATAACACTGCCTTCCTTCAAAGTCTTCTCTATAAACAAAAGGAATGTCAAACTGTTTAGCTTCAGGAACATTCAGTTTACTTTTTTACACCTTATCAGAAACGTCAGCATTTAATTGGGACTTGCAATCATTTACCCTGGAGACAACTCAGTGAGTGTATGAACTACTTTGTCTTTGAGTTGTGTCTCAACAGTGAGAATCATTTTAACCATAGGTAATCATAGGTGTGCATTTGTATGTGATTGTGTGTGTGTGCTTGTGTGTCCATGTGCACACATTAGGAGCAGCCTCACAGTATATGCAACTCATTGTGTTTGATTCACTGTACTCCCAGCTAGACACATTTGAAATAAAACTTATTTCTATGTTTGCGCTCACACAGTAGCATAGCCTGTCTTAAAGCTCCTAGTTTGTGAATCTGACCATGTGTGTAAGCGTGGTGCATACAAAATCAAAGGTAGGACTAGGTGTAGCTTTTGATAGGTTTAGAAATAGTGTTATTTGCAGCTTAAAATAACATTTCTGCTTTGACTCTGAGTTTCTGACCAACATGCTCTAATCTTGGATTAACAATGCAGGAGTTTCAGTTGGACCCATGAACATTTCTGCTTTGCTATATAATCATCATCAACTGAATGCAAATTGTTCTTCTTTAGTTCTACACTTGTACTCCTTTCTAGAGTGATAATTCCCCATAATCTGCATTTCTGATTATGAGCCTTATAGTAGCTTTTCTCATACTTGTAATTGGACCCCCTGCATGCAGCTGAATTCTTAACTGCATATTTATTTCTTAGCACTACTGTGGATTGTATTTTAATGCCATGTTCATTTCTGCTTCATTTATGAACTTCTGGCTTATTTATTACAAATAAAACACAGACATTCTTTGCTTTATACACATTAATGTCTTCATGTAGCCATTCAACTTACACCATTAGTTTAATCACTCTGTACATATTCAGTTTTAAGTACTAACTGTCTCAGGAATTTACTTCTGTCATGATAATTTACAATGCACCAGAAATTCTCTTATCAGGTGAGTTATGTAAAGCACCAAATTCACAGTCTCTTAATCTGTTTTTTTTTTAATCAGTTACAAAAACTGTCTGCAGTTTTTGGACCTCAGTATGTATGAAAAAATAAATACATGTCTGAATGCCTGATGGAAGGAAGCTTTTTTGTATCTCATAGTGTGCCTGTAATATAGTTGTCATGACTGCTAAGTTGTGTTTGTTCATCTCAAAGGCTAAAATAAAATTAAATACCTTTATAGCATCTTTGCCAGTGAAAAATATGAAGGTTACACATTGCATTTTCTCTGGCTTGCCTGCAATTACAGTTGCATGGACTTACAGCTCAAACTTTTAAATTCACATGTTCTCATTCTCAGACAAGTTGCTATGTTGCTTTAGATCTGTTGATAGCTGAAGTGTAGATACTCTGTGCTCGAATTTTTAAGAATACGGGTGATTTGTCAGCATACAAGACAACATGAGCAGACGATGCTAAATGTTTAATGCTTCTGCAGTAAAATGTAAAGCATTTAATGTTATTTGTGGCAAGAATGATGAGAGTGTTTTATAAGCTTTGAATAATAGTTTAAAATAAAATAAAGAGAGGGCCCTGTACATGACACCCTCAAAACCAATAAATAACTATCTTTGGAACAACAGACTGAAGACCAGAGTGGATGCTAAACAGAGAAGTGAGACAATGTATCACAAAAATGGATTTATTGTTACATCTTGTAATATCTTGGGCAACCTACTGGATATCTGATACAGTGAATCCTATAACTGAGAAACTGTCATGCAAAATAGCAACAAAGTAAAAAAAAACTCACTATTGTAGTTTAAAAGTGTTTTTCTTTGCATAGGAACAAGTTACCCTGCAACTTCTACATGTCCATTAGTTATACAAACTTATCTTAATAACTAGTACACTGACATCTCTAGTAGGTACAGGAAGAATATGGTCAAACATATTGGTATTTATGAAGTCTAGAAATACCTGGTCATAATTTTTTTGTGTGTGTGCATATATTGTATGTTTGTCGGTCTAAATAGTAAAATCCAGAACTATCCAGTTTTATATATATATATATATATATATATATATATATATATATATATATAATCACTGCTAATAGATTTAAAATCAAATTATTTTATTTATACATAAAATGATGAGCACGTTCATCTTTTTACATAAAAGACTTTAGCAGACATTCAGGTTGCACTCATGCTTAGAAAGTATTTTAGACCAATAAAAATCAGTTAATGTAATCATGTGATTCTCCAAGCCTCCCAATAAGCTTTGCCCACTTCATGAAACACTTCTAGATCATAGCAGTTTACAATACGTAAAGAAAATGCAAATAAAATGCACTCAGGTTAGCTCAGTAGTCAAGGCTTCACCCCACAAGCAAAAGGCGCAAGGCTGAACACTCAGCTGGGACAGCAACAGGGCTCCACATGCCCAGTCATGGCGCTCAGCCCAGCACTAACCCACAAAAGCTAGTTTTTACAATTATAAGTTCAGACTTAATACTGAATGTTGCTCCTCAGTAAAACTAACTTAAAAACATTTATTATCTCTAAGCCCTTAGTTTTAATAAACAAGCTAGTGATACATTTTCATTTAAACCTGGCTGGAGATCAGCATTCAACAACAGTTGCCAATAAAGTTCATGCTTTTCAAGGGTTAAAATCCAAGGTCCCCCTCTTTCATACACTGCAAGTTGTTGAAGTGTGATCAATTTAAAACAGTGGTTAGGGTTTTGCTGTGCATGTTTAAAAAGTGCACTTGTATTTTTTTGTTTTTTAATATCATAAATATATTCATAGACTCTCTCCCCGAGCCTTCTCTCTCTCTTACCAATGTAAAAGTATGTACATGCTGAACAAAGTGCACAGTATACTACACATTTTGTATTGCATTCAAAATGCCCTCTAAATGTGATTTCATGAATGGAGATAAGACAATCCTTCTTAACAAGAATATGTTGACACTGAGGGCAATCCCCACACTTGAACATTGCAGGGTTGTTGCTTTAAATAATTGCCTTGGGTATGCTCAACCCTTTTTCGAACAATGAGTTTAAGTTCTTTCCTATTTTATATACCACATGTGGGCATGAGCAAACATTTTCAATTGTCCACTGCTCACTCCTTAAGATAGGCCATTTCTTTACCAAAATGTCCTTTATTACCATACTATCAATTGTAAAAGTGGTAATAAAGGCACACTTAAAGGTTTTCTGATGTTGGGGGGTGATTATAGTCGGTGTAGCAGTAGGCTCAATTCCCTTACTCTAATTCACATTATTTTAACAGATAGCTTTCTTATTTTCCAAAACTGGATTGAATATTTTTTGTTCTCGCTTATTCATGACTTCATACATTAAGTGATCAATAAAGTCATTTGGGTACCCTCATACCCTAAACATGTCCTTCAACCACTGACTTTCCTCCTGAAAAGTTTCATCAACTGTTACCATTCTTGCAGCCCAAACAAACTGTCCCTTCACAACCGCTCTCATTTGAGTTAATAGATAAGAACTGACAAAGGGAAGGAAAGTGTTAGAATATGTGGGCTTTCTATAAATTTCAGACACAAACATCTGGTTTGTTGTGTCTTTCATCAAGAGGATATCGAGATAGGCAATCTGGTCATTGTTACAGTCATATGTGAAATTTAAAAACTCTGTAGTTGCATTAATGTACTAGATAAATGTTGGGATGTCATCCCTCTCCCCATCGCAGAGGATAAACATGTCATCCAGGAATCAGGTGTAGAATCTACAATGGAAAAAAAATTTGAAGGAAACAAATATTTATTCTCCCATTAGATCATTACGATGTTTGCGAACAGACTCCCACATGGTGAACCCATAGTGACACCCTTAGTTTGTAAATACAACTTTTTCTGGAAGACCAAGAAATTTTATTTTAGCACCATCAACAATAAATTCTCATAAAGGTTAATATGATCTTGCTGTATCCCTTTTTGGTGCAAAAATTCAGCAAACCACTCTATCCCCAGTTCATGTGGGATGACTGTGTACAGGTCCTTTACGTCTATTGTAATAAATTTATATGACTTCTTGAAGATGTTAAAGTCAACAGAGGATAGGCTGATGACTTGGAAGCTGAGTGGAGAGAAAGCACAAGAATTCCAGGAATCACTCAGGGCTCTAGAATCTCAAGAAAAAGAGGAAATAGGTGGAGTTGAAGAAGAATGGCAGCACCTCAATTCAACATTTGTGAGGAATATAGATATGTGGCTGAGTCAGGTACTGAAGAAAGATACATAACGAAAACTGGTGGTGGAATGCAGAAGTTCAGGAAGTCATCAAAGGATAGAAGAGCAGGAAAAAGTGGGAGAAAGAAAAGATGGACCAGGCTAAGAAGGAAAACTGATTGAATGACAAAGATACAAAGACAGGAGTTACAGTAGTAAAGAACAAGGCATCAGAGACACTCTACCAGTTTCTGGAAGGTGACTCAGTAGATGGCATAAAAAAAGTTTCATCAGGTTGAAGGGCAAAGATATGAAGATAATCAGACACCCTGCATAAGGGAAGTCAAAAATACCCAGCTAGCCAGTCCACATGACATCAAAGGCAGACAGAAGGAGTACTCCCAGCACCTTCTGAATGACAAAAACACAGAAGCTATACTGCCCCACAGGAAAGGAAGAGGAGGAGCCTACAGTAGAAGAAGTAAGAGCAGCACTAAGGAAAATGAAGCTGGGAAAGCAGCAGGCTCAGATGAGGTCACAGCAGGCTCAGATGAGGTCACAGCAGATATGATCAGGCTATTGGGTGAGACTGAGGAAAAATGGCTCCTTAGGGTAATCATAGCAGTATGGAAAGAAAGGTTTATCCCAGAACAAAAGAGGCATTCACAACTGCGGGCAGTTCAGATGCATGAAACTCCTGTCACATTGAATAAAAGGTCTGGACTGGGTAAATTATAAATTAATACACAGAGTAGTAAAATGTAAGATGTGAGATGAGCAGTTTGTACTCAGATCAAGATGCAGCACAACTAACTAATGCTTGCAGTGTGACAGATTGTCAAGAAGGAGCTATAGATGAGGAAAGAGTCCAACTGGGCATTCTTAAACTTAGAAAAATATATAGCAAGGCGCTAAGAAAGCTGATTAGGAGAGTCCTACAGTTTGATTCCCCAGAAACACTGGTAGAATTAGTGAAGGCTATGCAGGACTCAATGTCACAAAGAGGATCTCAGCGGGACTGGGTGTGTACCAAGGTTCAGCTCTGAGCCCACTGCTGTTCATACTGCTGATGGACTGCGTTAGCAAACAGGTAGAAGGGGACAGATCAACAAAGTTGTATGCAGAGGATGTGGCATTAAAGGCAGTTTCTCAGCAAGAACTTCATCAAAGAGTAGGGGAATGAAATGCAAAACTGAAAGCACATGGGATGAAACTGAGTACAAATAAGACAGTTGTAATGGCAACAAATTGGGGAAAATCAGAATAATCTGAGAATTGATACAGAAGGGAAAGTTGTGGAAAAGGTTAACAGCTTCATGTATCTGGGAGGGGTACTTGAGATGGATGGTAGGATGCACACTGCAGGGCAGACAAAGGAATTAGGACATCAGTGCAGAAGCCAAAGTAGCTCCAATTATAGAAAAAAATGAATAGAACAGATTACAATGGCTCAGGGACATGTGCTGAAAAGCAGAAAACAGTCTGAAGTGGATGATTGGGATACACAGGCAGAAGGCAAGAGGAAACAAGGGTGTCCATCAAAAAGGTGTATGAACTGTGGAAGAGAAGACCTGTGACAGTCAGGCCTGACTGCTGAAGAAGATAGCATAGTGGCACTGAATCGAGTGAGATGGAGACAGGTGACACAACATCCAAATCTCATGTAGAAAACAGAGAAAAGAGAAGTGATGATGATGATGATGAGTTATAGCTCCAGGGGTATGTAAATGGGACATGCACTAGTCAGTATGTACTGCTTCTGTTATGTTATTGCAGTAACCAGACTATATGTATTGTAGTAAGTACACAAATGGCATTGCAGAATATAGGTTTCCATCAGCCCTTGCCATGTCAGTTGTACTTGGCTTTAATGGGACAACCTAATTCTTATATGCTGTTGATAATCCTGCTCAGCAATGTATTCAGTGCCCTCTGCTTCACTGACTGATATTTGTTCCTGGTGCTTAAGGTTATGGTGGTGAAGCTGCAGTATTCCCAGGGGAGGCCCATGTTGAGTGGTGTCATAATGTGCGGCATGGTATGTACAGAGGCCATTCAAGATTTTTCCTTTGGCATGCACTGGAGTTCACCCAGGTCCTATGGTAGCACCAAAATCTGAAGATACTCGACTGTCCTTGTCTGGAATTGCGTCTTGTTTTATTGCTCTTCCGCTAGTTGCATGCTTTGTGGATTGGTACTGTCAGTTACAGTTGGAGATCATCGCCGCTGTCATAAGAAATTATAAACATGTCCCATTAACCCAACAAATATCATTATTTCATAACATTCTGGGCTGTTGTTGTTCTCAGCATTGTTCTGACATACCTGCAAATGTCCCAATTTGGTAGCCATTTGGGATAAACTGCTAATGTAAATCTACGCGCCCACTACAGGCACACATCTGTCACACCACCTGGGTATGTGGCACTAGATTTAACATAATTCCACTGGTTGTGTAAACAACCTAAAAGGTCATATAGCGCCAACCTATTCTGTTAATATATATGTCACAGTCTTCACCTCTTATAGCCCTTATAGCAAAACAGGTACAGTCAGTGGCACCTATAACTCTGGGAAGTCATGCAGTGTCACAGACAGCATCCATGACATGCTGCTGACTGGAACCATATAAGCCTCCCAATCTGGTTACATATGACTGCAAGAAGCCTGTCCAGTTCCAGTGTTTGGGTTTTGCGGTATGACACATGTCCATATTTTCATAGTTACATACTAGGCTTACGATGACTACTCGGCCTAGTCAAGCATCCCAAATGTATCCTGCAAGGTAACGTGTCTTGGAGATTATTTCAAGGGGTATATGTAAGACAGGCTAAGATTTACAGGCTGCCTTTTTCCCTAGAGACACAGAGGCTAAACCCAGGTATACTTCCAATTTCTCAGCCACTGGTCTAGGTTTCCCTTGCATAGGGTTAGGAAGAGGTCTTCTACACATGGATGGGAAGCCTGTTTCAGAAAAGGGGAAATCTCTGAGACACATGCCTGTCCCTCCATCATGTCCTATTTATATCACAAGCAAAGTTCAAATCCCTATATTGAGTAATTCTGATGCTATTCATTTTGCTGATAAGCAAACGATTCAACAGAGTGGGATCCAAGGATGCCCTGTAGGCCAGGAATAGATCACCTTACAACACTCTGTAGTTAGAGTATAGAGATAGGGCTTTAAGGCAATTGTGAGGAGTCACTGCAGATATTCCTGTTGTTGCATGTGCCTGATCAGTTAGATATCCAATGGGTTGTTGCAGTGGGCACAGTGGAACGATGACTTCCTAGGACCTAGATGCCATACTCTTGCTTATACTTTCTTATTACCTTAGACATATTTTGGTCAAAAACAGGTTACTACCCATATACATTTCAAAATGCCTGACTACTGGTTTTACTATTAAGGGTGTGTTGTTGATAAGGTCATTTCCTAGTGTGGCTAGCTTCCTGAAGGTTACATTTATGCATTTCTGGGCACTGACTTTTAAGTGGTGGCTTTGCCACCAGTCATTTGGCTGTGTTAGTCCTTCTTGTAGGATCTGAGTGTCTTAAGGGGATTCTATGACTGATCTGCAAACATGGTCAGCCCAAGGCCCTTGACATTGTTCTTAACTTTTTTGAAATAGATAACAAAAAGGAGCAGACCCAGCACAGACCCCTAAGGGACTCCACTGGTGATCAGCCTCACCGTGGAGGTGGCCTCCCTCCAGCATGTAACATATGGGTTTATGCCTATATCCATCATCTGTTTACAATGCCTGAGTAGGGTATTGTATCAAATGCTTTAGCCAGGGCAACGTAGGCTGCATGCACTATTTTGCCCCTATCCATTGGCCTGGTGACCTTCTCAAAAATGTCCACCAGACTGAGTAGGCATGATCTTCCCTTGACAAAACCAAACTGGATTTGGGCCAGTTTTTAAAATTTTCTATGCCCTTATTAATCGCTTCCATAACTCTTTCCATGGTTTTGCATATAAGACTAGTCAGACTTATGGATATGTAGTTCTAAGAGTCAGTTGATGGTCCACCCTTCTGCAGAGGAATGACTTTACAGTTCTCCATTACCATGACACAGAGTCTGTCTGGAGGTTGTGGTTAAGTAGTGATTCTGGTGGTCCTGATAGGCTATGTTTCAGGCTATTTAGGACCAACTGATGCAGTATTTTTGGCTTTAGAGAGTGCATCTAGGGCCTACTCTATACTGATACTTGGGGGACTGTTTAATGATTTATCGTGGGGGGGGGCAGCTGGGGGAAAACGGGGGCTAAAACTGGAGCTGAATTTGTTGGCCAGCAGATTTGTTGTATCTTCTAGCTCCATTTACAATCAGTTCTGCAAACTGTAGTGTGCTGCTTCTAAGGTTTTGGACATAGATAAATAAAGCCTTGTGGTTGCCCTTCACCAGGGAGGCTATCTTCACCTCAAATATGGCTTTAGTAGACTTAATTTGCACTTCTAGTTGTTTATATAGATTGATGAGAGTTTTGTTATCATGCTGGGTGTAGCACTTCCTAATTAATCTTGGCTATGGCTTTTCTCTTTTGTTGTACAACCTGTTTATATTTGGATTTCACCAGGGTGATTTGCTTTTTAAGTTAGTTTTGGGTTTATTTCTGGTAGACACAGCTGTCTCTATGAATTATTAACATGATTTACAGGGATTCTGTGAATAGTTCTACATAGACAGCTGTGTTCTCAGTGTTTGAGGGGACCTGAAATCATGACATAGTATCACTTAGTGGTAGGAAGTTTGCCTTAAATAGTTCCTAAATTGTATGGGGTTAGGTGGGGTCATGGAATTGAGTTTTATTATAAAGGTAACAGCTTTTCTGGTTTGACCTTACCAGAGCGGACACACTCCCATGTTTGTGAGTACCACATTGGCTATGTTTACACCATTAATGGGTGTATGGACTATCTGTTTTAAGGTGTTTGTGTTTACAAAGTCCAGGAATCTCTGGGCCAGAAAATTTTGAGTCATGTTTATAGTGAGGTAGTTGAAGTTGCTCATAAATATGGTCTTGTGTTGAATGGTGAAGGCCCACAGTAAGTCCCAGTATCAGTTATGGATTTCTTGGGATACAGAGCATTACCTATAGCTTGCAAAGATATGATATAGAACTTTTTTTCTCTGGAAATATGTACATGGAGAAGCTCAGGCACATTATCCAGTTTGACTGGTTTTGAGATGAGTTTATTGTTGATATAGACTGAGTGGCCTAAATGTGTGGAAGACATTGTAGCCCTGCACTACCAGAGTGCTCTTCATGGCTTTAAACCATGTCTCAGTAACCACATAGATGGTGCCCATATTCTCAAAGGAGAAAAGAGCCTGGAGGGAGTCAAGTTTCTTGTTAAGTCTTCTGGCATTGAACAGCAGCACCTTTAGATTCCATTGGGTTGTTTTTTCTATGTGGAAAGAATTTATCAATTTGGCCTTGCCTAAAAAAGGCTCAATGGGGGAAGACAATTTTTTAGCCAACATTTGAAAGTACAGAATGGACAGGTGCAGGCCCTCCATGGGAAAGTAACATGAACTTTTAGTCGTGATAAATGCTGATAAATATTGTACCCACTTGGAATGACACCAGAAACTATGCTAATTATTGAAACCAGTCATTATCTGTTCAAATTGTGGCAACATCCTTGATGAAAGGAGACTGTTGCTCAATGCTAGGTTCATAACAGCCTGGGATACACAGTTTGGGAACTCCATAATATATCTTCATATAGTCCAGGGAGGTACTTCTCAGGTCATTTACACCCATGGATTATGGCTGATTCATACTGGTACTTGTGGTTTAATGACCTGAGTGCATGGGTGATTTGGTAGATCCTGGATGTGACAGAGAACTCACAGTGATTTTCAGCTGTTTCAGCCTGGTGAGTGAGGCATCTGTATGTTTCACAATGGAGTCTCCTATAATTAAAATATTGAGCAGTATGTTGATTTGACTTATGGACTTTGTAGCTGAGGCTCCAAAGGGTGTGGCTGTATATGTTGTGCTGGGTATTGTTTTAATGGAGGATTTTGGGAGTTGCTGAGGATTATTTTTGTAAGACACATTTCAAGGAGGTGTTTGAGATTTAGGAAGGATACTGATCTATGTGTTGGGTCAGTACTATGTGTGGTGGGTGTAATGCCTACATTGCCGACAACCTGATTGTTACTTTGAGAGCTTTTGTGTGAGAGTCTTACATCCAGTGACATTGTGTTTCTACATATCTAACATACTATATCCATTTCTCTAAGGACTAGCTGGCTGTCAGTGAACATAAGACAATTCCTATATTGTCTCAGGAAACCCATATCTACCAATTTGGCAGTGGAGAAATTGGGAAACTGCACATCCATGGTGTCAAGTCTATTTTAGGTGAACCACAACAGGGTGGTACAGTGTCCAATCTGGGTGCTGTGAAAGTAGAAACTACAGCTAGGCTATGTATGGATGGATACATGTTGCAGTGCTCCTCAATTCGCAAACAAATTTCTGTTTTTGCAACTGAGTATGAAGCAAAGTCAAAGGAGAAGTTTTATAGTGAAAGTTTAGTTCCTAAGTGCCTGCATATATACAGGGAGCTGTTAAACACCACTGCACAATGAGCAAAGGAATTTATAATCTACATTGTTACCCATATGGAAAATCCCACATGCCAATATACCCAGCAACAAGCATTCCTTGATTTCCAGGAGGATGGTATTCCATTGCAAGTTTTGTAATATGTGGAGCACACATTTGCCACACTGCATGCACCAACTCTTTTGTCCACTTGGTATCTATCCAACATCTCCTGTTAAGAAAGCTGTGTCACGGCATACATGACTCCATGATCTTGTTTACGACATTGCCTATGTAGTGCAACTTAATGGTACTTATCAGACATCTCCTGTTAAGACAGCTGTGTCGCAGCATACATGACTCCATGATCTTGTTTACGACATTGCCTGTGCAGTGTAACTTGTGCTTCTGCAATAGCAGTAAGATTCAGCTGATGGGCTGCATTTTGAAGAACACCCAACTGCAGTTCTTTTTGCAGTGATGAGCTATTTTCTACATACTTCAGTAATTTGTACTTATACCTTTTATTGGCAATCTATAGCTGTGTTTCAGCTATGTGTGTTCTTTAGCTCCATTGGCTGAATCTAGATGTCACACTTAGTTATTTTCAATATATACTCACAGTATGCTTTTTTTTTTTTGGAATCTCAGTTGCATAGTGACAGCTGGCACATCTGGTATAGCATCTGGCTCTTTCTGTTAACTGTTTGGGAATCTGGGCATGGAACACCAAGAAAATGATTCACATCTAAAATATTTCCTCTCTGCTTGTGTGGTAATCTGGGAGAAGAAGGAACTTAAAGCAGTAATTATATTCAGATAAGAAGAGACAGACATGAGAAAAACAAGAAAAGAAGGAAAGGTAAAAAACGTTGCACACTGACGTTGTCACCTCACAGTAAGACGCTGTCCGGTTCGATTCTCAGCTACAGCGTCTTCTGCGTGGAGACATGCGTGAATGGGCGTACATTCATTGAAGGTTGTGCATCAGGGCTGGTAACTCGGCATGTAAAAATCAACTATCAATCATTAGTGGACCAGAGTTCCGCTGCGGCGACCCCTAACCAGGAAAAGCCGAAAGACACAACAACAACTGACGTTAATAAAGTTGAGTTATGTCTAAAGGTACTAGTACAAAGCTAATGCCCTTCAGCTGATACAATTGGAGATTGCATAATGATTTATAGAAAATGCAAAATTAAAAAAAAAAAAATACAACAAATGTGTACCCACAGACGCAATCCCTTACATTTTTCTACTTGATCTGATGAAGTCCGGTTGGTGGACAAAAGCGGTTATCATGAATTAAAGCTGAGTTATTTTGGAGACTAAGCCGGTTTGACTTTGTTTCTTCAGTCCCTTCATAGACGAGGAATTAACACCTGAAGTTTTGGACTGTTTATTACTATTGTTTAATATTGCAATGTTTAAGTGTTTTTATTTTCCATTTTTCACAAATAAGGAAGTAAAGTCAGTCCTCTACATTACCGTTGGGGACAGCTATCTCCTCGCATCTCTGTTGTGATTTTTGTACTTGCTCATGTTATGACTCACTTTTCATGATACACACGGTTCCTGGATGTGAGTCAGATTACCAGATTCATAGGTGATCCTTGTCATTTTCTCTGTAAAATGTAGACAATGCAGTAAACCTTCTCATATGTAGGCCTTTGGGGATGAAGGACCACAAGGGAAAAATGCTCTTCATCTGTCTGATTTTTTTTTTCTTTTTGGTATTTCAGTACTGTGGGATTTCATTCCATTCCAGTGTATAAATAAATAGAATTGTAGAACAAAATCACACTAGATTTGATTTCATATCCCATGTTTAAACTGGGAAAACAGTAAATGAGCATGACAACTTCTGAGCAAACAGCTGCTAAAAATAACTAGTGTGTAAATAAGTTCCAGGACGTTAAACGCATAAAGCAAACAGATAAAAAGGAACTGTAACAAAGGAAGAAGCATTTAACAAGTAAAGATGTCTGATAATATAAATAAGATAAATATAGCAGGTGCATCTGATGAAAAAATATAAAAAACATATTTGGTTTAGATTATAGCTACTGCAGCTATATCCTTACTGAGGACAAATAAGGACCTTAGGAAAACAGTCAAAACATTTAAACATACCAATGTACTGCCGGAAAAGAACTACTTTTTTAACTGCTCCAATAAAGATATAATTAACATTTCTTCTTCATTATCTTGTGATTACATAATTTCTTTCTTTTTAAAGAAGTTAGATACATGTCCTTACATGCACAGAGACAAGCGTTACAGTTCCGTACAGGGACTAAAACCCTTATGTTCTGGTATAGTATTTATATGCATATCATTAAAGTGAGAATGTCAGTGTGTAAGTATGCACATGTATGATATTATGCTGAAGATTTAAATACCGCAAATGCCTTTAACTACCACACATGCTTATGGAGGAATGAAAGCCTAAGTATACTTATTGCCCACCAATTATCAGGTTGGCTTAAAAAAGATGAGGTCCACTTGGAGTGGATGTTTTCACAGGTTCATAGATGTATACAATGTTAACAATGACAAGGGCCTTATAAGCCTAGCTGTGGAACTCAGATGTGATCCACAAATTTGTTAAGTATTTACTGGTATTTTTTCACTGTTATAAAATGATCAGTTCTGCTTGTTCTGGTTTTCCTGCCAAGCAGTGTTAAAATAACTGATCTGTCAGCTAGCTAAATCATTCTTTAGAGCCTCCTGGCTAATTTTCCATCGTTTTAAATGCTTTTCAGTGTCTCTCTGCTATTTTCCTGCTATATTAAACATTCTCTAGTGTTTCCCACTGAAACTAGGGTAGCTAGTAGCTGTAGCATAGTCCAGATACAGAGTTGCTATTTCTGGAACTGCTTGTAGTGATTTGTTTTTCCAGGCCATCTTGGATTGAAAGGGGCCTATCTGCACTTTTGGGAGAGAAGTGTGCTGACTGGGACCCATCTGGTAAAAGGATGAAAGTCTAAGGTTTGGAATAAGCATCCTCATTGGTCCTTTTCAATCTTTTCAGTTTTTTTCAAGTTTTAGCTTCTGGTATTTAGGCCCTGTATTTGAGCAGGTTTCAGCTTGTTAGCACAGTGCACTGCCATGCAATTGTGCACCAAAGCTGAACAGTTAAATTCAACAGATTTTCCCTAAACCCCAAGCAGAAATACCCTCCACTGAGCTCCTCTGTAATCAATCGTGAAGAGTCATCCCTAGTGACAACAGTCTTCAGCCTAACACTATGGACAGTTAGGCTACCCTTGTTTCTCCTGCCAACCTTGTTGACTTTTATGTCTCTTGAGTCAGTGTAGCAATTGCCACATATACACAGACAACTGTCTACTAATAACACACTCTGGTACATAGTGCAAGAGAAGTATTTACGCTAAGAATCTAGAATCCATGCTCTCTCTCACTCAAAACAGTAACATGGAGAAGGCTGTCAGTTTACCCACCACTACATATGCACATAGTACTACTACTCATACACATAGTATGCATCAAACACATACATCCACATACATGGAGTATATGTTGGGAGACCTGGAGACTATCCTGAAATTGATAGAATTGGAGTTGATGGCCTCATTAGAAAGGTACATGACAATTTATATGATATGCTCATGAATTGGGTGTGGACCCCACAGCAGTATGAGTATTTGTTGATTAAAGAACTGCTGGATTACTTAAGGTGCACAAGGATATAGCTGACCCACCTTTTTGCCCAATAGTTGCAGGAAGTGGATGGGTGATGGAATCTATTTCAATTTTTATTGAGCATAAGTTGAAACCTTTGTTAATGAAAGCCTCTACTGTTTTGAGGGATACAAGACACTTCTTGGAGGCACACCATGATTGTGTGATGAGATATGGATAGGTTAATAACCTTTTATTGGTCACCATGTGTAGAATGTAATACATGTGCTATATCTTTAAGAAGCATTCGAAAGACTGAACGTGCATATAAATAGTCAGCACATGCTAGGTTCAGTGCCATTTTGTGAGTGCAGCCAGAAAGTAAGCATGTACGAGTGTAATAGCTAGTTTGTTTATAAGTTTATCCAGGTTTAAGTTATTAAGCCTCAATCTTGATGTGTTTGTACATAATAAAGCTGCTTGAATCGAATCCATGAAGTCTTACCTATTGTATCCTGACTAGATGAGTGACATGGTGTCAGAAATGGGATTCCAAAGACTGATATTCAGAGCTACGAGGTGCAGAGATAACAGTGAAGGTAAACTATAAACGAGCACAAAAAAGAGCCAGAAAAGAACCAAATGTAATGAAAACTCACACAAACAGTTTATTTTATAAAAAAGATAAAACAGAGCATTATGAGGGGACAAACCAAATTATTAAACAAGTGAGAGATACGGAAGGTTTAAGATTAAGATGTCAGAAAAGCACATAAGATATTAGAAATTTCCTTGGAATTGGAAAACAAATATGTTCAAAGCAAAACAAGTGTGTTTAGAGTAAAATGTGCATGTTTAAAGCAAAATGGGCATGTTTAGAGTAAAATGAGCACAAGAAAAGTATGTTGGGCACGTAAAGAGATTAAATGAGGAAAATAAATATACTAAGGGCAAAAAGGGCACATTAAGTATAAATAAAGCAAGGCGACTACATATTTTGGCAAACTGCTGTGTTTGGCATAACTACTACTTCGTATTGTATCCAGTGCATAACTAGAGTTATTCAAATGTGTGCTTATTACTGTACATTTATTCTGAAGAGTTTGTGTGCAAAGTGCAACTATTTCATAAAGTGCAATCAAATACAGCCATTTCGAAAAGTTTCTTGTGCTGGGTGTGTCTTTTCACAAAGTGTCACCATTACAGACTGTTTTTTGCATTGTAAAGAGTTATTTAGCAAACTATGCCATTTTGGGAAAGTTTCAGTGTGCTGTGTACTGTTTATTCTCAAAGTCCAATTACTTTGAAATGTTTCTAACTCCGAGCTTCTTAAGCTCGGTTCTTTTGCATAGTGCAATTATTTCAAAATGGTTCTTACACCGATAAGAGGTGATTTCTTACAGTGCAGTAATTTCAAGAGTATTACAATCCCCGAGAGACTTATTTCACAAAGTTCAGTTATTTGGTGGCTTGTTGTGCTATTGGGCAAAGTTACAAGTACTGGCATAAATTTCTGGCATATGTGTATGTGTGTATCTTTGTTTATACATGCAGAAGTCTTCACTGGTATGTGATAATATGGCAGACAGATTTCGCAAGCCCTCACCACTTGTGTTTCATCAGAATATTGCAGAGAATTGGAGAGTATTTGAGGAAGAGTATGATATTTTTATACAAGCAGCTTATTCTAACAAAGATGGATGCACCAGGGCATTCATTTTGCTAAACCTAGCTGGGTCAGAGGCCATTGAAAGACAGTGTTCAGTTGTGTATGCACCAGCAGTGTATGGGAGAGAAGGTGAAAATCATCATATTGTCGTACAGGCTGAATCGAGGGAGGACCCCAAGTGTTTGAAGTGTAACTTCAGGGAAATATGTAACTCCCAGACAAATATTACATTAGAGTGGCATTTGTTTTTCACAGGAGATCAGAAACCAGGGGAAACTTTTGCAGATTATATAACTGACCTGAGAAACAAAGCTAAAATGTGTCAGTTTGGTGATTTAAAAGATGAGTTGATAAAGGACAGGCTTGTGTGTGGTATTAATAGTGCTGCAGTGAGAAAGATTTTGCTTCATGACAGTGACTTAACATTGAGTAAAGCTATTAAGATTTGCCAAATCCATGAAGTTACAGAAAGGCACACAAGTATGTTTGCAAGTGATAAGAGTATGGTTTCAGCAGGTTCCAGAGCAAATATAGACAGTATGCAACATGTGGCAAGCAAAAGCAGGCCTAAGCACATGGCAGCCACAACCCCTGCTGGTCCACCAGGGAAACCACATAGTTTTCCAGCATGTTCTAAGAAAGGAACATGCTCAGTGTAGTACAGGCATGAGTCAGAAAAATCCAAATCCAGCTTTATTGTTAACTGTCAAAATTGTGGTGCAAATCGTGAGTCTAAAAGAGAAAAATGCTTAGCATTTGGTCAGCAATGCCACAAGTGTAAAAAATGGAACCATTTTTAAAAGTTATACAAAGTAAACCTTGCACAGTTATTAAGAAGGGTCACTCAAAAAAGCAAACCAATCAAGTGAAATTGCAGCAGTCTGCTTTCTATGTAGATGGTGTATCAGTAATCGGTGAGAAGGTTGATGCAGAACATTTGACTAAAAAACAAAGTGTTTTGTACTGTCCAGATCAACGGCAAATCCACTGAGCTTAAAGTAGACACTGGTTCAAAGTGTAATGTTATGTCAGCAGAAACTTTTGTTAAAGTGAGAGCTAATAAACAACTCAGTATGACTTGTTTGTGTCTTTCGGCTTTTTCCCGGTTAGGGGTCACCACAGCGGAACTCCGGTCCGCTAATGATTGGTAGTGGATTTTTACATACCAGGTTACCAGCCCTGATGCACAACCTTCAACGAAGGCACGCCCTATTCACATATACCTCCACACAGAAGACGCTCTAGCTGAGAATTGAACAGGACAACGTCTTGCTATGAGGCGACAATGCTACCGCTGTGAAACTTGTTGCTTATGGAAGTGAAGAAATTCAAACTGAAGGTTCAGTAGTACTTTCATATTATTTGGCAAGAAACTGTTGCAACTTGTTATAATATGTAGTTTGAAGACCTGTGCAGTCATTATTGGGGCTCAGAGACAGTTTGACAATGAATCTATTTTATTTTACCAAAGAAGTTCATCATATAAGCACATCTCCTAGCTCCAATTTTACTGAAGCTATTTTCTCAGAATATGCTGCTGTTTTCGATGACAGGTTGGGCAAACTTCCAGCTGTGTCTTCTATGAAGTTAGACCTGGAGTTCAGTTCACTGGGCAGGCCAGCAAGAAAACTTCTGATAGCTATGCAGAATAAAGTTAAGGCTCAGTTGGATAAAATGGTGCAGCAAAGTGTGATTTGTCCAGTCACAGAACCAAGTGAATGGGTATCATCCATGGTAGCAGCCCACAAAAAAGGCTCAGACGAAATCAGACCCAAGAGATCTGAACAATGCATTAAAGAGACCTATTCATCCCATGCGTACAGTTAAAGAGGTCGTAGCCCTAATACTGAATGCCACAGTTTTTTCTGTCTTAGATGCAAAAAGTTCATTTTGGCAAGTGATGCTTGATCACAAATCCTCATTACTACTTTCAGTACCCGGTTTGGCAGATATAGATTTCTCAGAATGCCATTTGGAATAAATTCTGCAAGTGAAGTCTTTCAGCATGCAATGGAGCAAATTTTTTCAGGTTATCCTTGTGCCACAATAGTAGATGATTTATTGGTTGGAGGCAATGGTGAAGCAGAGCATGACAGTAACCTAAAGAGGGTTCTAGACAGAGCATGTGAAGTAAACTTGAAGCTCAGTCCTCTGAAGTGTAAATTCAGGCTACCAGAAGTTACATATGTAGGTCATTTGTTTACCAGCACTGGCTTGCAACCAGACCTGTCCAAGCAAGAAGCCATTCTAGAGATGTCAGCACCAGATAATGTTCAAGCTCTACAACATTTTCTTGGTATGGTCAACTATTTAGGCAAGTTTATACCAGACTTCAGTGAGTTGACAGCACCTTTGAGAGAAATAACCCGCAAAAAATGTTACATGGTCTTGGCTGCAACAGCACCAGAAAGCATTTGAAGACCTTAAGCAGAAAATTGCCACCCCACCAACGTTAAGATACTATGATGTCAATAAATCAGTAACCCTTTCCTGTGATGCTTCGAAATTTGGTCTTAGCACAGTCATTCTTCAAGAAGGCAGACCAGTAGCCTTTGCATCCAGAACTCTTTATATGCTCATATTGAGAAAGAACTTCTGACGATAGTATTTGCATGTTCAAAGTTTCATGATTATGTTTATTGTCGAGTTATTCAGATTGAAACTGATTATCAACCTTTAGTTACTACCTTAAATAAGCCTATGTATTCAGCCCCAGTGATATTACAAAGAATGATGCTCAAATTGCAAAAGTAAAACTACAAACCAGTCTATAAAAAAGGAAAACTTCTTTATCTGGCTGATACCTTATCCAGATCACCCACAAATACCATGGAACAGCTTCATGCAGAAAATTTCGACTTTGATGTCATGGAAGTGCATAATTTTTTTACCATGAGACTTGATGAGCTGAGAGATCATACAAAGACTGATAAAGTTTCGCAAAAGCTCAATCACTACATTAATGTTGGATGGCCGTCAAAGCAATCTAGTGTACCACCTGAAGTGCAAACTTATTTTCCTTACAGAGATGAGATGTTGATGGAAGATGGCATTATTTTCAAAGGTCCTAAAATTGTTCCTGCTTCCTTACAACATGAATATTTCCAGATTTTGCATTCTGGTCACCCAGGTTCCACATCTACCAAAAGAAGGGTGAGAGGACTAGTATTTTGGCCTTCTCTAGTAAAAGACATTGATAAAATACTTTCTTCTTGTTTAGTATGTAATAGTACTAAACTGCATTTGCAAAGAGAACCACTTCAGCTAAGTCAAGTTCCTGAACTACCTTGGTCAACAGTAGTCACTGATATAGTCGAGTGGAACAATCAGCATTACTTGGTACTGGTAGACTCTTATTCAAACTGGTTTACTACCTAACCTAATATCCACTGCTGTTATTACCAAGTTGAAACATCATTTCTCTGTCCATGGTGGTCCACACAAAGTTCTTTCTGACAATAGTACCCAATTTTCCAGTCAGATGTTTCAGAAATTTGCAAGACAATGGGACTCTGTACATGTCACTAGTAGTCCAGAATATCCACAGTCAAATGGACTAGCTGAATGTACAGTGCAGAGTGCAAAGCAATTACTTGAGAAGTCAAAGTGTGACATACCGATGTCTTTCTGAATTTACTTAATCTCAGAAACATACCCCATGACGATATACTTGGCTCGCCTGCTCAGAAACTTCTATCTTGGTAAACCATAACAACCTTATCTATCAGTTCCAGTTTGTTCAGGCCTAAAGCTAAGAACAACAGGACAATTAGAGCTCAACTGTTCAGAAAGAGTTCTTTCCAGAAGTCCAGCTATGATAAATCAACCAAATGTCTTCATCCATTGAAAGAAGGAGAGACAGCGAGTATACAAACGGCGAAAGGTTTCAACCGGATTGGTCAAGTAACAGGTATATTTACCGAGCTGAGATACTACTTTCTAAAATCTGAGGGTGTAGAGTACAGGAGAAATCACAGACATATTCTTCCTGTATCAGAATTGATATCACAGCATTGTTCCTGTGATACAGACTCCAGATCTCAGAGCAACCTAGACAATGTTCCTGTTACAGAACATATCTTAACCTTTACCTCCAGTCCTAATGATGCTCCTGATGTGCCAAAAGTTGAACATTCAGCAGAGATAGTCCCAGTTGCTAGACCTGATTCCAATTTCCATGTCACATGATTTGGTAGTATTTCCAGACCTAGTGTGAAATACACAGCAACCTGGACATAATTGTGTCTATGTATTTAGTTATGTATACTTGAATGACAGAGAATTATTTATATTGATTGCATGTTGACTAATTTCATCCACATTCCATGACTTATTTCTTAAAGAGGGAGGATGTAGAATGGAATACGTGTGCTGTATCTTTCCAAAGACTGAATGTGCATATAAATACTCAGCACGTGTTAGGTTCAGTGCCATTTTGTGAGTGCAGCCAGAGAGTGAGCATGTACGAGTGTAATAGCTAGTTTGTTTATAAGGTTATCTAAGCTGAAGTTATTAAGCCTCAATCCTGGTGTGTCTGTGCATAATAAAGCTGCTTGAACAGAACCCATGAAGTTTTGTCTACTGTATCCTGACTAGACGAGCAACACCATGGATGTTCTAACTCTATTTGCAGTTATTCCGAATGATTCTGGAATAGAATCTGTGAGGATATTCCTCCATGAAAAAAGTAATTATGGTGCCTCTATGATTTATGTCATATATGCCTTACTGGAGATGGTACTGGAAAGTAATGTGGTGTCATTCAATGATAGACTTGATCTACAGACAATGGCCATGGCCATGGGCATGGTACATGCCAGTTGCTATGCCAACATTGTGATGACCCGATGGGAGGAAGAATATGTCTTGAAAGAGCACAATTTTTCAGAGAACATTATTTTTTACAAGTGCTGCATGGATGACGATTTATTTTATGGGATGGAACATCAGAAATGTATCATTTTGTTGACTATTTAAAAAGCACGAGTTTTTTGAGATTTACCAGTCAGTTCTCGAGAGAAACTATAGATTTTTTTGGATGTCTACCTATCTATCAGATCTGATGGTCACCTAGACACACAGGTCTACAGAAAGAAATGTTGGAAGAACAGTTTATTGCATAGAACGAGCGTGCACCCGAGATTTGTTTTTTGGAACATTACTAATGGAAAGCTGCTCAGAGGTTCTCGTCTACATACGGGTGATCAAAGGTTTGAGGGGCATATCCAGTACCACTGAGGACCTATGCTGTAGGGGCCATTACAGAGCAGAGGTTGGTCATATGGCCGAAGAGGTTAAGAATCTGAGCAGAACAAGGGACAGACTCTATATTTTAGTGCGATCAGAGGGTGCAATACAGCAGGAGGCTAGAACACAGAACAAGGTTGACCATCATTTATTTTTGACATTAAATAGTGATACTGAATGAGTTAACAGGATCATTAGACAGAACTGGGAAATGTTGACATCTGATGATGGTCTCAGAATTATAGTGGGAGAAAATCCAAAGTTTGGGTTTAAGAATAACATATCCCTTAAGAGAAGACTGTTATGGCCCCAGGAAGTCTTGTTCTTATACACTGGAGGAAATTGGTACTTTTCCCTGCAAATCCTGTGTGGTATGTTGGTATATTTCTACTGAGAATACGTTTAAGCATCCTGTGACAGGTAAGGTTTACTTCCTGAGATTATATGCTGACTTTAAGACTTCTAATGTTGTTTATCTTGCACAATGCCAGCAATGTACAAGTTTTTATGTCGGCCAGACCAACAGGGAATTTAACCAATGGATTTTACAAAATCTAAGTGATATTCATTGTCTGAAAAGGTGTAAATTGTTTCTTTGAGCTGATGGGTTAATATTTGTTTTAAATGGAGAGTTTTTTAATTAATTATTTATAGTTTGACCTGAAGAAGAATGATTTGTCCAAAAGCGCTTGTCTGTTTGTTTAATAAAGGTTTTATGATTTTAGCCATTGCAGCTTGACATACATTTTTTGTCTTGCTTGTTGTTTTTACGTGGAACTAGCTCTTGGTATTCATGGGTGTAGTCTATCTAGTTTTGATAAATAAAGACATAGGTGACCTCCAAACCATAGATCCTACCCAATTTGCCTTCATGAAGGACAGATCCTGCCTGTTAAATCTGGTGGATTTCTTTGAAGGTGTGACCAAAGGCATTGATGAGGGCAAATCTGTGCACACAGCATACCTCCACTTGGCAAAGGCTTTTGACACAATCCCACATTCAGACATTACTGATAAACTTAGCAAACTGAATGGAAACCCCTTTGTTGTAAGATGGGTTGCCAACTGGCTCACAAACCAGACCCTCACTATCAAAGTGGGTGACTCCACATCACCCTGCAGATATGTTACCAGTGGGGTGCCACAGGGGTCAGTGCTGGGCCACCTACTGTTTGGTATACTCTTCTCAGAAGTTCAGCTCAAAGCTAAGGGGTTGTGGCTGACCAAGTTTGCAGATGACTGTAAACTAGGTGCAATCACTGAATCTCCAAATGATGTCAGTCTACTCCAGGAGAGTCTCACGCAGACCAACAACTGGTGTATCAGTCACGGTCTCAAACTGAATGCAAAGAAATGCATCATCATTCCCTTTGACACAATGTTCCTTCATGCTATCAAATCAACAACAATACCCTAAGTACCCATGAAGTGGTAAGGGACCTGGGATCACAAGTTGACTGAGAGCTTAACTTCGACCACCGTGTGTCTACTGTGGTAAGGAATGCTCTCTACGCAGCACACTTGATTAATAAAGGCATCACTTCAAGAGCAAAAACAGTTATAACCCCCTATACTCATCACTTATCCAGCCCATAACTGAGTATAACGCCCCATTCAGCATGTACCGTACTAAGCACCTGCAGCAATTAGAGAGACTTCAGAGGTTTCTAACAAAGAAGATCAAGGGGATACAGCATGTGCCATCCACAGACTGACTAAAGTCCATGTCACTATACTTTGTATCATACAGACTTCTTAGGGGAAACTTATACCTGGCCTACAGAGCAATCCAAGACCCAGACCTAATGAACTTGATGCATATCCATTAATCAAACAGACTAGGACTATTCATTCCAGGGACCCAAATACAGTCTGTGACTAAAATAGGATATGCTGTAGGGACAGATTTATCTCACAATGACTTTTTTGGACGTGTTTTTGGAAAAGGCTACCAATTCATGAGAAACAATGCACCTCTATTATACTGTTCAAGAGAAACCTGGATGAGCAGATGGGGCACAGTAAATTCTTATGGGGGACAGTGCCTACAACTCTTCTGAACATGGGCAGTCATCACTAAATGCAATCTTAGATATTGACTAGCATTTCTATGGTATTACATTGGGATGAAATGGCTAGGCTTAAAATGACTCCCAGGTCGATAGCTTAGTAATCCTCCTATGATCCTATATAGAAGCCAGACTGGGGATGAATTTATCATTACCTATTCATTGGTCCAAGTTGCGCTTAAATAAAGATTGGGAGGAGCTCTGCTTCACATAGATGGGGAGCAGGTATTCTTTTTCTAAGGAACCTTTGTGGATGTTCCAGTTGCTCCATGTATCTGGTCAGGTACATACTGAATGGGGCATTATACTCTATGATGGGTCTGATGAGGGCAAAGTACAATGGCATGATGACCTCACTGGACCTAGATGCCATGCCCTCGCCTACAAGATGAGCAACTTAGAAGAATTCTCTTACTACCTTGGGCACATGTTGGTCAAAGGCTAGGTTACTATCTACATGAGTTCCCACATCCCAGACTAGTGAATCAACTTTTAAGGGAGTTTTATTGATGCTGTAATTTCCCAGGGTGGAAGACTTTCCAAAAGGTAGTATAATGCATTTTATGCTATTATGTTTTAAGTCATGTCACTGGCACCAAGCGTTTGTCTGTATTAGACCTTTCTGAAGGTTTATCTCATCTTGAGGGGATTCAGTGACTGCTCCCAGTTTGCAAACTTCTACAAACTTGATTAGCCAGAGGCCTGTGACATTGGCTTTGACATCTGAGAAGTAGATGCCAAAGAGGAATGGGCTTACCACAAAACCCTTGGAGATTCCACTAGTTACCGACCTCTTTGAGCTATTCACTGTATTATAAAGTTCTGTAAGTTTAACAATGCCTGAGTGGAGTATTGTATTAAATGCCTTGGCCAGATCTAGGCAGGCAGTTTAAATTGTTTTCCCCTCATCCATTGCCTTAGTGACCTTTTCAAAGAAGTTCACCAGATTCAGCAAGCATGACCTTCTTTTGACAAAGCCAAACTGGGATGGATCCAGTGTCTGATGGTCGCCTATGTCCTTGTTGATAATTTCCATGAAAATTCTTTCCATGGCTCTGCAAATAAGACTAGTCAGACTAATGGGTCTGTATTTTCCAGGATCTGTTGAAGGTCCTCCTTTATGAAGGAGAATGACCACTGCAGTCCTCCATTCCTGTAATATAAAGCTTGTTTTATGATTATAGTTAAAAAATTATTCCTGGAGTGCTGATAAGTCATATTTTAGACTATTTAGGAGGTATCCTGGGATGTTATTGGGGCCCATTGAGGCCATGTTCTTGGCTTTAGTGAGTGTAGCCAGTACATGCTCCCTAGTTATAGTTGGAAGGGTTATGTTTGCGATTGTTTTAGGGGGGTGATTAGGAGTGAGAGGGTGTAATGTTGGAACTGAATTTGTCCTCTAACAGGTTCACTATATCCGATACCAACTTAAAAAAGGAGACTGCAGCTCACATAGTGTCTCAAAAAATTCCAAGTGAACAGTTCTGAAGAAGTCCTGCACTAAAATAGGCACAAAAGCGCTTAACTACTTTTGAATTATTTTATTTTATTTTAAAAATTGAGTTCTTAACTATAAGTTTGCTGGATATTTTTCTACTAGGAACCTTTGACTATTCATATGGAATTTTATAAGATGCTATGTGAGCTGCATTCTCCTTTCTTTAAACTGGTATTGTATTTAGGAGGTTGCATGGTCAGACACTGGGTTGTTTGTGTTATTCATTTATCAGAGGTTCACTGTATTGCCAGGCTCGGTGAATGTGGCACAATTAACACCAGTTCAGAACATTGCTACATGCTGCCCATCAGGTTTCAGTCATAGGCCTTATAGTTGTCTTTCAACTGGAAGACTACCTTAACCTCAAAGTTGGCTTTGTTTGACTTAACTTAACCATTTTACTTGTCTATTTACTTTGATGAGAAAGTTTCTATCATTATGGGGAATTACCCTTTCTGATTTTTGCCATAAGTTTTTCCTTTTGTTTTAGATCCAGTTTGATTTGGGATGCCACCAGGGCATTTTGTTTTTTGGGATAGTCCTGGGTGTACTTCTGGTAGCTACAGCAGACCCTATGCAGGCATTCGCATGGTTATACAGAGTTTCTGAGAGTAGTTCTGCATTCATGTGTTCATAGGGTTTGGAGGGGCACTGACTTTTGACAAACCATCACTTAACAGCAGGTAATTTGCCTTGGAATAGTTCTTAACTGTTACTAGTTTTAGAGGGATTATGGAGTTGATTTTGATATCAAAGGAGACAGCTTAATGGTTGGATCTTACCAGGGATGATGACACATTGGGGAGATGGGGGTGCAGTGTTCTCTCATATTTGTGAGCATGAGGTTCAGTATGTTGGAACCGCTAGTGAGTGTATTCACTATTTGGTCAAGGGTGTTTGTATTTATAAAGTCCAGGAATTTCTGTGCCTGTAGATTTGAAGCCATGTAAGATTCCCAGCTTATAGAGGGGTAACTAAAGTCTCCCATGAATAGGTGCACGTATGCATTCTGAGCTTCTTGGGACATGGAGGGTGACCTATAGCTGGCTAAGATATGGCACAAGATTTTGTGTATGGTGACCTGCATGTGGGGGAACTCAAGCACATCATCCTGTTTGACCACCCCAGACGTCTGCTTGCTATTAATGTGTATTGACACACCTCCATCTTTAGCCCTTGTCTGTGTGCCTACTGGTCTAAAGGTGTGGAAGGCACTGAAACCTTACACTGCCATGGCACTCTCTACCGCTTTAAACCATGTATCAGTAACTGCACAGATGTCTATACTGTCAAGTCAGAGGAAGGCTTGGAGGGAGTGTAGTCTTTTATTTAGGCCTCTGACCTTGAGCAGTAGCACCTTAAGGTTTAATTGAGTTGATTTGGTTATGTCAGTAGGTTTGTGAATTTGGCATTGCCTAAAAAAGGCAGTATAGGGCTGGGTATTGTTTTAGCCAGTATTGAAAAGCTTACAGGGGAAGGGTGCAGACCATCCTTGCAAAGCAATATGTCAACTGACAAAAAAATGGATCCCCTTAGAATGACACCAGAAAGAGAGCCAGTTGTTGAAATCAATCATTTTTTGCTCATATTATTTCATCATCTTTGGTGATGATAACATGCTTCTCAATGCTAAGTGCATACCAGCCTGAGACACATAGTCTGAAAGTGCCACAGTGTCTCTGTTCATATAGCCCAGGTATACACCTCAGGTCATTTACACCTGCATGGACTATGATGGAATCATACTGGTACCTGTGGTGTAATGACATGAGTACATGCATGCATGATTTGGTGGAGCCTCACTCCCAATAAGCAACTAACAGTCTCTTCTCCTTGTTCAACCTGGTTACAGGGGCATCAGCATATCGTAGAATGGAGTCCCCAGTGACGAGAGTCTTGGACGTGTCCATTTGCCTTAGAGCCTTAGAGTATGGGGCAACACGGACATTGACAGTATGTGTGGTGTTAGGTCATGTTTTTTGAGTGGCTATGGACTTGCTGTGGCATAGCTTTGACAATGGTGGTTTAGGCAATGTTTGTTGTTTAGGATGATTGTTTTAAATGTCTCAGAATATGTTAGCTATGTGGGGTGGATGTTTTGTGTGTGGTTTCAACAACCTGATGTGCACTTCTACGTGAGAATTTAGCCTCAAGTGTCATTGTGTAAGTGCACCTCCTGCACATTGTCTGTTACTTTAAGGATTAAGTGGTTGTCAGTAAACATGAGACAATTGCTATATTGTCTCAAAATGCCCATATCCACCAAGCTGGCTACAGAGAGGTTAGGAAATTGCTTATCCATACTGTTCAGGCCTCTGATTTGTGAGTTACAAGGGGGTGGTGTATTGGGGTTAGAAGACTATTAAGGCTGCTTTGTAGATGCAGACTAATAAAGGTTCTTTATTGGGAGAGATTATGCTAAACAGTTCTAAACTCTACTAACTGTTCACACAATACTGAATTCTACTAAGTCTGTTGGTTTTGACACAACGCCCAACTAGCTGCTCTAAGCTTGTTGGTACACAAGGTATTTGCACTATATTGTTGCTTTACAGGTTACAGTTTTATGGGCGACTGTTCTACAGGGAAAATATGCTTTTTAGGTGTTTGCTACTGTACAGGGCAGTGCTGACCCATGCAACTTCCAAAATTCATAGCAATACAGAAAAAAACAGAAAATTAAATAATGAGCCATCTGGCCAATAAAATGACTACACCATTAGTCATTTTGTATATTTCCCATCTCAAACAGACCAGGCAAACACCTCTGGCCACAAGATGAATAAACCCAGTCCTCGTAATGCAAAAACACAGTAGAAGAGACCCACAAGTGCAATGCTAACACAAACCACTTAAACAACTAGCTAGAAATCCCTTCCTTAAGCAATTTCAAGACAGTCTTACAGCAGTAGCAGTGTGAGGAAGAACAATTTCTTTTATAAAAATTCAGTAAAATGCACACATAAAAGCAGGATACAGTAGTGATGACTCAGAATAACTTGTGTGATTTAGAAATCAAAGGTACTTAACCTTGTCTGGATAGAACTGTATACATGTAAAACACTTCTGGAATGCAGGCTAGGACTCCAAGCTTAGCTGCTCTCCAGGAAAATGATCAGGAGACAATGGTTCATAGGTTCATAGGTAGGTACTAGGCTATCAGCCCTGGGGCCTATACAAGCCCAGCCAAAAAGGTACCCTGGCTTTTACCACCCAAAAAAATTATTTTCCTGTGCCACTGTGGAGCAGAACCACAGAAGTGATACCTGGGGTGAATTTCCTACTTCCCATCCAATCATCAAGATTTTTTTTGAAGAGTGCTAATGAGGAGCATTGTTTGATATAGATAGGTAGTTTATTCCAGAGTATGGGAAGTCTCTGGTACAGGAATCTATCCCTCCAGCATATTCTGTTTATTGTGGTGACAAGGTTTAGGTCTCTAGAGCGTGTAGCTTGGAGGGTTTGGGATTTCTTTAAGTGGAGCATGTCCAACAGCTCTGGGTTTGCCATAGCTTTGTATGTTAGGCAGAGATCACCTCTGAGTAGGCGATATGCAACGGAGTAAAGCTGGAGTTTTTTGAGACGGTCTCTGAGGTATTTCTGCGGCCTTTCCAGTTGTTGTAGATGTCTTGTGAGGTACATACAAAAAGGAGCGTTGTACTCTATAATGGGTCTAATGAGTGATGAGTAGAGGGGACCAATGACCTCTTTTTTTCTGGATGATAAACCTTTTGTTGTTGAGGTGTGCCACGGAGAAGAATTTCCTGACTACTGTGGCGATGTGATTATCAAAGGAGAGACTACTGTCCACCTGTGTCCCAAGGTCTCATCACACTTTCGGTGTTAAGTATACTACCACCTATGTTGTAGTTCATGGGTACAGAGTTTTTACCAAAGGGGATGACAATGCACTTTTTGGCATTGAGCTTGAGGCCATGGCTTTAACACCAGGCATCTGTCTCAGTGAGGCCCTTTTGTAGGATGTCCACATCGTTAGGAGTTTTGATTATGGCTCCTAGTTTGCAATCATCTGCGAACTTCATTAGCCAAAGACCTTCTGTGTTAGCCTGTACTTCAGAGAAGTAGATACCAAACAGGAGAGGACCCAGGACTGAACCCTGTGGTACTCCACTTGTCACTGGTCTGAAGTCGGATTTGGAGTCTGCTACTTTCACAGTGTGGGTTCTGTCAGTGAGCCAGTTGGCAACCCATCTTGTGACATAGGGATTTATACCTAGTTTAGTGAGATTATCTATAATGCCAGAGTGGGGGATGGTGTTGAAAGCCTTGGCAAGATCTAGATCGGCTGTGTGAACTGCCTTACCCTCGTCTACAGCTTTGGTGACTGCTTCAAAGAAGTCTATCAGGTATAGGAGACATGATCTGCCTTTTACAAACCCGAACTGGGTGGGGTCCAGAGTTTAGAGATTACCAATGTCTTTGTTTATAAGTTCCATGATGATATGTTCAATGGCCTTGCAGACCAGGCTCATCAGGCTAATGGGGCGGTCGTTCCCAGGGTCCGTGGTGACTCCCCCCTTGTGGAATGGGATAACCGTTGCTGTGCGCCATTCAGCAGGCACAAAGCCTGAGGTGAGGCTATGATTGAACATGGTACTTAGGTGGGGTGCCAGTTCATTCTGTAGTTCGTGTAGAATGCAGGCTGGGATGTTGTTTGGTCCCATGGATGCTGTGTTCTTGGCTTTGGAGAGTGTGGTTTTTACCTGTGCAGTCGTAATTACAGGAACGTTGCATTCTTCCGATATAGACATGGGCTCTTTAGGGGGTGAAAGGGGGATAAAGTTAGCACTGAACCTATTGGCCAGGATGTTGGCAATATCAGTTGGGTCTGTATATTTAGTGCCATTGTGCTGTAACTCTGAGCAGATCTGAGTGTTGCCATTGAGATTCTTGACATAGCTATAGAATTCTTTGTGGTTGTCTTTAGAATCAGTGGCAATTTTGTTTTCGTAACTACCTTTGGAGGATTTTATCAGGGATCGCAGCTTCTTACTGAGGCTGACCAGGGAGCTCCTCCACTCGTGGGATTTTACTCTCTTTTGCAACAGTTTCTTCCTTCTGTTGTACAGTTTGTTTATGGCAGGGGACCACCAGATTGGCTTCTTTTTTTTGGAGGATAGCATCTTGTAGTAAACAAGGTTTAGTCAAGAGCAGCGCTGGTTTGCGGGGTTGATGCTCGGTATTATGGATCTATGGAAAACAATGGGTGGGAAGCGTACATACACAGCTTAGGGGGGGTAAGGCAGACATAAAATGCAAGCAGGTAAACAATAAGCAGAATATAAAAGCAATGAAACACAAACTGGAGCAGAGACAATTCTCTCACCAACTATGCAAGGATTTACCAGTAACACTGTTTATGGGAAACAAAATCAGTAATAAATGATTAAGGCACAAATCTCGTCATGGTAGTACTATGCAGTTCTGTCACAACTGTGAATTAAACTACAAGACTATGGCCCAGGAGGGTTTAAGTTACAAACAAATAGCTTTGAAAAATAATTATACTTGTGGAAATAGAACTGGAGAATAATGCAGAAACACAATCTTCCCACAGCTGCTTATTAAAATGCATACTAAGGTCCCAGAACAAACTAAAAAAGGCAATCAGATGGAACAGAGCAGAAAAGTACAAAGTAGTATCATCACATAGGTCACTATAAGTGTGACTTAAATATTTAAGCAGAATTTAAATAATTAAAAGAATTTAATTATCTTTCATTTTTGATGAAAGCTAGTTATTCTCTGTATTACACCTCTCCAAGTCTTATATAAAATACATTGGGTAGGCATAGCTCTGTGGTGGAAAGAGCAGGCAGAAAAACTCAGAGAGGATTGACTTTCATTCATATGACAATACTTAGTGCTACATCCTTTCAAAGTATGAATTCAAAGAGACAGAGAGAATTTACAGAAAATCACCATGCAGCAAATATTAGGAAGAAAACGCAGGACATTTATACAGCCTGTAAAAAAAGCTAAATCAGTGCTTCTGTGCAGTGATTCAAATACATGCAAATACACATCTAAGCTACAACAGAAATAGCATGTAAACAAAATACTAGCAGTAGCACTTAGAAGAAACCTCCACCATGAAACTGAAAACAAATATATTTGTCATATTTTAAATGTCTGTGCTATATGAATGCAACAGAATCAAAGTGCTTTTTCATTATAATTCTCTATACCCCCAAATGGCTGCCATGACGACTACCATAATGATTTTATTTTAGTTTTTAGTTTCTACATCTGTCTCCTACAATGTACTTTATGACTCATAATATGATGCAGCCTAGACATAAGAAATGAAAAGCCTTCTTCTGCATTTAGTTGTATGTGTAGCTCTGCGAGGTGCGGGCTTCAAAGACTGTTTCTGTTTAAAGTTTCATTATTTTTTTTCATTGTTACCTTTTCTAGTGTTTCTTTTCAGTGATGTTGCTGTGATATTTGATAAATGTTAGTTGCTAAAACTTTGCATTATACTTTCAAATCTTCCTTACAAAGCTAGCATTTTCAGTCCCTCCCCACACTTGTTTAGTTGCTAAAGTTACAAGTCTAGCAGCCCTGCTCATTCGTTGGTGACTGACATTTCACTTCAAAGAGGTGATAAATTAAGTGAAAGCTACTCATAGTATTGCTGACTGCTCTTCATTTTCAGCACTTAATGATCGAAGCATCATGCCACTGCCAGACAATAGAGTACTTACTAGTTTATTTAAGCACCATTTCATAATATCTTTGCCACATATAAGGATTTCTCCAAGAAATAAAGCTTCAGAAGATATTTTCACTTTATCTGTTAATGTTGGATTATATAGTACTTTACTGACATCAGCAATGCAGTTTCTGGATGAAGAATTGTGAGTAATGACTAACAATAAAAAGTACAGTTGTGTACACTTACCATAAATGTAGATGTACAAGTGTATTCACTGTTGCAGTCAATACATTTGGGTAATCTGCTGGCAGGTGTCCTCAGTCAGCCTGATTAACAAAGTCTTGGGTCCTGCATCGGTTGCTGTCCCTTCTTCCATGACATCAGGTCGACAGGGGTATAAAACATGCAGCCGACACCATTACATCAGTTTTTCTTGCCCCAGATGTCAGGTGTCCCCCAAATGGGGAGCAAATAAGATTATAAACATAAAAATATACCTCCAAACAAAAGCAAATACACCACAAAGGCTTTTAAGCATAGTAAAAGAAAGTAGAGGTATAGTAAGATAAAAAACAGGGGGCTGGAGGGAGGGTAGCCAGGGCTGCAACAGTGAATACACTTGAACATTTACATTTATGGTAAGTGTACACAACTGTACTATGTTCTTCGTGTTTCAATGTTGTAGTCATTACATTTGGGTAGATTCCCAAAGCTATGGTTGGGAGGGTGGATTTACACAGCATTAGGACCAGCTAAAAGGCCCTGCAAGACAACAGTGGTAAAGCCAGCTCTGGATTTAGAGAAAATTGGTAAATGATAATGCTTGGTGAAGGTATGTACTGAACTCCAGGTGGCAGCTTCTAGAATATCCCTGGTAGGAACACCTCTGAGAAAGGCTGCTGAAGTAGATGCAGCCCTGGTAGAATGAGATCTGATCCCCTGGGGATAGGTTTTCCATGGTGCTTATAGCAGAAATTAATGAAATGGCTCTTATCCATTTAGAAATTGTTTGTTTTGAAATAGCCTTCCCCTCTGCCCCAGCAGCAAATGCCACTAGCAATTGCTCAGATTTTCTTTGAAATTTAGTTCTGTCCAAGTAGAATCTAAGTTGTCTGTGCATGTCCAAGGAATGCAGAATCCATTCCCCTTTGTTCTGTGGATTGGGATTGAAGGTTGGCAAATGAATGGACTGGTTAAGAGCCACACTGGAAACCACCTTGGGCATGAAGGATGGATTGGTCCTCAGAGATACCCTGTCCGCATGAAAGATGATGAAAGGCTCCACTGCCATAAGGGCCTGTGATTCAGAACTCATTCTAGCTGAAGTGATTGCTGATAAGAAGGCTGTTTTCCAAGAAAGAAATTTTAAGTCTGCAGTAGCAGCTGGCTCGAAAGGAGGTAAAGTGAGCTTTTCCAAAACAAAGTTAAGGTCCCAGGCAGGGGTAGGAGCTCTCCTGGGTGGTCTCAAGTTCTCTGCCCCTCTGAGATACTGTTTGAGCAGGGGATGAGAAAAGAGGGGTGGTTCTGTGTTATAGTGAGCTGAAATAGCTGAAGCATGGATTTTAATAGAGGAAAAAAACAGGCCCTTGTGAAGCATCTCAATTAAGTATTGCAAAATCTGAGGTAAATTGGGCGCAGATGTGCTCTTCCCTAAAGATTGGTTCCAGGCACAGAATATTTTCCATTTATCAGCATAAGATTTTCTAGTACTAGGTCTTCTCACCTCCAAGATGACATCCAGCACAGGTTTGCTGAGGGATGCTAAGGGTTAATTTAAGTGATTAGCAAAGCTGCAGGGTTCAATGCTGGGAGCTGAGGATGCAGAATTTGGCTCTCCTGCTGAGACAGCAAGCAAGGTGTCTGAGGCAGGTGCCATGGAGATATCTGTGACATGCTGTGCAGGAGTGGGTACCAGTATTGGCGTGGCCAGTCTGGAGCAATCAAAATAATTTTTGGTTTGTCCTGTTTGACTTTTAGCAGAACTTTGGAGAGCAGAGGCAGAGAGGAAAAGGCGTAGACTGATAGGTTTTTCCAGCTGAAGGACAGAGCATCCACTTTCCAGGATTTTTTGTGAGGAGTCCTTGTGCAAAATTTGTCCAACTGGTAGTTCTGGGGGGAGGCAAATGGGTCCATGAGATTTCTGCTTAGTCCGTCTGCCAGTGTATTCAGTTTTTCTGGCAGGAATTGAGCTTGTAGTTGCACTTGGTAGCTCAAGGCCATGTGCCACAATGCCATGGCTAGTCTGCAGAGGGGGTAGGAATGAGTACCCCCTGCTTGTTTATGTACCACATAACCGTGGTGTTGTCCGTCTTTACCATTAGTTGTCCTGGATGAATGTAGTCCTTGAAGGCTCTCAGAGCATTGTGTACAGCTAACATTTCTTTTTGACTGATATGTAGGTGCATTTGATTTGGGTTCCATTTGCCGTGAATGCACTTCCCTGCCAGGTGGGCCCCCCATGCATAGTCTGATGTGTCTGTAGTTAGGGTTAGGGTGGCAGGGGTTAGTGTGAATGGCAGTCCCTTGTTTTGGTGGCAGGCCTCTGCCCACCATAGGAACTCCAGGCATAGACAAGGTATGACAGGAATTATTGTTTCCAGACTGTGACCATGCTGACTCTATAGACTTTTTAAGTACCACTGAAGTTTCCTCATATGCAGTCTTGCATGTGGAATTAGAAGAATGCAGGAGGCCATGAACCCCAAGGCTTACAGTATTTGTCTTGCAGATAGCAGGGTTTTTGTGGCCACTTGTTTGAAGTAAGTTACCAAATGAATTCACTTTTCTGGCGTGAGGAAAGCCATCTGGGCAGTTGTATTCAAGCTTGCACCCAGGAATGTAATCTGTTGAGAGGGTACCAGTTGTGATTTCTTTTCATTTATGGTGTACCCTAGACAAGTTAGAACCCTTTTCACAAACACCAGATGATTTAAAAGTATGGCCTGGTTTTCTGCCTGAATTAGACAATCATCCAGGTATGGATACATTTGAATATTTCTTTGCCTGCAAAATGCAATTACTGGAGCCAGGCACTTTGTGAATACCCTGGGTGCAGTAGACAAGCCAAAGGGCAGTGCAGAGAACTGATAATGCAAGTAGCCTGATTTGAAGCGGAGGTATCTTCTGCAAGACTCCCTGATTGGGATATGCAGGTAAGCTTCTTTTAAATCTAGAGATGCCAGCCAGGCATCTTTGCCTAGCATAGGAAGTAACTGATGAAGAGTCAGCATTTTGAATTTTGGAATGTCCAGAAAGGTGTTTAGAGTAGACAGGTCCAGAACTGGACGCCATGATTTGTCTTTTCTGGGTACCAGGAAAAGTCTGGAATAGAAACCTTGTCCCTTTTCCTCTTCTGGTACTAGTTGAATAGCTCCCATGTTTAGGAGGGAAAGTACTTGTTTCTGAGCCTCTGCCCACTGATTTGGGGGCAGGTCTGGCCACCCGTTTGGTGTTGGCAACATGTGGAAATGAAATCTGTATCCCTGGGACACTATATTTAAAACCCACTTGTCCTGGGTTATGAGTTCCCAGTTTTTTGCATAAAGAGCAATCTTTCCCCCCAAAGGGGCAGCTGAAAGGGAAGTGTTTGGTAATTTTAAAGGAAAGTCATTGAGATGGTTAACCATAGGGGGGTGTCTTGTTATTTCCAGATTTGGAAGTGGAGGCCCCCCATTGCTTAGTTCTGAGAGTCCCTTGGGACTGAAACCTTGTGCTTTTGGTGGGTCTAGGTTTGGCTTGAGTGGATCTGGAAGGAGCTGGAAAGGACCAGTTCTTAGTAGGCCAGTGCCTACTAAATCTTGGAGGTTGCACTTGTAAGAAATATTTTACAGTTTGCATAGATTTAGCTTTACCTTCCATCTTTTTTGGAATTTCTTCAGTCTTATTGCCAAACAGGCGGTCCTGATTTAAAGGAGCATCCAACAATTTTGCTTTAACATGATCAGGCAGAGATTGCTCCTTAAGCCAAGCATGCCTTCTAAGCACATTCCCAGTAACAGCAGCCCTGCAAGAGGCCTCTAAAGAATCAAAACCGCATTGCAAAGTATGTTTTCCAACTTGTTCAGCTGAATGCAATAAATCCTGTAAATCCTTATTTTCCACACAGTCGGAAATCAACATCATTTTCTGTTTAAGCAATCCCATTATATGCTGTTGATATTTTAACATATGAAATTGGCAGTTTAAATCCCTAACTGAAAACATTGCAGAAGTATAAACCTTTTTACCCCATCTATCCAGCGCCCTGGAGTCTCTATCAGAAGGGGTAGGATTTTTAGCAGTAGAAGCCTTAATGCCCTTGGGCCCCTGGGAAATGGTTTCTGGATCCGCAACAGGATTTTTGAAAAGGAACTTGTGGGACTCAGGAACCCTGTAGTATCTGCCAGGTTTACTAGGAGCTGGAGGCAGGGAATCAGGGGCCATACAGGATTCCGAAAACACATCATCAAGAATGTCTAGTACAGGAGGTATAGCCAAAGGCCTATGCTGTGGTAGAAGAAGGAAATCCCTAAGCCTCTTTTTAGATTCAGAAAATTCCTGACTTTCCCAGTGAAAATGCTCCCTTAAGGTATGCAAAGTTTCCCCAAAAGAAAAGTCCTCAGGGGGGAAGCAGAGGGAATGTAATCCTCTGCATCAGAATCCTCATAAGTAGGTATGGACAAATCCAGATCATTGGAAGAATTAGAAGAAACAGAATCCTGATCAGAAGATTCATAGTCAAGCTCAGCCCTAGGGCTCTTAGAAGGGGGGGTTGACTACCCCTGATTAGAGTAATAAGATCTTCAGCCATTTTGATAATTTGTTTTTTAGGCATAGGGGCCTGAACATGTGGCCTGGGCATCATTTTTTTAGACACAGATCGAGATTTAGGCCTTAGTATAGAAGGTGGAGTCGGTTTAATATGCAAGTCTGTAGGCATGAATACACCCTTAGAAGCTGGTGCCTGCACAGCAGCTCCAAACCCATCTAAGGTAGAGACATCCGCGGGTTCCATAGGTGAAGCATCTCGCGGCATATCGGACTCCGAATGGGTCTCAGTAGAGGCCTGCAATTCAGAAGTAGCCAGTATCAGGGGCTGCGAAAGTACCTCACTGAGTATGGGTGAACTGGTGACTGGCTTAGGAGAAGCGTCATTGGCAGTTTTGGACCACGACGGCCTGTCTCTGTCTTTTCTTTGCGTTTTTTTCGGAATTCCGGTAGTCGGATGGCTAAGACGTCATTTCTGGATAATTAAACCAATAACCGAAATATTTAGACGCAAAAATGTACTGATGGTCAGGGCCTAGGCAAGGAATACAGGACAAATGGAAATCTTTATGAGGTATTTGCTTTCCACAAGTAATGCAATTATTAACTTTTACTGACATCGGTGAAGAGCAAGAAAAAGTTTCCCCAATGGGGTAATTAGCTTTAAGTTGAAGACTTTGGTACTGAAACTCGAAAACAAAAATTTCAGGAGTCGGCCGACCGGCACTTGCGAACTGCTTCTGCTTCGGGCACCACATGGCAAGAAAGACTGATGTAATGGCGTCGGCTGCATGTTTTATACCCCTGACAACCTGATGTCATGGACGAAGGGGCAGCAACCAACGCAGGACCCAAGACTTTGTTAATCAGGCTAACTGAGGGCAACCTGCCAGCAGATTACCCTAATGTAATGACTGCAACAATGGAACACGAAGAACATCAGCAAATTCTGCTGTCTAGCCTATGTCAGGCAGACTGGTACAAATTCATTTGTAGAAACAACGAGCCATCTGAGGAACAGCAACAACAAAAAACTCAAGGAAAAATGAAGCAAAGGGTTTCTGAGTACTTAACAAATCCTGGTGATATCATATGGGTATGGATAAAACAAATCTGATAAAGTCAACTATGTTGAAAGGTGAAGCTTTACGTCAGTAGCAGGGAATGACTGTATTGTACACTAAAATACAAAGAAACTTAGCTATAACTGGCAGTCAAAACATAAACTAAAACAGTGGTTCCTGTTAAGCAAGGTTCACTAGTCCTTTAGTTCTAGAGGTCTAAACTCTTAAGAAAATACAAAATCACTTACTAGCTGGCTCCTTATGACCTGTCAGTGGTTAATATAATTAGTTGTTCTGGCCACATATTTCCTTGTACTACTACATAAGTGGTTTTGTGTTAATTATGGCATGATGACAAAGCTACAGCAACTGCTAAAATCTGTTAAATAATGATCTAACATTGTGCTGAATAATACATTATTTGGGACCTAATACTTAATACCCTGTCTGGAGTGTCAAAACAACTACGTTTTGCCATATTTTAAAATGCCTAATAGGTTTTAAGATAACATATTTTACTAGTATAGTTAATGAGCAAATATTACCATGAATTAATTAAAAAGTGGTCCCAGTATGAAAGCAGAAGGGCATGGTATTAAGCTTCTAAAATGAATATAATCTCTGCTGCTTTTCTGCCATACCCAGGCAGGAGTTCTCTCAGCACAGCTGCTTTCCACCGCTTTCTCCATTCCAGACTTCCATTAGGATGAACATCATCTGGTCCTCCACTTCTACCCAGCTGACAGTGCTCCTTCACAGGCTCTGGTCCCCTGTCAGAATCCCTCACCCTTCCATGTCTCCTGTAGGCTGCCTAATCATATCAGATCAGATCATTTGTGCCGCAGTGCCTCTCAGGAGACCTTCCCTCTTATCCTGCCTGTCCTTATGGAACTCCACTCAGCTGATGAGGGGCAGGTCCTCCCTCATCAGGACTTCTGTGGAGTGGACTCTGTCTCTAGTGCTCACGAGGGACCCACTGTTGGACTCCTCTCACCCTGGCTGGGAGACCTCTTGGCCTGGCCACATTCTGCCTCGTTCTCCCATCCCAGAGGGGGGCCAGGACAAGAACTCCCTCACCATGGTAGGAGCTTTCCTGACCTGGCCACTTTCCACCTTACTTTCCCTTCCAGAATTCCATAGGTTCATAGGTTCATAGGTTCATACTAGGCTATCTGCCCTAGGGCATTTATAAGCCTAGCCAGAGTGTCTTTGGCTTTCGCTACCCATTTTAAATTAATTTTGCTATGCCCTTTTTCGAGGTTAGTATACTGTGCCTCTGTCTAACAGTGACACAGAAGTGATACCCGGGGTAAACCTACGATCTCCCATCCACTCATCAAGATTCCTCTTGAAGAGAGTCAATGAGGGACTCTGCCTAACCTGGACTGGGATTTTATTCCAGAGTGAAGGGAGCCTCTGGGTTATGAATCTGTCCCTCCAGCATGTCCTGTTTATTTCAGTGCTGAGGTTCAAGTCTCGAGTCGAGTGTGGCTCGATGGGATTTGGATTTTTTGAGGTGCAGCATGTCTATTAATTCCGGGTTGGACATGGCTTTATACATCAGGCACAGATCGCCTCTGAGCAGGCGGTATGCCACTGAGTAGAGCTGGAGTTTCTTTAACCAGGCAGCATATGGCATCTGTTTGAGCCCTTTGATTCTCTTGGTGAGGTACTTTTGGGGTCTTTCCAGTTGCTGCAGGTGTCTGGTAAGGTACATCCCAAAAGGGGCATTGTACTCAATTATGGACCCGATGAGAGATGAGTAAAGAGGCACGATGACCTCCCCTGATCTAGATGTGAATCCCTTCATGATTAGGTGGGCTATATAAAATGTTTTTCTAACCACTTTGGCCACGTGGTTGTCAAATGAGAGATTGCTATCAACTTGGGTCCCCAGGTCTCTAATTACTTCTTCTGTACTTAATGGTTTACCACCTATGTGGTAATTTGTGGGCACTTTGTTTTTGCCAAAGGGGATGACTATACACTTTTTGGCATTTAGCTTGAGGCCATGGCTCTGGCACCAGTTGTCTGTTTCTATGAGGCCCTTTTGGAGGATGCTTGTGTCGGCTGGAGAGTCGATTATGGTGCCCAGTTTGCAGACATCTGCGACCTTGATCAGCCACAGTCCTTCCATGTTGGCCTGTACCTCTGAGAAATATATACCGAACAAGAGAGGTCCATCAGGATGGACCCCTCTGGGCCTCCACTTCTACCCAGCTGAGAATGTTCTTTCTTTGGCTGTGATCCCCTGTCAGGGTCCCTCAAGCTTCTGTGTCTTCTGAAAGCTGCTTAATTGTGTTGGATCATTCATACCCAAGCACCTCTCAGGAGACCTTCCCTCCAATCCTGCCCAGCCTTATGAAACTCCCTCAGCCACCAAGGGCATGTCCACCCTCATTAGGACTTCTGAAGAGGGGACTCTGTCTCTGGCATACATGTGGGACTTCCTGGGAAGGACCTACCATTGGACTCTCCTCACTCTGGCTGGAACCCTCCCAGCCTGGATGCTTTCCACTTCACTCTGTCTTCTGGACTTCTGTCTCAGAGGGAGGCTGGGACTGGACCTCTCTTACCCTGGCAGGAGCTCTCTTGGCCCGGCTGCTTTCTCACTTGCTCTCCCATTAGAACCTTCATCCTGGATGGGGGCATGGACAGACCCCCCTGACCTGTGCTGGAGCTCCCCAAGTCCAGCTGCATTCCGCCTCTCTCTCCCATCCAGACTTCCATACCATTCCTCTAAACTTGTTTTCACACTCATAATGAAACTTTTCACTATATAAGCAGCATCATACATACACACACAGATATATATATATATATATATATATATATATATATATATATATATATATATAAACATACACACACACACACACACACACACACACACACACACACACACGTATAATTATTCACAAATATTTAACACATAGTGGGAAGGGAAATTGCATGCTGAGAGGACACTTGCAGAAAGTGGGTGATTCAAAGACGCACAATCACGGTATGGGAAAAATTGCTTCATATTCATGGTACACAAATATGAATGCATAATGTCAGACAAATGAGTGCATTCTTGTAAATAAGACTCATTGTGTATGCAAATAATAAAAATCAAACATGGTGGATCAATTCAGATACATTTAAAGCCAGTAATAAGAACCATAGTGCTCAGATATTTTGATCACCATAATTCTTTGTGTATAAAATATTCATGAATGAAAATATGCTTGCAAGAATAGATGCTTTAGGAAAGTGCCTGCAATGTTGTGGTCCATCACCATCACAACATAGGTCTGCCAGTAGCTAACATACCATTACCATAATGACTTCAGCTTTGGTGTTGGGGAAATCTTGGAGAATTCCATTGACTGCAAAAGAGCAAAACAGTCAATACTTAAGGAAATAAATCCTTAAGGTTCACTGGATAGCCTAATGGTAAAACAGTTAAAACGCAAATACTTTGGCCACCTAATGCAGTAGCATAACTAGCACAGGATGGGAGGGACATCTGAACAGGATGCAAAATGTTGACGGTGCACAATCAGCGATCCAGATGTATCTAATGCAATACTGACTTTTAAAAGCTTTTATTGAATTTGTGATCAAACCTGAGTGCTGTAGCTCTTTGCGTTGGGTCTAAACTGCAGCAACTGCTTGTTAAATTGTAATTCTCTCTTGCAGCCATACTGTACATCCGCAACTCAATATAGCAGATGTGAATGACAGCAACATTGACATGTCAACTATTCATAGGATCAAAGGACATTATTAAGCTAAAGGCCAACATCACATGAAATCCTAGCCATTAATATACCACAAAATAAATTCTATAGCTATATTATGGAAAACAGTAAGACTATTGTGCACATGTGTATATTTGTTGGATTGCATTACATCTTCCCACTGTCCATATGGGATAGAATTAGCAATCAAACATGCAGTTGTCTGGAGATGGCTTACAGAGGCTTAAATAAGGAGTCTGCTTCATAACGTGGGTATGCATATTTAGTTTCATACGTTCATAGGTGTGTACTAAGCTAATGGCCATGGAGCCTTTACAAGCCTAGCCCATAGAAATGCCCTGGCATTGTGCCTCCTGACATTATTTCCCAGTGCTTCTATCAAGTAGAACCTGTCGAGTAACACCACTGGAGTGATCCCTGGGGTGAATTTTCTATTTCCCATCCACTCATCAAGATTTCTCTTGAAGAGGGCCAGTGAGGTTCTCTGCTTGACATGTATGGGAAGTCTATTCCAGAGCATGGGCAGTCTCTGGGTTATGAACATGTCCCTCCAGCATGTTCTGTTGATTGTGGTAATGAGGTTGGGGTCTCTGGAATGTGTAGTGTGGAGAGATTGGGATTTCTTTAGATGTAGCATTTTTAACACAGCTGGGTCAGACATGGCTTTGAAAGTCAAGCAGAAATCGCCACTTAGTAGATGATATGAGATAAAGAATAGCTGGAGTTTTTAAAGTCTGTCCATGTAGGACATGTGTTTAAGGCCTAGGATCCTCTTCGTGAGGTACTTTTGTGGCCTCTCCAGCTGTTGCATGTGTCTAGTGAGGTACATGCCAAATGAGGCATTATACTCGATGATTGGTCTAATGAGGAAAGAGCATGTGGTGTGGAGGGATTGAAATTTCTTTAAATGTAGCATTTCTAACACAGCTGGATCAGACATGGCTTTGTAAGTCAAGCAGAGATCGCCTCTTAGTAGATGATATGAGACAGAGAATAGCTAAAGTTTTTTGAGTCTGTCCATGTAGGACATGTTTAAGGCCTAGGGTCCTCTTCATGAGGAACTTTTGTGGCCTATCCAGCTGTTGCAGGTGTCTAGTGAGGTACATGCCAAATGGGGTATTATACTCGATGATTGGTCTAATGAGGGAAGAGTAGAGAGAGATGATGGCCTCTTTCTTCCTGGATGCAAAACCCTTGGTAATGGGATGTGCCACATAGAAGGACTTTCTGACTGCAATGGCAATGTGGTGGTCAAAGGAGAGGTTGCTGTCAACCTGTGTCCCCAGATCTCTTATAACGCCTTCGGTGTTCAGTGGGCTCCCATCAATGTGGTAATTAGTGGGAACTGAGTTTTTCCCAAAGGGGATGATGATGATGCATTTTTTGGCATTAAGCTTAAGGTCATGGTTTTGACACCAGTCATTGGTCTCAATGAGGCCTTTCTGTAGGATGTCTACATCTCTTGCGGAGTTAATAATGGCTCTCAGCTTACAGTCATCTGTGAACTTGGTCAGCCAGAGTCCATCCGTGTTGGCCTGGACTTCTGAGAAGTAGATGCCAAACAGGAGAGGACCCAGCACCGATCCCTGTCGGACTCCACTCGTGACTGAGGTTCTATCTGTGAGCCTATTTGCAACCCACCTAGTGATATAGGGGTTGATGCCTTGCTTGGTGAGTTTATCAATAATTCTTGAGTGGAGAATGGTATCTAAGGCCTTGGCCAGATCAAGGTAGGCTGTATGAAATGCCTTGCCCTCATCCACAGCTCTGGTGACTGACTCAAAGAAGTCAACCAGGTTGAACAGGCATGATCAACCTTTCAATAAAACAAATTGCGTGGGATCTAGAGTTTGGAGATTCCCTATATCCTTGTTAATTAGGTCCATGATGATGTGCTCCATAGCCTTACATATCAGACTCATCAGGCTAATGGGGCAATAATTCCCAGGGTCTGTAGTCACTCTCCCTTTATGGAGACAGATGACTATAGCAGCGCTCCATTCAGTAAGGACAAAGCCTCAGGTGAGGCTGGGATTGAACAGGGCATGTAGATGTGGTGCCAGTTCACTTTGTAGTTCATGTAGAAGACATTCAGGGATATTATCAGGACTCATGGAAGCTGTATTCATGGTCTTGGACAATGCAGCTTTAACCTGTACTGCAGTAATAATGGGTGGCTGGCATTCCTCTGGTATTGCTATTGGTCATTTAGGGGTGATAGAGGGGTAAAGTTGGCACTGAATCTGTCGGCCAGTATGTTGGCAATATCTGTTGGCTCAATATAGGAAATAGCATTGTGCAGTAACTCAGAGCAAACCTGGGTATTGCTGTAGAGATTCTTGATATAACTATAGAAGGCTTTGTGGTTGTTTTTAGTGTCTGCTGCAATTCTGCCTTTATAGCTGGCTTTAAAGGTTTTGATGAGGGATCACAACTTTTTGTTGAGGGTAATAAGGGAGTTTTTCCAGTCTTGGGACTTCACCTTTTTCTGAAACAGTTTCTTCCTTCTTTTGTAGAGTTTATTAATATCAGGGGACCAGCAGATTGGCTTCCTTTGTTAGGAGGAGAGCGTCTTGTTGGGTATGGCTAGTTCCATGCATTTTTGTACATGTTCGTACAGTGCATCGGTGGATGATTCAGCAGTCATGCATCTATTTTCCATTGACATGCATGCTGTGAAGTTAGCCATCTCTGTTTTTAGGAGCCCAAAGTCAGCTTTGGAGAAGATTTTCATGGTGGTTACCTTTGCGGGAGGTGTGGGTGAGATGTGGATTTCCATGGTGATTAGTTTGTGGTTAGATCTAACCAGGGAGGAACTGACTATTGGTGTAGAGCAAAGGTCGCCCATGTTAGTAATAATCAGGTCAAGAATGTTGCTTCCTCTAGTGGGGGTAAGAATGAGCTGGTCCAGGGCATTGGAAATGGTGAATTCCAGGAAGTGTTAGGCCACTGTATTGGTGCATGAGTGGTGTTTCCAGTTGATGGAGGGGTAGTTGAAGTCACCTAGTATGAAAGTCATGGGTTGGACTATAATAGTTTAAAGGGTGCTTATGAACGTGGACTGAGAGTCTTTGGACATGGTTGGGGACCTATAGCAGGCTACAACCTGAATCAACATCTTACCCAATGTTAGCCGTACCTGATGTATCTCAGATGTGTTATGCTGGGCTACTCGTCTGGAGGTGTGTATATCCTTTATAAATATGGAGACACCACCGCCTTTGGAGCTTCGGTCCATGTTCTGGGGCTGAAAGGTGTGGAATGAGTTATAGCCTGGTTGGGCAGGAGTGCTTTCTGCTGTTTTAAACCATGTCTCCATTACAGCACAAATGTTGATGTTCTCCATTTTGAGGAGTACTTTGAGCAAGTGCATCTTGAGATTTAGACTTCTAGCATTGAGCAGCATGACCCTCAGATTGCATTTATTTATAGCTGATATGGTGGTAATTTGATCTTTGGAACATTGCCTAAAAAGGCACTATAGGGTTGGCAAGAACCTTAGCCAGTATCTGAAAACCCAGGGGTGACAGATGCAGGCCATCTCTGACAAAGCATTGAGGTCTGTCAATCATGTCATCCCAAGCAGACAGATACTGCATCCCCTTTGAATGACAGCAGAAACTTAGCCAATTGTTGAAGTCAATCATTTTCTGCTTGTACTGTGGTATAATTCTGGGTGATGGTGGAATGCTGCTCAGGGCTAGGGTCATACCTGCCTGGGCCACATAATCAGGCAGCTCCTCCATGTCTCTTTTCATGTAGTCCAGGGAGGTGCATCTCAGGTCATTCACACCCACATGGACAATGACAAAGCCATACTTGTTGTGGAGTGACCTCAGTGCTTGTGTTATGTGTCAGATTCTGGCACCTGATAGACAGCTGACTGTTACCTTCTCTTTATTCAACCTAGTGAGTGGGACATCAGTGTGCCTCACTATAGTGTACTGGGCAAGTTGTTTTGCCTTAGGGGCTTAGATTGAGGGCATACTGTGTAGGTGAGCAATGTGTCTTGTGGTTTGTGTTGTGCTGTGGTGGTCGAGTGCATCTCTGCCTTGGAGGTCTCTGCTGTCTGGGTAGATTTCCGTTGAGAGACTCCGCAAAGGTGGGTGTGTGGTTTGTGTTTTTATGTGACAGCTGTGTTGGTGGATGTTCTGGAGGGCTATGTGTTGCATGTGATGTGGTGCAGGTGTTGACTGTCTCCTCTTGACCAGATATTCCAGTCTTGGCTTGAGAGTGCATGGCTTCCAATTTGGATAAATAAGTGCATCTCTCATAAGTCTGAGTGTTGGGAGTTAAAAGGAGAGGGTTGTCTGTGTACATAAGGCAGTTGCTACACTGCCTCAGAATGCCCAAGTTCACCAGGTTACTAGCAGAAAGCACAGGGAAATGATATTTAGACATGCCAGGATGGATGGTCATTATTGCTATGTACTGGAGCTGCTTTCTTATACATTCCTTTTTCAGGAAAAATGTCACGCAAGGTGTCTGAGTCTGTACAGAGCACAAACACTTGAGGGGAAACTAATGCATACACACTGAAAATTTAAGGATGAAGTATTTAGGCAGATATTTTGAAGTTAGAAAGAAATCAAGCAGTACTTACTGAAAAATAAAGAATTTGCTTGTCAACAATGATCAAAAGAGGGGAGTCACATGAATGGCTACTGCCTGGATACTACTAATGCTGATCTCAGCACAGCTTCACTCTGTTGGGATACAATACTTTTTTGCTTCTTCTCTCACCAGAAGCAAAATGTTAGCACCGATCCCAAGAAAAGAAGCAAGCCACACCATGTTTGGTGATCCACTGTCTTGTCCCAGATGTTGCAAGGTTCTGCAGGCTTGTAGCCTTTTTCTGGTGGATTCCTCGAATAACAACCAGACCAATCATGTACGTTAAGCACAGACACTCACTCTCCAATCAGAAAGAGTCAGGAATCAATGCACTCTGCTCCTACTCTCACCAGTATCAGAATATAAGCACAGATTCCAAGCTATCACCTATAAAGCAGTTGTTAAGCTTTCTGGTGAACAGCAGTCTCCAGGAAATAATGTAACTGCACTTCTTCTCTCACCAGGAGAAAACAGAAGCACTAATCCCAAGATGACTATTGAGAGGCAGAATGTGGGTTCTCCAATAACTGATGGTCTTGCAATAGATGCTTAAAGGTAAGATGAAAAAATGCTTTATCCTAAACACTGCAGTGTGCACTAGAGGAGTTAAGATGTGGAAGTAGGTAACACGTTTTAACTGTCTAAAAAGTTAAGTTTTAGTGGAGAGTCACTATTTTTAAAACAGCAAGATAGATTGAAAGGGGGTGGTCACTTTTGTATTCTGGTACTATGGAATACAGTAGGATGGCCAGTAAATTTAAATAGTTGAAGGGGTGTGATTTCACAAAATGATACTTTTGTACTTACTCACACCAGCTCAGTAAAAGCAGAGAGGAAATGAGATATATGGTCAAATTAACATAAGGGGCAGGCAACTAGAAAGACAGTGGTGTTTAAGAACACAAAATTAACAGGGTGGGGGGGGGGTTCTTTCTGACTCACAAGAGACAGATCTGTGGTCTCTTTTCAAGTTTTCATATGCAGTTAAAAGCAGAATACAAGTAAAAAACAGTGTAAATAAAACAAATCACAGTATACAAAATAGAAAAAGGCAATAAGTAATACAAAACACAACAAATAAAAAACAAACTAATCTTTCCCTCACAGCAAACTGTAGCAAAGTCTGGGTGAGCCTTTCCAGTAAAATCTGAAATGTTTTATTTTACCCCTTAAATAGAAGATTTAGTTCCTAGCTCCACCCCTTCAGTTCACATATGATTAACCTTAACTGACCTGGTCTAACTTATGTGTGATTTCTTAATTGACCTGTTCTAATTTCTGTCTAATTCACAAAAGACATGAGGAAATCCTCCATTCCTCTTTAGGAAGGATGTCATGTAGCCAGAGGGGAAAAAGGATTGTGGATGCATGGGGCTACATGAAAGGGTCTCCAAGTGATAGTGAAGTGAAGAGTGATTCAAAAGATCATACAATGACCATAATGTACCACCAGACACACACACACAAGCACACACACACACACACACACACACACACACACACACACACACACACACACACACACACACACACACACACACACACACACGTGCACACACACACACAGAGGTAGACTGGGCCTGATTTGAACATTAAACCTGTGAGTGTAGAAGACAACACCACATATGTCGTATTCCACTTCATGGAGTATGGTTACATCATTGTATGCTGAGGAGAACATGTTGGGAGGAGTGTAGGACATAGATATGGAATCATATCCCTGTGTAAAATTGTCTCAAAAGTGATAGGTATATGCATAGACATGCAAGTTGCCTGCTGTCAGAATAGAACCCCTGTAGGTGTAGGTAAAGTAGCTTGCAAACACAGTAGTTAATGTTACTGCAATAACATTCACTTGTTGTGAATACTGTCAGAGTGCATGAATACTGTCAGAGTGCATGTTACACAGGATGCCATCATCATTGTATGCTGCAATGAGATGTTCAGAGTAGGGTTTGACATAGCTGTGGACTCACATATCATTCTAAAATTGCCACCATAGTGAGTGTTGAATGCACTGAGAATAGAACCCTTACCTACACATTTACAAATCACAGTATTTAACGCAAGTTCCACAGCACAAGTCTGGCTTTTTTAGTGTCAGACAACACTTTATTAGTGATGACATCAGCAGTATCTGGTGAGAAGAGGATGATAATAGCAGTGTCCCACATGCAGGTGTGAAATGGTCTCTTAAATGTCAATGAACTGAAGAAACATACATGCACACACACACACCAGTTGACCGCAGTGAGAACAGAACCCCATACCTAAGTACTCCAACTACAGAACTCAGTATTTCATACAAGTTCCATGGCACAAGTCTGACTTTTACAATGCTGCAGGCAATTTATAGTGGATGATATCATCACTGGATGTTTAAGAGAAGATGTTGTGAGGCCTGAAATAAATGGATGTGTAGGCATGTACATCTGTCAAAATATATGTACTCCATGGGATTGTACTGATAATTGTAGGATATGCAGTTACACTCTTCTGACTAAACACACACACACAAGTTGACAGCAGTGAAATTAAACCCCCTAATTACCTAGGTATACCAGCTATAGAACTCAGTACTTATCACAAGTGCCACAGCATAAGTCTGACTTTACAATGATGCAGGACAATTTATAGTGGATGACATCATCACTGAATATTGATAGGCCTGTATGAAATTGATGGCTAGCCATGTATAACTGTCAAGATATTAAAGTTCTGCATGTTACTAGATTGAGGAGTGTGCAAAGTGTAGTATTTGTTGTTGTGTTTCCAATGTGTAGGAGACTGCTTTACAAACTATATGCAAACAGCTGTCCACATTACTACAAGCATTTGAAAATCTGAATGTGTATTATCAGTATAAAGATGTACATGGTATATAAGAAATAATTTTGTATTTACTTCTGTAGTGCAGTTGATATATTTGGGAACAAGTACTGAGAGACCAAGTTTCAAGTGCATGGGTAAAGGTAACACATGGCTACAGTGTAAATATGTGTTCTTTGCTTAAAATGTCCCTTACCTTTGGTTGTGTTTTTACATGTACTTCCATGCGCTGGAGAGTAACTTGGTAGCAAACATAAGTAATACATGCTAATGTGCACTTTCCATAGCGTACTACCAAGTAGCTGGTTTGAGTGATTGACAAAGTGTTTGTGCATGAGAGATACACATTTAAGGACTGTTACTTAAACTTGAGAAGTACTTCTCCATACTGGCTGTAGTAGACACACCTAACAGATACTATGATGTACATAAATAGCTCATATTGGAAATGTTGTGTCATAAATTGTCAGATTTTAAAGAAAGTATTTATATTGCTTTCCCCAGTTGCACATAGTTAAACAACAAGCAAACATGGACCTCTGTTTCACTGATAAAATTATGAGATTCCTATTGGTTTGCTTTCTTCTGTGCAAACATATTAAGTCGAGAGGTGTAGCAGTCAGCACTTTGTATAGTACTGAGTGTAAGAAACACACCTGCTGCTTAGCTGACTCTGTGGCAGCAGGCATAAATACAGTGAGCTATTTCTTTGAATCCAGTTGTATCTAATACTTTGAAATATGTATTCATAATGCAATGAAATCATTCCTAACATTAGTGTACCTGTGTGTTTCCTTAGTGCAGCTGGTTTAAGCAGCATTGTACTAAGTTAACTGCACCATGCCATAGAATGAGAAGAGCCAGTCACCATCTCTCGTTATTGGTGCACATATCTCTCAACCTCTTAGAGCAAGAAATCTGGACAAAGCCACAAATAATGGGGGGACAAAGGCCAAAAATAAGGACACTTTTTAAATATTCCTCTTATAAGCACAGAAAGTTGTTAGAATGATGTGTTTTGCATTAGCACACATTTTCTGAAGTCTGAAAATCAATTGTCTTCCATTATTTTCTGACTTCAGTTCTCAGTGATTTGCCAGAGATTTGGCAGAAAACTACAATTTTATGAGAAATGGACCAACAATATGAACATTCTGTGAAAATCTGGAGAGTTGAGAGCTATTTTGATGCACAATATCGAACTCTGTGCAAACACAGAAAAGTGAAGGGCTTCAGTAGGAGCCATTTCTGCCATGTGTGTGGTGTGTGCTTCTAGTTTCTAACCAGATTAAAGGTGTTAAAATGGGGTAGATAGGAAAGTGGTGAAATGGGGGGCAAGCAGAGGAAATAAGAAGAAAGGGATAGCAATATAGGAATGTGCAGGAGGGAGGTAGGTAAGAACCATAGCTATTCACTTCTTCAACAAGGTAAAATGAAAATATGTATAGAATATTAATTTGGACTGTCACCTCAACAAAGAGGGGTGTCAACAATGCACTAATGTTGTATAGCCAATCAGACTGAATCAAGTCAGTCGAGAAGAAACACATGCAAAGTGGAGGGCTATGTATGTGAAGATATTTTTTTGTGGGACAGGTACCCATTTTTTGCTTTTATTTCAGTAAGATAAGGAATGTTCAGTGAGCAATGTAGATGTGTCAGAGTCAGGTAGATGAGGAATTGGATGCAGACAAACAGGAAAAATAAGACAAGACACAGGGACAGTGAGAGATACAACAAATTTGGGAAACTATGATCAGGGAAAGGGAGGGAACATCAGATGCCCAGGCCCATCAAATGTGGAGACTCTGACAATCTAGTTCTCACCCACAAAACTTTCATCACTGTCCCAACACTCTGCTGGCTGCTGGAGAGCTTTGATGTCTTTGTTTATGCACCATAGTATAGAGCATCATCTCCATCCAGTGGAGGCTTGCATGAATGGTGCTGTCCATGAACTCATGCAGCAAGCCTGTCATCTCCTGGCAGGTGACATAGTCCCAACCTCTGCCAATACTCTTGGAGTGTACAGCTGCACCAGGTATTGGGTAATGTAAACAGATGTAGAGGGCCCAGGTAATGCAGAGGCAGCAGAGGTAATAGTGCCAGGTTAGGTCCCAGATGTGCTGGTGGTTGGTGCAAGTGCTCGTGGAGCAGGGGCAGGCTAAGCCACAGTGGATGGTCTACCTCTCTGTGCTGTAAAGCATTTTGTGAGTTGTCAGACACTGATTACAACAAAACATTGTGACCACATATATAAAAATAAAAAAAGAAAGATAATGGTTGGAGTGAGAGGAAAAAACAGAGATAATGAGTACCATCATATGTGACATACAATAAATTAGTACAATGTAAAGAATCTATTTCTACTTTTACATTTAAGGATAATTTTTAAAAACTACAAACTATAACTTATAATTGTTCCAAGTAATCCTTACAATATGCATACATTGCACATATGCTTGAGCAAATAATACAGATTAAGTTAACTGTAGGGCATGTATGCCACTTGTGTTGAAATTATTATGTAATGTTTTAAATTATTTTACTATACATTTGTTACTTGTAGTATTTGAACCCACAATATCTCTCTACAGTATTATAATTGACTCATACAGTTGGCTTGCGCTACAGTCTGAAGTATGAGTGCTTGATTTTATAGTTAAGATATGCATGCTTAATTTGCTACTTTTGTATAGAAGAGCAATACTTTAGACAAAATACTATTTATGCTGTGCTGGATACATACCCCTTGCTTTCCTCAGCCTTTCTAAATGCTCAGCCCCCGCAGCAGCCTCCAGCTGTGAGGCTTTAGAAAGAGTCCAATAAAAATCCAGGACTCCTTGACACCCCACCTTTGAGCCCCATATTGCCCTAAATTGGGCACCTTCCCCTTCTACCTCCAAGCATTTCTGATCAGGGTGAACAGCAAGAGTGTTTTCCCACCAATCTGCGTTATCAAATTTAATGCTAGTGTGCAAAACTGAACAACCATGCCAACCAAGTTTGCATGACATTAAGCAAAGAGCAGCAGTGCCAAATGGAGAGAAAAGCAGTTTTTGATACATGAAGGTTAATCTGACAGTTGGCATTACTTTATGGATTGATTGCTGCTGTAACTGTTAGTTGATTTAACTTTGCAGACATGTATTGGGGGTATAAGTTTTAGAACCTGACACATTTTTTTGTGTGGCTTTACACCCTGATATAATTAGTTTGTACAATCTGGGATTCAAACCTATACAACATAGACAAAACATATTCGTCCACATAAGTGATTTTTCAGCTGAATATTTTCACTTTCATTATTCTGTATGTGTGCTGACTGCCCTCAATGCCACTTAGCATGTTTGCATGGTGGCAGACTATACAGGATACAATGTATCCATTTTGAAGTTGTCTACTGGCTGATTCCTGTCAGCAGATATTCTGGACCTGCAGGTGTTGTGGAAGATTGCTGACTGTTGTGCAATGCCACTTAGTGGGGTTGTGTGATGGTATGAAAAAATGCAACAATGTATCTGTTCTGAAATTGACTACTGTCTGCTTCCTGTGTGGGCCATTACACTGTGTTTGAGTAATGGAATGCGACGGCAAATGTGCCAGGCAAAACTTACTTTAGTTTCTCCTTCTAGGCAATGTTTATTAGGTTTCATCCTTAAAAGACATATGTTTTACTTGAACTATGATTTACAGATAGTATATACTGTGTGGTTCATCATGGTTACCAGGTGTGCTACCCATACACTTGATTCACAGGTGTAATTTATGCAGTCTATATCATATAAGTAGGTAAAATTAAATGTATTTGATTTATCTGTTTCACTGTGTTTGGGCTAAGCTGAGCACTGCACAAATATTACTATTTAAAAAAAACATAAACAACAGTAAAAAGTAAACTGTAGCAAACATTACAGATTTTTACATAAGTCTAGATTTGAACTATCACACCAATCAGCCTACAAAATACAGTAAGGATATAGTAGTCCTTTTTGCCACAGAAACAGCTTTGCAGCAGGAATACAAATCATTGTACACACCAGCAAGTCCCATTTCATCCACAGTATTAAAAGACATATAACACTTGTACACTGTCAGTTGATGCACATGTGTTAATCACATATTTAGTGCTATGACTGATCACACAACCATTTATGAGTATTTTTTGCAGCAATGCAGCTCTGTCTTATCTTTGTATTGTGTTCATTCTTCTCTTATCACAGCAGTGATCTCAGACATGCAACCTGTAAAGCATTTTGTATCATTGTCCTTAAAATGTATGAGAATATTAAATTACAATAATATACAGTTTTCAAAAAGGCAGGGGAGTTTGGATATTAGTAAACAGAAACTAAGGAATGTGTGCTGCTCACTTCCATTTAAAACCCTGAAACAATTAATTCTATGTATCCTGGCCAATTCAACCACTGCAGGTAAGGGAGTCTAAATTATTGTGTATTCCTTCTCCCTTCCACTAACCATTCACAGTTGCAATCCATTAGTAGCAAACACTGAGGTAGTGCCTACACTATGTTTACATTTGCTACATAAAGCCAGAAGTTTGGGATTCAGCAATTCTAATGTGTTCACAACTCATTTGCATCTACATTGTACTCAGAAGCATGTGTAGCAAGGAAACTTGAAGGTGAGGTGACTTGTGTATTTGTAGAACACAGAGTATTGAGATTCCTTTAGATTTTTCTGCACAGAGGGCTTCTGATGTTGCTAAAGTATGCTTGTAATTTTCAGGTACATGCTAGATTTGTTCATATGTTATGAAGAGAACTGTTATGTATATTCATTAGGGGATTAAACTACTATCTTGCACTTCTTTTCTTCACTCTTGGCATAGGCATTGTTGCCATGCATTGACTTTCAGAGATACATGACCTTATTAACTGTCACTACAATTGTTATTGTTAAAATTGGTTACCTTCCAGGATTTTCTATCTTATTACATTGCAGTGTAAAGTACTATATTGTCAATGACACAGGGTTGTAATGTTTCTACGATGGCCCATAGACACAGCCAGGGGAGTGCTGGACACAGTGAGAGGTGCGTAGCAATTGTATACAATTTACTTTTGAGTTGTACATGTGTGCACATGTTGTGAAAATTGTGTGGGAAGCATTCATAACAAGGGAATTATGTGTTATTTTTTGGATTCTAGAAACTGTCATTTTCCTGTTGTTTTGGGGGGTGGGGGAGCCAAGTACTTTTTGTGTATTTCCACATCACAAGTTAGGTTTTAAGAGCTTGCAATTGTGTAGTCATCCTGGTATTAGTGGCAGGTTGTGGCATAGCATTCAGAAATTGATGTAGGAGCCTGGATGCTGATGCCTGTGATATCTCCAGTATATGCCCTGTCAGCCTCTGAAAGGTTCCTGTAGCTAATATTCTAAGCACTACACATACCTTAGTCTCCACAAGTATTGGTTCCCCTCAGTTTACCCTTGCTCTCAGTTGTAGTTAACAGAGGCTGCAGAGTTCCTCTAGTGTGTCTATATCCACACTACAGCACTCTACAATGGCCACATCATGCAGACTGTGGTAAGTTAACAGGGCCTAAATACCCTTTTGTCTTCTTGGCTGGGGTATATTTGCAGCAGCAGCAGCATAGATTTGTGCCTGTTGCACATACACATGTATAACAGCAACTGCGGACCCTAATAGTGTCTCCATGTAGAGTACCTTCCATGGCTGTATTCCAATAGGTTTTGGAATTCGCAGGGAAAGCCTACACTGAGACTATATAATTGCTTTATAGCTTGTTGAATAGCTCTTCCATCTTGAATTGGTTGATCAACATACAATTCAGCTGCTAATGCTGTAATTAGCATGTCACAATGTTTACAGTGCTTGCACGGCTCTACAATAGAATACAAAATGGGTGTAGGGGACCATGTAGGCTTTACTGGATCCACACCTAGTTTTGCTTTTTGATCTTCACTTGAAGAGCTGAGGGGGACAAGCCACTAGTCTGAGATATCAGCACAGGGCACTGATTAAGCCAGGTATGCTTCTGACCTAATGCAAACACAGAATTCACAACAAAAGCCATTGATGCATGGAAAAATAGAAGGCAAAGGAAGAACTTGAAAACTGATGCTAAACTGATGGACAGCATTACTGAAGTTATGAATATGAATTTGCAAGAATTTAAAGAAGCAGTTCTTGAAAGCAGACTGGGTCTCTTAAAGACCTTGAGGTTATAAAGAGTTGTAAGTGACTAAATGACTAAGTGGTAACAACAACTGCATGGATCAGAACACTATGCAGGAGATAGTAGACATGTATTGCCACACATGAGATCAACTGGGATGCATGGACTGCCCATCAATGTGAATATGAAGGCTTGCATAGAATTAAGACTGCAGAAAGCAGCTTATACATTTTTAATTGATGGAACATATTGTCTTAAAGGAAGAGAACAAAAGAACAGAATGTTTATTATAAAAAATGGCTGATTATATAAGTAAAAAAGAAGTGGGAGACATATTAAATGCATGTGATTTTGAAGAAGTATATGATAGTATTTGTCTTGCACAATTGCAGGTGCTATTACAAGAGTAGTGAATTAGTAAAAAGTATAGCAGATATTTTTAGATCAGTTTATAGTGAATGTCTGTTCAGAATTATGATAAACGGGTGATTACTTAAAACATTTAGTCCAAAACTGGATAAAACATGGGATCCCCATGAGTACTAGTGTGTTTATATTATTAATGAATGCATTTTTATTTATTTATTTATTTATTTATGATTTGTTTGAGTAAACATTTAGAAACAGATTGTTTATAAATTAGGCCAGGCATTTTTCTATCAGATTGTGATATTATATGCAGATGATATAGTAGCCATAGTTAAAATGAACTGAAACACTTTTTAAAAGAATAGAAAACTGAATATATATCAGTACAACAGTTAATAAGAAAAAAGACTAAAGGTTTAAGAGTCACAATTAACATTTGTGGGATAGATTTTATAACTAAATAGGTAGCAACCTCTGAAAATATATCTGTATTGAGACAGTGGTGAGAAGAAAAATTTGAAGAAATTGTTGGAATAAGTCAGTTGTGGAAATATTCAATTTTGGAAAAGTAGTATATGTTGATGGTGTGTATATTGCCTGAAGAAATAAAGTAAGCACAGCTGGAGCTATTTGTCATTGCTTTTAGGGAGTCAAACTTACTCCCATAGAAAGGAAATATTTATAAATCAAATGGAGAAAATATGTTAGATGTGATAAAGCCCATCGTATGTTTAAGATTGTTAAATTTAGACTGGATTTTGGAAGTCATGAAATTCTAGCTCACATGTTTAGTAGGGCTACTCTATGAAAAATGTAAGATGTTACTGAAAAATATATGGGTTAAGAAGAACCAGAAACAAGGCTGAGTGATAGACATATCAAAGACGGCCAAGAAAGATTAGACTGTAGAAGTTAAATATAGATACCTCATTATCAGTAAAAAGAAATGGTAATGATACAAAAATATTATTTAGAAGAACTAGGGAACGATTTAATCATGTTTGTGTTGTATACTCTAAAATACAAAGATCACGGATTTAAAGAAATTGTAGAATGTCAAGACTGATTGCCACTCAAGGCATACATGTTATATATAACACGAGGGAATGTTATATGATTTGTGCTGATAATGAGGAAACAAGAGAACATATATTTTCTGTTATAAAAGAGTATTACAGCTTTGGACAGAGGTACTGCGGAAGTATCTAAAGTATACATTTGGAAATGATTTTGTATGGAAAATATGATGTACATATAGGATGGAAATAATTCTGACCAAACTGATAAAATTGTTTTTCAAGAATTGGTTTATTTGCAATTGAAAAAGTTTTCTTTAATAAAAGACTGGATATTAGGAATATATTGAGACAGTTGGGGTTATGGTTGTGAGAAAATGGATGGGAGAGCTAAAATGGTGTTTGTTAAATAATAGAAAGTGTATATAACTATGAAAATGTAAATATGTATTTACGTATAAGGTTTGTTTTTAGAATAAAGTACATACCCTTAAGTAAAGGGAGTCTCTCCATACAGGTCATTCATCACTCTATTGTCCTGACCTGAAGGTTTTAGTGCAGGAGAGGGACTAAAATGATTCTGCTAAGACAGAGGCACTTTCCAATTGTGGTCAAACACAATCAAATAGTGGAACTGTTGTTGGGAATGATATTTCTCTTACTGCAGCAGACAGTGCTATTTCCTTTGATATTTCTGAGTCTATTCTTACAGGTACTGGATTTGAGGTAAACGCAAATGACTTTTGTTTCTGTTGGTAATCAATGCCAAACTAAAAGTATAGACTCTGCAGCTGGTGGATGTAAAAGATGGACATCAAAAGAAACAAGTGAACTCTAACCTACAAAATGGTAAGGTACAGTTTTACAGTAATTCAATGAGTTTTAATAGTATTATCAATATTGACAGATTTCTTATTTATTTGTTGATTAATATTTATTTATTCATTTATGTACATTTGTTGACTGGGTTATTCCCACTATGCCGAGTGGCCCCTTTTTAGGGTACAACCAAGGTGGTATTCATACTGACTAAGGGAAAATCAGCCAGGGCACCAGGAAACTTCTACAACTTCTTTCAATAAGCACAGTCGTATCTTTTACATTCACCTGTGCTACCACTAACTCAGGCAGACAAGGCCTAGGATTAATGTCTCATCAGGACAGCAAACTCAGGAGGGGAAAACAGCTCCATTATGGTGCCCTTCAGTGTCAGTACAGCAAGCTGAATCCATTCACCCAGTGAGGAAAAAGAACCCACTGCCCTTTGAGCTTCCAGTACCAAAGGTGAATAATCTACCTGCTAAGGCACTGACACTTTATAAAATGTTTGGTTTTAAACAGGTGCCACAATGATGTAATTGATACTATTTGTTTAGTAGGCACATATTTATAACAGAGAAATAATATGCAGTTTCAATTGTTATATGGATGTCAAGTGTAATGGGCATTGGGACCCAACATTTACTGTAGTTTATCTGTTATGCTGGTTATTCCTAATATTGTCATATTAGATTTTACTAGTGGTAAAATAAGGCATTGTGCTTATTCTTGATTTATAAATACACATTTACACCTGCTTGTCTATTTGTTGCATATGTCCATATGTCAAGTAAATGACAGGACTCAGTTGTTTGCCCTTTTAAACCTTATGTCTTGCTTAATATGCATTTAATGTAGGAGATTTTGACTGTAATTTGGCAAAGAATACAGAGAAAGTTCTAATATATATTAAGATGTATGTATGTGCGTGTGGGGGAAGGGGGTATGAACAGTCATCTGCTGCTATAAGCTGTTGCCCCTATATATATGTGTATATATATATATATATATATATATATATATATATATATATATATATGGGTCCCCTTGACTTGAGACACGCCAAAACACCGACGCTCAGAAGACCGACTCGAGAAGACCAACGAGAGAGATGATCAACAATGTGAAATGGGAGTTGACAGGTAAGTGTGAGATAGTGAGGGATTTAGGGTTAGAAAGGTGAGTGCAGTTAAGGTAAGTGTATGACAGTGGCGGAGTTTAGGTTTAAGGGCGGGTTAGTGAGTTTAGGGGGTTAGGTGCGGGGTAGGGTAAGTGTGTCGATGGTGACGTTAGTGGGGTTAGTTGGCGGAGAGTTAGGTTAGTGCGGGGGGGTGTGGTGTAGGTGTAGTCGTGTCGTAGTGTGTCGGACCTTTTGGGTTACGGTTAGTGCATGTATAGTTGTGTGTAATGTGTAGTTTACGTTGTGTGTCGGTGTTTTGGGTGTCGTGTTATGGTGTTCAGTTTTGTGAGTTGTCGGTGTTGTGATAGGGATCCAAACACACACACACATATATATATATATATATATATATATATATATATATATATATATATATATATATATATATAATTTCAGAATCCCGAGATTATAAAGCCGAAAGCTCAAAAGTTCGAAACACCAGAAACGGGACTTTCAAAATCCCGAAGTACGGAGATTTTGAAGTAGCGCTTCTGGTATTGCGCTGTGTGAAGGGATAGCTGGAGGTTCAGGTAAGTATTTATGTTTAAGAGTTTTGGTTAGGGGCTTTAGTGCGTGTCAGTGTGTTTGGTTACTGTGGTTGGTGTGCGTAGCTTGTATGGTGGTGTTTTTGTTTGTTTGTCTTGTGTAATGCAACCGTGGAGTTAGTATATTTAAGTAGGGAGTGTGAGGGGGTGCAGGGGGGCTTTCCCCCCTGGTTGTATGTAGTGTAGGTTTGAGTGTTTGTGTGTTGGGGGAAGCTGTGTGTATATGTGTGTGTGGTGTATGGTTAGTGCAGTGTTCGCAATTTTAAAATTCACTCTTCTGGGGTTTCAGGATTGTCAGGTTTCAGCTTTATGATCTCGAAATTCTGAAATTCTATATTTCAGGATTTCGGGATTATAAAGTGAATCTAGATACATGCACTACCCTACGTGCACACACACACAGCAGAGATTATGAGGTCTTGATTGAGCGATGAAAAGTCAGCAAGCAAAGGAGAGTAGTAGTGCTGAAACTGAATTTATCCTCAAGTCTTGGTGAGTACCTCCGGGAGGGTGACCCTGTTTTTCACAAAATTTCACCAAGGTGACAGTGATATATAGACTGTATTTATATAGCATATATCACGGACAGAAGTAAATCAAAAATCAAAAAGATAGCTGGGTGCACAAGACCCAGGATAAAAAAGTGCCCAATCCTGGTAGGCGCACTGGTGCCAGGACTGGAAAAAAATGACAGTGTAGAATCCTCAAAATACGGAAACATTCCTACAATTGGGCCAGGCCAGGCTCAGGGGGAGGATAGCCCCCTGCTGTAGAAGGAAGTAGCAGTCCACAAAAATGACAAATATTGATTGGCCAAAGAAGAGCCATAAAGACGATAGAGTGGACTATTGAGGACGAAATTATGTATTGTTACTATTATGTAAAAAGCCCAGAATTTCCAGACACAAGATATACAAAATGATTAAGAGAGAAATTAGAGGAAAGAAAAATACTTCCACAGGAAAAACTGTCACAAGCTTCAAATAAAAATTTGCTTTCATTAATGCAACAGATTTTTAAAAAACAGTATATAGCTCAAGAAACGTTGATCTCTTTGGAAAAAGAAGCCTCTAAGGAAGTGAGAAAATATAAACAATAAAACCTAGAGATATTTGAAAAATATAAAAAAGAAATATGGACATGGGAAAGAAAGAGAGATTTGATATGGTGCAATATCTATGCAAAGTAGAATGTCAAGTTAGCTAATATAGAGAAGGCAGTCTCAAAGATATTCGAAGAAAAATACAGGCAAAAGCATCCAAATATAGAAAATTTCACAATAAAAAATGAATAACACAAAGATGTAATGCAGAAAAGATGATTAATAAAGCAGAAGTTAAAGAAATAGAAGTTGAAAGTATGGAGCGCCTGCGAAGTGAAGGATTTAATGTAGAAGGTCTAAAACAGACTACATCACAGCAAGATGGAGGGAGTCCCCAGAATAAGGAAAAGCAAGAAGATCAGGAGACGTGAAGAAGAAATATGGACATGGGAAAGGAAAAGAGACTTAATATGGTGTAATATTTATACAAAGGAGAAAGCAAAACTAACTAATACAAAAAGAGCAGCACCAAAGATACTTGAAGAACAATATAGGCAAAGGAATCCAGATATGGAAAACTTTACAATACAAAAAATAAGAGGAAAAGTAGAAAAAGAGATTAGCAATGGAGAAGTCCAAGAAACAGAAATTGAGGTAACGGAACAGTTGCAAAGAGAAGGATGCAGTGTAGAAAATCAAATGCAGAAAGCACCACAACAGGCTAAAGCAATGGATATCCAAACTGGGGGGAAACCAGTGGAACAGGAAGCAACAGGTCAGGTGCCATAACAAGATACTTTGGAGCTTTCCACAGGAAACCAGTATAAACATTCATTTAAAGCTAGACAGCAAGGAAAGGAACAGGAAACTGTGGAAACTCTGATGCAGTCAGTGTTGAGGAGTGATAGGCCAGTGAGTTCCCATATGACAGAACAACAGAAGACACAGGATGAAATTGAAGAGAATGTGCCACAGGAAGATGCTATAGAACTTTCTATAGAATGCCCACAGGAAACAGAAAACAAGGGATGTAGCCTCAGAAAAGGAGTTAAGAGAAGATTTGCTTGATTTAATAGACAAAGACAGATATATCAAGATCAATGAGAGAAATATACTGCAGAAGGTTAATAAAACCCCAAAAGTCAGAAGCTTGATAAAACAAATGAACACAGTAATTAGGACTGTCCATAGAGACCCATGCGATATAACAGAAGTAAACAGAATATATTACTGGGCAGCTAAATTAATAACTGATAAAGTTCTACCACAGGAACACAGGGTAGCGAGGGAAAAGGGGGGGGGTGAAAGCAAATACCATCATGGAAATATCGAATAGAGAAAACTATAAAGCAGCTAAGACAAGAAGTGTCATTGTTAGAAGATTATAGAAGAGGGAACAGATCAACAAAAATATTAAGAAAGATAGATGTGATAAAAGCAATGTGCAGTATTAGAACAGACCAGGATCTATTATGCACTATTGGAGATAACAAACTAAAAATTTCAAAACAGGCAGAAAGACTTAGAAGATACAAAGATAAATATAAGGAAAAGCACAAAATAAGCAATTTATTGATGACCAAAAAAGTTTTATAGAGAATTTGGAAATAAGGCAAAAGGAAATGAAAGACAGCCGAAAAAAGAGGAAGTAGATAACATTTTGGAGAAGTATCTATGAAGATCCTGTGGAACATAACAAATAAGCTAAATGAATAGAAGAAGAAGAAGTAATATAAAGAATAAGAAGTTTACAGGTACAGGATATGAAATGGGATGAAGTAACAGCCAGAGAAATTGAAACAAAGTTGAGAAAAACCTCTAACTGGAAAACCCAAGCCCCGATGCAGTACCTAACTTTTGGCTTAAAGTATTAACTTCTTTGCACAAGGATCTAGCCATGAGTAAGGATTATTTATATGCACACCCCAAACAGACACCACACTGGTTAACAACAGGAAAAACAATGCTCTTACTTAAGAGTGAACCTGCAAGCTACCCTAAAAATTATAGACCAATAATTTGTCTTCTGACGACATATAAATTATATACGGGAATTGACACTGACAGAGTTTATAGTCATTTAGAAGAAAACTCAATTATGGCATTAGAACAAAAGGGCAATAAAAGAAAGTCATATGGCACAAAGGATCATTTGTTATTAAAGTTATAGTGGAGAAATGTAAGAAGGGGAAGAATCTAAGTATGGCATGGATTGACTACAAAAAAGCATCTGATAGTATCCTACATTCATGGATAGAAGAGTGCTTAAAATGTATAAGATACATCCTGCACTGATTGACTACACTACAGTAACTATGAAACAGTGGCAGACCACTTTGCAATTAAGCCATGATAAAGGACAGACTATTATCCCAGGGATAAAAATCCAAAGGGGTATATTCCAGGGCGACTCTCTGTCACCTTGCTATTCTGCCTTGCCATTAATCCATTAAGCTGTTTACTTAAGAATTTAGGCCATGGCTAAAATTTGTCTTCTAGAAAACAACAAAGTCTAATGACTTCTCATCTTCTCTTTGTTGATGATTTAAAACTGTATAGCTCATCAGATGAGGAACTGAAAGTACAGCTGCAGGTTGTCAAAACTTTTTCAGATGATATTGGAATGCCATTTGGTCTGATAAATGTGCAAAAGTAACCTTTAAAAAAGGAAAACTGAAACACCAGGAAAACCAGTTTGGGACAAGAATGTGATATAAAAGAACTTCAGCAAGAGAGAGTGTATAAATACTTGGGAATTGATGAAGGATCAGCAATAAAACATGAACAAATGTGAATAAAATTTAGTAAGGAACACTTTAGAAGATTTAAATTAATCCTGAAAACAGCATCGACATCTAGGAACAAGATCCAAGCCATTAATCAGTTTGCCCTTCCTGTCCTAATTTATAGTTTTGGAATGATTGACTGGCCCCAAAAAGTGTTGGATAGACTGGATGTTAAAACAAGAAGGATGCTTCATGCTCACCAAATGATTTATAAAAATCAGTGTATACCAAGATTATATATTCCCTGTTGCGAAGGAGGGAGGGGCCTCCTTAAAATTGATTACGTGTATCGATCAGCAATCGTGGGACTCCACACATATCTGTTGACCTCACAGGATCCAAATGTAGGAGAATAAATCTAAGATGACTTCTCTGCTTAATTTAGCAGAAGCATATCGACGTCAAGCAGGAATGGAAATTAAACCAGAAGTAGCTAAAAACTAGGCAGCAACTGAATGTACAAAAAAACAAAAGAGAGAATATAAGGTGAAGGACCAGATGAGAAGGCAAGAAATGTGGATAAAACATAAATATATTTGCAAGTATAGAAAACTTCTGGAAGAGCCTCATGTTGATCAAGAAAAAACACCAGAATGGTTAAGGAAAGGTCAATTCACATCAAGAAATGAAAGGTTAATATTGGCAGCCCAAGATAGTGGGCTACGTACACGCTGGTTTACAAAGTCCATTGAACATGTGGGAGAAACAGACATATGTAGGTTTTGTAAAACCATATTGGAAACAGTCACACACCTTGTTGCTGATTGTGATGCACTAATGGCAGAGGGACTGTATACTGAAAGGCATAATAATGTGGCGAGACTGTTACACTGGGGATTGTGCAAACATTATGGTATCAAAGTGGCTGAAAAACAATGTAAACATGAGCCACAAAGAATCATAGAAAATAATGAAGTTTATATCACATGGGATCACCCATTACCAACAGTCCAAACGATAGATGCTAGAAAACCAGATATAGTGGATCAAGAAAAGAAGACAAAAGTAGCATTGATCACTGAAATCACCACACCTAGTGACTACAGTGTCTTGCGTACAGAGAGACGCAAAATCATAAAATACCTGGATCTGCAGGCAGAAATGAGAGCTATGTGGAAGAAAGATACCCAGACAGTTCCAACAGTAGTAGGAGCAACTGGTCTTATAAAAAAGAATTTACAATCGTATTTAAATATGTTACCAATTCATGTAACAGCATATGAATTGCAGGAGGAGTCATTACTGGGCACATTGCGGGTGCTGAAAAGAGCACTTTTGGCTAACATCAAAGAGTGAAACAATACTAATTTCATGAACTTTAATTGTACTTTGACTTAGGAATGGGGTCCATTCCCATCATGGTATTAGAAACCCAAAAGACTTGGAGAAATAAAAAATGGCAGAGATTAATTATTGTTTGTGTTCTGATATCTGAAATTAAGAGTGTGGTATTTACATTGCGGCATTTTCTGACAATTTAGCTATTTGGCCCACTTTGGTTGAACATTATGCTGTTCTTAAGGAAGTTAAAGGTTATGAAAACTGACTGGTCCCTATTCGATAGCTCCTTGTATGATGTCTGAATACCAGCTATTGTGAGGGAATTATGTGAGTTGGCATCCATTTTGTACAAACTGGGCATTCTGGTGGCCAGCCTATAAGTTAAAAAGTTAAGAAAAACTATTACACAACTTTATCAAAACACTATGCATAAACCCCAGAGCCCTCCCTTTCCTTTAAATTGAGAATTTAAAAAATCTTAAAATACACCCAATCATTAAACATAAAATCACCAGCATACAAAAGATTTTCAAATCATTAAACCTATATTATGCATTTACTTCTTTACAAGCTATCCACCTTAATCCCAATCTCAAAATGAATAACAATATGATTAACCTAGACAATTATCCCCTCCTCAAGAAACTAACCATCTCTGATATATTTCCCTTCAAGAACAATACCATCGGTGAAATGAGAACACAATTAAAGCTCCCTAAAAGCTATACAATCATTTTAAGGAAAATTCAAGACCTTAGTCGATATATCATAGACAATCCTGATATCAACACAAATGACATTCATACCTGTAAAATCATATGGAACCTCCTATCCTCAAACAAAAAATAGTGTTTAGAAGAGGTTGTAATCTTAAAGACTTGTTAAGCAGTAAACACGTTAGAAGTGTAAATAGGAAAGCTGGTATGTCATCTAGCGGTATGTGCAGATTTTGTGGACTGATTGATTCCTGAAGGGCATTTACCATCAATGACAAGAAATATCAACTCAATTTCAAATTGACATGTAATTCTAGGTTTGTAGTGTTTACAGCGAAGTGTACATCCTGCGCAGCATTCTACGTAGGTAAAACCGAATGTAGATTGCGTGACAGAATATACAAACATGTGTATGCTATTGATAGGAATAAAATAGATAATGCCCTTACGAGACATTCTCAAATGACTGGAGGGCACACATTTACTTTCAAAGCAATCGACCAAATACAAATGGATGTAAGAGGTGGCCCAACAACATTGCATTTGGAAGAACTGGAGTTATTTTGGCAGTTAACTTTAAATGCATTTTATAACCCAGGACTAAATGAAGCATGCAACATTTCATGCCTGTTGAAACTTAAAAGTTTAAACAGGTGAAATATTACATAACTACTTGATATATGTTTATTAGAATTATAAGTATTTGTTAGTGTATTTTTATTTTTATAATTGCAGACTAAATAACATCAACAATTGTGTCAGTATACTATTTTGTGTTGTTATAAGTTGCTTTATATGTCTTTTACACTGAAGTATATGATAGGAGAATTTTTACATATAGTATCTCTTTAATTTTATATAGTAGGAAATTTAATTGCAAAGTATCATTGAGTATCCACTCTGCTGGTTGGTTTACTGTTTTTACATGGTTTTTGACCATGTTATTAAAATTTGGATGTTTGAATTTAATATTATCTAAAGAAGTTATGGTATTTATTATAAAGAAAAGTGCTTCATTAAACTGTTTGGATTATTATCAGACTTTTTTTCCTGCTTGTGTTTGGACTGGTTTCTGCTGTGCTATAGAATTTTTTCCTGTCAGTTTTATATTCTTCTTACCAATTCATGTAACACCATGCGAATTGCAGAAGGACTCATTACTGGGCACATTGCGGGTGCTGCAAAGAGTACTTTTGGCTAACATCAAAGAGAGAAACAATACTAATTTCATGAACTTTAATTGTACTTTGACTTAGGAATGGGGTCCAATCCCGTCATGGTATTAGAAAACCAAAAGACTTGGAGAAATAAAAAACGGCAGAGATTAAATATTGTTTGTGTTCTGATATCTGAAATTAAGTGTGGTATTTACATTGCGGCATTTTCTGACAATTTAGCTATTTGGCCCACTTTGGTTGAAAATTATGCTGTTCTTAAGGAAGGTAAAGGTTATGAAAACTGACTGGTACCTATTCGACAGCTCCTTGTATGATGTCTGAATACCAGCTATTGTGAGGGAATTATGTGAGTTGGCATCCATTTTGTACATGCTGGGCATTCTGGTGGCCAGCCTATAAGTTAAAAAGTTATGAAAAACTATTACACAACTGTATCAAAACACTATGCATAAACCCCAGAGCCCTCCCTTTCCTTTATAACGAGAATTAAAAAAATCTTAAAATACACCCAATCATTAAACATAAAATCACCAGCATACAAAAGATTTTCAAATCATAAACCTATATTATGCATTTACTTCCTTACAAGCAATCCACCTTAATCCCAATCTCAAAATGAATAACAATATGATTAACCTAAACAAGTATCCCCTCCTCAAGAAACTAATCATCTCTGATATATTTCCCTTCAAGAACAATACCATCGGTGAAATGAGAACACAATTAAAGCTCCCTAAAAGCTATACAATCATTTTAAGGAAAATTCAAAACCTTAGTCGATATATCATAGACAATCCTGATATCAACACAAATGACATTCATACCTGTAAAATCATATGGAACCTCCTATCCTCAAACAAAAAAATGCTATCTAACTCCTACAAACTTATTCTATCAATCAAAATGCAAAAAGAAGTTATTTATTCTAGTTACTGGAAGGACACTGATTCTTCAATCACAAAGAAATAAATAACTCAAGCGATCCAGCTTACCACCAAACTTATTCCCCTTAAAAACTTAAATATACACATATGATGATACTTCATATCACCTATCTTACTCCAATCATTCTAAATAAAATATACCCAACCACCTCTCCATTCTGCTCCTACTGTGATAATCACAAGGCTGATCTACTCCACATCTTCTGAAGCTGCAAGTGCACCTACAAGGTATGGTGTTCACTTATAGTCCAACTAGAAAAAATGAGCTATGAAAAATCCACCTTAACTTGGAAACTAGCTCTCCTACACATCACCCCTGCTGGCCTGACCAAACTACATTTCAGAGCTTTACCAGAAAGGCTCATCCAGACTCTGCTACACTTTGCTGTGAAGGAAAGGTTAGTTTGCTGTTATTTTTTGTATTTCTGTATTGCCTTTCTATATTTTGAATACTGTAGTTTGTTTTCTTTACCTTGTGTTTTGCTTGCATTCTGTTTAACAGCATATTAGAATTTTTCCCCTCCCTCCCACCCATTTAAGTTGTCTTGTTAAATACCACTGTCTTTCTAGTTGCCCGCCTCTTATGTTAATCTGACCATATATCTCATTTCTCTCTACTTTCACTGGCTTATGTGAGTAATCACAAAACCATCACTTTTGAAATCCCACCCCTTCAATTATTTAAATTTATTGGCCATCCTACAGTATTTCATAGTACCAAAATACAAAAGTAACCACCCCTTTCAGTCCATCTTGCTGTTTTAAAAATAGTAACTCTCCACTAAACCTTAACTTTTAAACAGGTAAAACTCAAGTTACCTACTTTCATATCTAACTTCTCTAGTGCACACTGCAGAGTGCATTCTTTTCAATCTTACCTTTAAGCATCCCTGTTACTAGCACTTTCTCTAATACCTAAAAGATCATCTCTACTTGACTCCAAGTAGACTTTCTCTATCTGTTAAACCTAGCACTTGCTCCTACAGTACTTATTACCTTGATACGGCACTCTTATAGATAGCACCCCAAAAGGCAAACCCCATTTCTCGGTCACCACGTCCCCGGAATCTCTTTTAAAGTTTTTGTCTAGTCCTTCTAGCATGTCGAGGGATCAGTTGCTAGTGTCCTCTCCTGCTCAGCTGGTGAACCTGGGAATATTGAGGCAATGTTACAATTGCCTCATGTACACAGACAACCCTCTCCTCCTCCCACAAAACACAAATACATGCGAGAGATGCAACTATACGGCCAAACTGGAGGCTGAGCTCTCAACATAGGACTGGCAAGACCAGTCAGGAGGAGAAGGTTACCACACACACTATAGACCCAGTCTCACATAGTACCATCACAACCTCAAATCATACACATAAACACACAAAGACATACTCGGCGGCTCTGATCAAAAATCTACCAAAACAGCAGAGGCCACCAAAGCAGACACCCAAACAACCACCACCTCAGAACACAACACCTGCAACACATAGACCTCACAGTCAGAGTGTCAAACAGTCACAGCCCTTAAGGCCAAACACAATGCCAGACACACTAGTCATTGGTGACTCCATAGTCAGACACACTGATGTCCCGCACCAGACTGAGTAAGGAGAAGGTCACAGTAAGCTGCCTGTCGGGCGCTAGAATCCGCCACATAACGCAAGCACTCAGGTCTCTCAACAGCAGGTACAAATATGACTCAGTCATTGTCCACGCTGGTGTAAACGACCTGAGACGTACCTCCTTGGACTACATGAAAAGAGACATTGAGGAGCTCTCTGATTATGTAGCCCAGGCAGGTATGACCCTGACCGTGAGCAGTATCCTACCTTCACCAAGAATGATGCCACAATACAGAGATAAGATGACTTCTCTGCTTAGTTTAGCAGAAGCATATCGACGTCAAGCAGGAATGGAAATTAAACCAGAAGTAGCTAAAAACTAGGCAGCAACTGAATGTGCAAAAAAACAAAAGAAAGAATATAAGGTGAAGGACCAGATGAGAAGGCAAGAAATGTGGATAAAACATAAATATAGTTGCAAGTATAGAAAACTTCTGGAAGAGCCTCATGTTGATCAAGAAAAAATGCCAGAAGGGTTAAGGAAAGGTCAATTCACATCAAGAAATGAAAGGTTAATATTGGCAGCCCAAGATAGTGGACTACGTACACGCTGGTTTACAAAGTCCATTGAACATGTGGGAGAAACAGACATATGTAGGTTTTGTAAAATCGTATTGGAAACAGTCACACACCTTGTTGCTGGTTGTGATGCACTAATGCCAGAGGGACTGTATACTGAAAGGCATAATAATGTGGCGAGACTGTTACACTGGGGATTGTGCAAACATTATGGTATCAAAGTGGCTGAAAAACACTGGAAACATGAGCCACAAAGCATCATAAAAAATAATGAAGTTTGCATCACATGGGATCACCCAATACCAACAGTTCAAAATATAGATGTTAGAAAACTAGATATAGTGGTCCAAGAAAAGAAGACAAAAGTAGCATTGATCACTGAAATCACCACACCTAGTGACTACAGTGTCTTGTGTACAGAGAGACGCAAAGTCATAAAATACCTGGATCTGCAGGCAGAAATGAGAGCTATGTGGAAGAAAGATACCCAGACAGTTCCAACAGTAGTAGGAGCAACTGGTCTTATAAAAAAGAATTTACAATCGTATTTAAATATGTTACCAATTCATGTAACACCGTACGAATTGCAGAAGGACTCATTACTGGGCACATTGTGGGTGCTGCGAAGAGCACTTTTGGCTAACATCAAAGAGTGAAACAATACTAATTTCATGAACTTTAATCGTACTTTGACTTAGGAATGGGGTCCATTCCCATCATGGTATTAGAAACCCAAAAGACTTGGAGAAATAAAAAATGGCAGAGATTAATTATTGTTTGTGTTCTGATATCTGAAATTAAGAGTGTGGTATTTACATTGCGGCATTTTCTGACAATTTATCTATTTGGCCCACTTTGGTTGAAAATTATGCTGTTCTTAAGGAAGTTAAAGGTTATGAAAACTGACTGGTCCCTATTCGACAGCTCCTTGTATGATGTCTGAATACCAGCTATTGTGAGGGAATTATGTGAGTTGGCATCCATTTTGTACAAACTGGGCATTCTGGTGGCCAGCTTATAAGCTAAGAAAAACTATTACACAACTATATCAAAACACTATGCATAAACCCCAGAGCCCTCCCTTTCCTTTATAACGAGAATTTAAAAAATCTTAAAATACACCCAATCATTAAACATAAAATCGCCAGCATACAAAAGATTTTCAAATCATTAAACCTATATTATGCATTTACTTCTTTACAAGCTATCCACCTTAATCCCAATCTCAAAATGAATAACAATATGATTAACCTAAACAATTATCCCCTCCTCAAGAAACTAACCATCTCTGATATATTTCCCTTCAAGAACAATACCATCGGTGAAATGAGAACACAATTAAAGCTCCCTAAAAGCTATACAATCATTTTAAGGAAAATTCAAGACCTTAGTCGATATATCATAGACAATCCTGATATCAACACAAATGACATTCATACCTGTAAAATCATATGGAACCTCATATCCTCAAACAAAAAATAGTGTTTAGAAGAGGTTGTAATCTTAAAGAGTTGTTAAGCAGTAAACACGTTAGAAGTGTAAATAGGAAAGCTGGTATGTCATCTTGTGGTATGTGCAGATTTTGTGGACTGATTGATTCAGGAAGGACATTTACCATCAATGACAAGAAATATCAACCCAATTTCAAACTGACATGTAATTCTAGGTTTGTAGTGTTTATAGCGAAGTGTAAATCCTGCACCGCATTCTACGTAGGTAAAACCGAACGTAGATTGCGTGACAGAATATACGAGCATGTGTATGCTATTGATAGGAATAAAATAGATAATGCCCTGGTGAGACATTCTCAAATGACTGGAGGGCACACATCTACTTTCAAAGCAATCGACCAAATACAAATGGATATAAGAGGTGGCCCTACAACATTGCATTTGGAAGAACTGGAGTTATTTTGGCAGTTAACTTTAAATGCATTTTATAACCCAGGACTAAATGAAGCATGCAACATTTCATGCCTGTTGAAACTTAAAAGTTTAAACAGGTGAAATATTACATAACTACCTGATATATGTTTATTAGAATTATAGGTATTTGTTAGTATATTTTTATTTTTATAATTTCAGTCTAAATAACATCAGCAATTGTGTCAGCATGCTATTTTGTTTTGTTATAAGTTGCTTTATATGTCTTTTACACTGAAGTATATGATAGGAGAATTTTTATATATAGTATCTCTTTAATTTTCTATAGTAGGACATTTAATTGCAAAGTATCATTGAGTATCCACTCTGCTGGTTGGTTTACTGTTTTTACATGGTTTTTGAACATGTTATTAAAATTTGGATGTTTGAATTTAATGTTATCTGAAGAAGTTATGGTATTAATTATAAAGAAAAGCTCTTCATTAAACTGTTTGGATTATTATCAGACTTTTTTTCCTGCTTGTGTTTGGACTGGTTTCTGCTGTGCTATAGAATTTTTTCCTGTCAGTTTTATATTCTTCTTACCAGTTCATGTAACACCATGCAAATTGCAGAAGGGCACATTACTGGGCACATTGCAGGTGCTGCGAAGAGCACTTTTGGCTAACATTAAAGAGAGAAACAATACTAATTTCATGAACTTTAATTGTACTTTGACTTAGGAATGGAGTCCAATCCCGTCATGGTATTAGAAAACCAAAAGAATTGGAGAAATAAAAAACGGCAGAGATTAAATATTGTTTGTGTTCTGATATCTGAAATTAAGAGTGTGGTATTTACATTGCGGCATTTTCTGACAATTTAGCTATTTGGCCCACTTTGGTTGAAAATTATGCTGTTCTTAAGGAAGTTAAAGGTTATGAAAACTGACTGGTCCCTATTCGATAGCTCCTTGTATGATGTCTGAATACCAGCTATTGTGAGGGAATTATGTGAGTTGGCATCCATTTTGTACAAACTGGGCATTCTGGTGGCCAGCCTATAAGTTAAAAAGTTATGAAAAACTATTACACAACTATATCAAAACACTATGCATAAACCCCAGAGCCCTCCCTTTCCTTTATAACGAGAATTTAAACAATCTTAAAATACACCCAATCATTAAACATAAAATCACCAACATACAAAAGATTTTCAAATCATAAACCTATATTATGCATTTACTTCTTTACAAGCTATCCACCTTAATCCCAATCTCAAAATGAATAACAATATGATTAACCTAGACAATTATCCCCTCCTCAAGAAACTAACCATCTCTGATATATTTCCCTTCAAGAACAATACCATCAGTGAAATGAGAACACAATTAAAGCTCCCTAAAAGCTATACAATCATTTTAAGGGAAATTCAAGACCTTAGCCGATATATCATAGACAATCCTGATATCAACACAAATTACATTCAAACCTGTAAAACCATATGGAACCTCCTATCCTCAAACAAAAAAATGCTATCTAACTCCTACAAACTTATTCTATCAATCAAAATGCAAAACAAAGTTATTTATTCTAGTTACTGGAAGGACACTGATTCTTCAATCACAAAGAAATAAATAACTCAAGCGATCCAGGTTACCTCCAAACTTATTCCCCTTAAAAACTTAAATATACACATATCATGATACTTCATATCACCTATCTTACTCCAATCATTCTAAATAAAATATACCCAACCACCTCTCCATTCTGCTCCTACTGTGATAATCACAAGGCTGATCTACTCCACATCTTCTGAAGTTGCAAGTGCACCTACAAGGTATGGTGTTCACTTATAGTCCAACTAGAAAAAATGAGCTATGAAAATTCCACCTTATCTTGGAAACTAGCTCTCCTACACATCACCCCTGCTGGCCTGACCAAACTACAAACATGAGTATTAATAACACTAGTTTCATTACTTCAATACTACATTGCATCACATTGGAAGTATAGAGCATCACTCACCTGGGAGGGTTTCAAACAATTGCTACTCACAAATATTTAACCTACACTCAGAAATCCCACACCCACTTTACAGAACTTTGGAAATCCCTTTCTGAACATATTCTAGTTTGAAGTTGGTACATATAATTAATGATGGACTTTTGGCATATGTGTAAATAGTTCTCACTATTTTACTTTTATGTTTTATTATTCAGCAGTGTATTCACTGGTCATATTGTTACCTGTCAATTATCATCGTTATGGTCACTATATCTGTTTTCATAAAAAAAAAAAAAAAAAAAAGAAATAAAAGATTTTACAGAAAAAAAAAGAAAGAAAGTTTGCCAGTAAAGACTAGATGCCATAAATCACACAAAATATGCCAAATGTTTACAGGAGTACAACATGTTCTTATAAGCTAATGATTTTGGTATGTTGAATATGTAGAAGTACCTCTCTGAGGTTAATGAAGGAAAAATATATACACTGTTATATAGACTCTTGAGAAGTAAGTGGGAAGAGGTTTAGGTGAAGGGACTAGGTTGAACAAGTATAAGAAACAATCTTTTACTGGATCCAGGAGGGATGTCAGTTCATACTTATGATGGTATAATATCTGTTGCTTTTTCTAAGTAACAGGTTTTCTCTAGTCATAGGCGAGAGGTGCCTGGATTACATCAAGAAGACAACATTTTTATAGACCTATTAATATTATTGTAGAGCTGGACACTGTCTTGAAAACTGTTAATGTTCGGGTTGTACCAGGATTGTATAGCAGTGTGTTTACATTCTACAAGGATGTGAACAGCCAGTTTTGTTTGTGTTCTAAATAAGTGGTATATCACAGAATAGGGGATTTAGTTCCCTTGGAAAAAGGTTTCTAAAGTGACGCTTCATACCTAGTGGACATTGGTATTGTGCAACATTGACTATAACCACAATGAAAGTAATCTAAGCAAGGTTAGCGGTATGCATGGTTTTAAAGCATAGGACTCTATGGAAATGCAGATTATATTGAAATAGATGGCCTCTACTAGTCACAGAAAGGAAAATCGTGGCAGATTTATTGCTTATGATGTAGCAACAGCTATGACAATTGTTTATCTGTACCATTAAGTTATTAGTAAATCATTACTTTCCCATGTGTAATGGTATTAAACTGGGGATTCCTAGGAACCCTTGTTTTTCTTAATTATGGATGTAGAGCTTAACTATGTGTTGAGGATATTAATAGGGAGAGTAACAGGTTTATCATTTGCAAGTAAGCTTGCCTATATTATTGTCATACACTAATGACTTGGTTGGGTTGGTTTGGTTAAGAATACATTTTGGATTGTTGAGGTGGTGATCTTCCTCACTGATATTAAAAATTAGGATAACTGGAGCCACCACTGCAGGCGAAATAGTACTTTATTAAAACATGTTATGTGAGGATGCTACATAACAGGTTATAGACTGTAGACAGGTTAGAACATGTGAAAACTTCTTTATGGGAATTGTTTATGATACGAGTGATATCGAAAGATATTTATAAGCTTGTTTTGGTGGATCACTCAGTAATACCTGTATCGAAGGGTTTACCTAAGATACATAAAGATCCCCTTAATCCACTCTTTAGACCTATTGTATCTGGTCAAGGGTGGTTACAGAATTTCTATCCATATGGGTGGAGAAGAAGCTGAAGCAAACTTTGGTACATGCTCTGGCTGTAGTAAAGGATACAGCATGTGTTTGGACTCACTTTATAGCTTTTATGAATCTGCTGGATGCACAGAAGGTTTTCTATTGGTTACTTTAGATGTGAATAGTTTGTTCACTGCGATTCCTAACAAGTATGGTGTTTTAGCTGTTAAACAATTCATTTCCACACATTGTGTTTTTGATGAAGAAACTAATATGCAAATATGTATGTTCCTTGAATCGATTTTCGAGAATAATGTGTTTTTATTTTATAATCAGTTCTATTGGCAATGATTAGGGGTTGCCATGGGTACACCGTGCACCAATACCTATGCTAATTTGGCACTGGCGCAATGGGAAAATAATGTTATTTTCTCCAATAATCATAGGTGGGAATCAACTCAGATTATACTGTAGATTCATGGATGATGTATTTTTTATGGGATGGTACTGTGGATGACTTGGGGTATTTTATTAAGTTTTTGGAAGCTAGTACATATTTTTTGAAGTTCACTCTGAATTTTTCCCTACAGATGATTGATTTATTGGATGTAAGAATATATAAAGATGAAGGTGGGATGCTTCAGATCAGAGTTTATAGAAAAGACTGTTGGAGGAATAGCTTGTTGACATATGATAGCATGCATCCCAAACATGTCTCGTCAGTGGACAAAGTCTTAGGGTTTCTACATTATGTATGGATGATGACATATTTTAAAGAGTAATTGCTGATATGCAAGATCTTTTTTGTCTTGGGGCTATCCAGAGGGGATAGTTCATAAATTCACAGATAAATTGAAGTCTTCAAGTAGGGAAGGAAAGGAATGCTGGGTAATACCTATTCACCTCACCCGCGGGGGGTGGGGCAGAGCAGATGTCACCAGGACATATCACGCATCAAATATTATCAGTGAAAACTGAGGATTGGAAAGGACATATGTGCTTATAGGGGTATAAGGTTGCTTATGAGGTTATGTCATCTGTTTGAGTGACATCTCTTTACTATACCGTTTTATACCAATACTTAGAGAACTACCAGGGCATGAAAAATAGAAAATGGATAGTGCTTAAGGGAACACCCAGTCACTATTGGCTGTCTTGAATATGGCACATAGGATGGTCAGCAGGCACAAAAGAGCAAAATGTCTCAATGAGAAAGAAAGAAGGAAGGAAGGAAGGAGGGAGGGAGGGAGGGAAGGAAGGAAGGGAGGGAGGGAGGGAGGGAGGGAAGGAAGGAAGGGAGGGAAGGGTGGGAAGGGATGGAAGGGAGGGAGGGAAGGACGGAGGGAGGGAGAGAAGGAAGGAAGGAAGGGAGGGAGGGAAGGAGGGAGGGAAGGAAAGAAGGAAGGAAGGAAGGAAGGAAGGGAAGGAAGGAAGGAAGGAAGGAAGGGAGGGAAGGAAGAAATAAAGGAAGGAAGGAAGGAAGGAAGGAAGGGAGGGAGGGAGGGAGGAGGGAGGGAAGGAAAGAAGAAAGGAAGGAAGGGAGCGAGGGAGGGAAGGTAGGAAGGAAGGAAGGGAGGGAGGGAGGGAGGGAAGGAAGGAAGGAAGGGAGGGAGGGAAGGAAGGAAGGAAAGAAATAAAGAAAATAAATGAAGAAGCAGAGAAGGAAGGAGTGAAAATAATTTGGAATGTGGTGCAAGAAAGCACTGTGTTGTGTTCCACCCTTGAAATAAATTTTTGATACCCATTTGTTGAACTAACAAATTCACTATGATCAGATTTCTTATCATAATACATAATGTTAGATTAGTGTATTATAAGGAGAATGCTTGTATGGGCTTATAGATTCATGCACAAGTCTAACACTTCCTGATTCCCATTATGAAAGAAGACTGAATAAGGAATTTCATCTGAGTATTTTGAGTGTCTCAAAAAACAGAGTCTATGTTGTTTCTTGTAAATGCTGGTGAAGGGTTACAGTTACTAATGGAATTAGTGCCCTCTGTGGTGGCTGATCTAATAGGCACTATTACGTATGGGTTTACTTTTTATTACTCCTCCTCAAAATTCCTCCACCACTGACATTACAAACATTGGCTACTCTGAGGAAAATTAAGGGATTACTTAATCCATCCTATTTTGTTTTCAGATTAAATGTCAGAAGGGATTCCTAGGGGTCTATATCAGTCCATCGAAACAGCTGAATATCGAATACCAGATGTTAGAACTGTAAAGTACGAACACTGGTAATCGCAAAGTCGTGGAACACCAAATTTTTTCCCAGGGAAAGAATTTGGTGGTCCGTTTCTGTGGCTTCACGATTATCAGGACTGTGGTGGGAAGTTAAGGGTCGTGTTCAGGTAAGTGTGTGATTGTGTGGACGTTAGGACATGGGTTAGGTGAGTTAGGGTTAGGCTGTGGGTGAGGTGGGTGTGCGATAGTGAAATACGTTAGGGTTAGGGCAGAATAGGTGAGTTAGGGCGCGGGTCAGGTGAGTGTGTGATAGTGATGGTCCTTAGGGTTAGGGTTTGGGTTAAGGTAAGTGGATAGGTAGTAGTGCATGTACAGTTTAGTGTAGGGTTAGATGTAGGATTTTGAGCGTATGTGTGTGGCTTGATTTTTTTGGTGTGCTTGTGTTGTGTGTGTGTTTCTTGGAACAGCAATTTTTTTCCCTGGGAAAAAAAATCACTGTTCTAAGACTTCGATGTTTGTGCAGTTCGTGGTTTGAAGTTCGAACATATGGTGATCGAACTTCAGACATTTCGATGAACTGATATTGTCCCATTCCTAATACTAAGTAGATCCTTCAACTGAATTTCCACTGGACTGGTGTTTCTCATAAGCGTTATTCATA